>NC_046292.1:64719563-65049563 GCF_004115265.2 Rhinolophus ferrumequinum | reverse complement strand
ACCTATAGATGAGACTAAGGTAGATAGCATATAGCAAGATATGAAATAAAAAAAACACACGAGTCAGTTTTATGCAGTGTTTTCATTGTTTTGGCAAGAATGAAATACATATACATACACAAACTACAAAAATACAAATTGTGTTTTCCACATACAAATTCAACGCTCTTATATTGGCATTTATGTATAAAGATGAATGGTAAAAGTCATATGAATACTTTAAAATTGTAATTTTTCTTTATTTAGAACAACTTTAAATAACAAATAAAAAACATCATGACAAGCCAGGAAAGATGAAAGAAAGGAAAAAGCTTTATATTTTAATAGCTTCAGTAACATTATTTTTTACTGCTGCTTGAACAAGGGGTCCTGCATTTTTATTTTGTACTGGGTCCCCGAGTTAATGAGCTGGTCTTATCCTCTTTCTATGTGGTGAGGAATCCACAGTGCCAGGGGTTGTGCTCATCCAGTGAGTAACCTCTCACCTCTTCTAGAACACACTACACATGCCTGAAATCTGAAAAGCCCTGATAAGTAACTGCTCCTCCTTTTGTGGCCTGCATGGGCCAGAACTGACGTGGGTGCCAGGACGGTTCTGCCTAGGGCAGATTGCATCAATAGTGTATGAACTTTCAGGCTAGAGACATGGACAAAGGGCAACTGCTGATATGTTGCGTAGGCTGAACAGGCCACATCTGTATACATGCGTTTCCTGAGGGTGAGGACTGGAATTGGGGAGGATAGAAAGAAAAGAGGGTGTTCCATGGTCCATCTGTTTCTCAGCTGCCATGTTCCAGCATGTGAGGGGTTCAAGAATTTTAAGTTTGAACCTGGCCTTCTAAGTTATTATGCAGGTATATTGGTCAAGATAGGAAATAACACATTTTAACAGCTTATTAGTCTATTTTATAATATTTGCAAATTATATACATGGTGTGTGAATCTCCATTTGTACTTTTGCCTCAGGGCCTCTCAAATATTAGGGGAGGATATGAATGTGAGTATATAGAGCTCTTAGTGCCCAGCAGAACTTAGTAAAAACCCAGTAAATATTGACACTTATCAATATCAGATAATAGAACAAATAATGATGATAATAATGTAACACCATTCTCTTCCTGGCCAAAGCCCTGAAACCCTGCTCACCTCTCCTTCCCCGTTCACTTCTTCCTCACTCCCAGCTGGTGGGGTGATGGTGGTAGTGGTGGTATTCTGCTTTCCAACCCTCAGAAACCTGCTTTAGGCTGGTTGCCTGGATCCTTAAGGTGCTGCCCTGGGTCCTACAGCCACCCCCTATGAGTAGGATTAGCTGCTGTCTGTCCTGTGCCTGTCTGAATCACACATGAGCCTGGTATGCCCTCTGCTGTTTGAATCATGCCGGCTGTTCTGCAGCCCATCACATGCTTTCTGTTTTTTTTCCTAATGGATTTGGAATTACTTTTGAAATTTAGGAAAAGATTTCTCTCTATGACAGTTAAAATAGGCTCAGAAGAACAATTTATCATGTTTCACTTTCCACATTGGGTGCCAGATTTTTCTCAATTGCAATAACAATGCATTGCTTAGGCTTTCTAGTGAATTTCCTGTCCTCATTATGTAGTTCTTACCTCGATTGTCATATTTGACTCTTTCTGTGAAATTTTACTAGCAGCCTCCTTGAACACTTTTGTTGATTTAGCCTCTCTTTTTTTATTTTAATGAATCCCTCTAACAAACATGATTGAAAAGCATGCTCTTTGGAAACATTTCAGCATTTCTTCAAAAGTCTGAAACCAAGTAGAATTATTTGGGGGTAGGTAGAATCCATTGAGGCTATATGTCAGGTAGTTTTTTTAAAGTATAATTAAAAAAAAGAAAACATAGTGCTTAAACTCTCTCTCTCTCTCTCTCTCTCTCTCTCTCTCTCTCTCTCTCTCTCTCTCTCTCTCTTTCTCTGTCTCTCTCTCTCTCTCTCTGTCTCATTCTTTTGCTGGTGTTGACATCACCAGATTATTGTTGAGTGAATGAAATGAAATAATTAGATCCCTAGGATTACTCCATTATGAATCTGGCAGTAGATTTTGCCCAACATGTAAGATACAGTAATATTTGGAGAAGTGAAGTTTTGATTAGGGTCATTTTGTTTCTTTTCTTTCACTTGGTTTTTCCCTCCTTATTTTATACTTAGAGCCAGACATCATGAAAGTGGAAGTATCACTTCCTCTGGCAGACAGCAGGTGTGAATTAGCTACAAAACCATGGATTCTTAAAATAGATACTTCCCCTAAAATAGTGCCTACCTACTGTGTGTTAATTGCTGGCTTGCTTGTTTATCGGTGGACTGGTTATAAAGTTTTTGAGAGCAGAAACCATACCTGGCTTGTTTACCTATTGTATCCTTGCATCTAACACACTATTTGGGATACAATGTGTACTTAAAAATATTTGCTAAGTGGATAAATGAATGCCTCAAGTACACAGACGATATGCTTAATGCAAAGCTAGGGATTTTGGGGGCAGGTGTAATAAGAAGAAAAGTTAATGAGGGAGTTGAAGGAATTTGAAGGGACACACCAAGATGTGTAAGGGCTGTATAGGGAAGGAGATAATGGATAAGGTTACAAAGAGACAACCAAATGATAATAGGTCATTGTGACATAAGAAAGCCAGTTTAGTGGGGTAGTAACCGAACCACTCAGAGGAAGCTGTGGCCAGAGGAAGAGACTGTATTTTAAGATTTTATTGGTAGAACTGTTCTAGGTCATTACAATGTCTAGATCATGGCCTTGAAAGTATTAGGTCAAATCATGTGGAATTGCCAATATCATCCTATTTTTTACTTATAAAAAGGCACCTTTTCATGACCCAGTCCAGTAGTTTGCTAAAGCTGAGTGTAGATTGGTGAAGATCAGGAATTTTGAGGCTAAAATATTGATAGACTTTTTCATGTAGTTTCTGACACTAGGCAGAGTGACTTTAGAAGGTAAGTGGGGACAGTGTTGTGACTCAGGTGCCTGTCTTGGGTGAGATTATAGATGACAGTAAAGAGGGGATGAAGGACAGCATAACTCAAGGGCATAGGATGGAAGCTTAAAAAGAACGATAACAACAAAAAACGTGAGACCATAGGAGTAATGGCCTAATTTGGAAAGGGGAGCTTAGAAAATACTTCTCCCCATCCCCAGTGCTTGGGTATTGGGAGAAGGAGCAGACTCTTCTAGAAGAGGGCATTGTGGGGACAGAGCCCCAAAAAGCAGTTTCCAGGCTCTCGGCCTCACATAGAAAGGTGCTGGCTCAGGTAGTAAATGGCCATCAACTGTGATCAAATGGCCATCAGCTGTGGCTAGTTGGCCGTCAGCTGTAACCAGTGAGCCATTGGCCACTAATATAACTGCTGTGGCTGAGCTAGCAGAAAAAGGGGGAGCTAGCAAGAAGATGGTGGCTGAGTCTGCAAGCGGCACAGTGAGGGTTGAGAATTGTGTTGCTCCTGGTTCCTGTGTCTCCAACCCAGCCGCCAGTGAGAGTATAGTGGTGTGACTCCCCTACCTATGGCTCCGTGGGTGTTCCTTTTTGGCCTAGCCATATCCTGCGTTCTTATGTGGGGAGCGGGACCAGAGACCCCGCCTGACACCCCGCATGACACTTGGCGTAGTCGGCAGGATCCCCTGCACTACAGGCATTTTCCAATAAAATTTCAGACTCAGTTAAGTAAAGGAGGCAGAGAAGACATTTGCAGGAGTGGGATGAAGCTGTGGATTCAGAAGAGAAAGCTTAGGTAGGACAGAGGCTTTTACTTGAGAATCCTGTTACCAATGCCGAGGATATATTCACTAGATTTACAAACTTACTTAATCGACCTATCAGGAACTTAAAAAACTAAGGTCATTGGGGGTAATGATGGCAGAAAGCGAAATTTTGGTTTATCACATGCAACACTCAGGATCCATTTTGCAACAAACTGCCCTATAACCCAGAGTACATAAGACTGTTTCCTTTACTGTTCTCTTCTTTCTGTCTTATCTGTATGTTGACATTTACCTCATTTCTCTGAAGTAACATCATACATTCCTATGTAGTTCCTCACTGTATCCCAAGACACATTCCGTTGAGTTCACCCAAATAGGAAATTAAAAATCTCAATTAGTGACTTAGAAATTGTCCAGGCTAAACCCATGGCAGTCCTGTTCTATGGGACTAAGTTGGGGGCCTCACACTCCTTTGTACACCTGGGGCAGGTGAGCAGCCCTCTAGTTAGGTATGTGCTCTCGTTTGGTTTCATAACTTTCAGAAGAAGGCTTCAATCTCACTCTCTGTCCATTGGGTTGGCAAAGTACCTGATAAAAAAGTGCCCTCAATAAACAAGACTGGATTTTAGGATGTCAGTGTCTTCTTAGCCTCAGAACTCTCTGCTTCTCGGTTATTGTAACAAACCTGTGCATGAGAAAAAGCTAGTCATAAAAAATGGCCCAAAGGACATGCAGTCCATTCACACCAGATCTTGTTTTTGGTGCAAACTCAAGAGCTGCTTGCTAGACTTGCATTGTTTGGGCCCCTGTATAATTGCCTTTCCTGAACCACACTGGGGTGTCACTCCATTGTGACACCATAGTAAAGTGTGATTACAGTAAAGAATGTTGTGATCACCACTGCATTAAACTGTTGTGGTTATTATATGGATGTTGCTTAGGCTTAATATCCCAATACCCTCATGTATTGAAGATGTGCAGAGGAAACCTCACAGGGGTCTCAGGTAGGAAAAGCCATTCTCCTCCTGAACCTCTGGTTTGTTTTTCACGGTAGACTCTGCTAATCTTGTTACTCTTCTGTATCTCCTTTGTTCTGCTTGCTTGGAAGCTCAAAATAAAATGTGAGACCTGGCTGTTGCAGTTGTATATATAGAACATTATATGAGGCATTGGATATACCGAACCTTCCTCTAGTTTTTATTATCTATTTACTTCATTTCTTTATTTTCTTAATTTTTTATTATGTTTATTGCATGTAACTCTAAGGTGCCTCAAATCCTGTTTTGAAATAAGGAAGACCTATAAAGAAAGAAGTACATTTGGGGTCTATGTAGAAACAATCTCCCAGATATTTTGTTTTCAAGCACAGAGCCACCCCCATCTTGAAGTCATTATGCTAATAAAACTGAGAGGTTGAAACACCGTTCACAAGAATCCTTTCCCTTGGAGGCACTGGCATCTGTGACTAGTTCTTGATGGGGACTGTCAGATTGCTAAGTCTGTTCGGCTCCTTTTTTTCCTTCTTCCCCTTTCATCTGTCACGCCCTTAGCCTCCCCCACCTTTATCCATGTGGTCCTCAAAGTCCCCTTTCTCTCTCTAGCGTAGCTTTGATGATATCTGCTTCCTAATTAAAAAAAAAAACAATCCTTAAATGTTTTTTTATTGCCTACAGGAAAAAGGCCAAATTTCACTTATCTTTTTCTACTCAGGACTTGGCATAGGCTTGGAATATAGTAGGCGGCTCATACATGTTGTTGAATGAACTGAATTGCATTACATAACGTAATGAAAGGCATCTAAGGCACTGGTAGAGAACACTGGTACAAAAGTGTGTATTTCTCAATCACTTTCCCTTCACACTGGGCGCTAACCTACCTTTCCCACCTGATCTCCCACCATGGTGACTTTAATCATCACCAACGCATACTTTATGCACAGAACATACATTTCTATGCCTGTGGAGCCTTCATCATGCTCTTATTTCTACAATGCAATCCCTTCGTTGAATGCATCATCTTTGCCTAAATCTAGAGAAAATAATGTACGTCGCTGGTGATGTTGGTTCAAATCTTCTCTGTAACAAGCCATGCTTTTTATCTAAATAGTTTGACCTGGTTGGGCATTTCTGGCATCTTTCATTTGCAATTACATGTTCTTTTTAACCAGCAAAGCCCCTTAAATCGAATTAAAACATAACTTCCATTTACTGCTGCAAGCACCCCTTCTTTCTAGTATTCAAAATCGTAATAAATGCCTGAATGAGGATTAAACTTTTGGATTTGAATGGATAGTTTTTTATACATATGTATCCAGTTGTTTAGCATTTTATTTGATTAATTTGCCCCTTACAGGAAATCTAAAATACATTTTAGAAAGCTTTATATTCAAAAGAAGGATGGATGGTTTATTTATCTCATGAAAACTCAGCCCAAGGCTACGGACAGCTGCAATTCTCCGAGCCACTTCCACATAATTTTTAAAATGTGAATGCCAGGAATGGTGCTATTGACATTAATATCGGGGCAGGGAAGAGAAGGACTAGGCGTCTCTGGTGGAGTCTGTGCAGGAATAAACAAAGATACTCGTGCAATGTTGGAGATTTCTGACATGAGGTTGACCTTATCAACAGCCTGAACAGCAATGTAGAGGTCCGTGCCGTTTTCAAAAGCGATGCTTTCTGGTTTAAACACAAAGACTTCCTTAGCGCTGGCCTCCTGGGGAATGAGATCGGTAGTGTTCACTTGAACCGATTCATTGAACTTGTCTCTGAGATCAAGAATATTGGTGCTTATTCCAATGATGTACTTGTAGGCTGAAAAAAAAAAAAGGAAGTGACTTATAATTCTCAAGTCTTAGAGAAGTTTTAAAAGGCTGTTAGAAACACCCTCCCATAAAGGGCTAATGAATAAATAACTGACGGTCCATGTTTACCACCGTTAGTATCGTTTCACATTCTTGTTTGTGTATCTTGACAGAGTGATAAATGGAAAACGGTATCAGGCTCGGTCAGTATTTCTGGGCCTACCTAAGAGAGGAGGTGGTTTAATTACTGCTTATTATTCAATGATTTATAGAGGAGTTTTCAGATTCTGACACCAGGCAGAGTGATTTTAGGAAGTAAGAGGGGAGAGTGTTGTGACTCAGGTGCCTGTCTTGGGTGAGACTGTAGATGACAGTGAACAGAGGGGATGAAGGACAGCATAGCTCAAGGGCATAGGATGGAATCTTAAAAAGAACAATGACAACAAGAAAAACATGAGACCATAGGAGTAATGGCCTAGTTTGGAAAGGGGAGCTTAGATAATACTTCTCCTCATCTCTGGTACTTGGGTATTGGGAGAGGGAGCAGACTCTTCGAGAACAAAGGGCATTTTCCAATAAAAGTTCAGGCTCAGTTAAGTAAAGGAGGCAGAGAAGACATTCGCAGGAGCGGGATGAAGCTGTGGATTCAGAAGAGAAAGCCTAGGTAGGACAGAGGCTTTTACTTGAGAATCCCATTACCAATGCCGAGGATATATTCACTAGATTTACCTGCTTACTTAATCAACCTATCAGAAACTGTTAGTATGGGTGCTTCTCAAACTTTAATGTTCATATGAATCACCCAGAGATCTTAAAATGCCGATTCTGCCTCAGTAGGTCTGGGATGGGGCCTGAAGTTCCACGGTCGCTATGCAGCATTCCTGTGATGTCATTGCTGCAGTTCACAGACCATAGCTGGAGAGCTTTCTTCCAAAGGACAGCTCTTCTCCACAGATATCTATGCTCTATTTCCAATCCGCTCCAGGACTCATTACTAAAAATAAGCTTTGTTGAGGGACACGTTGGCAAGGGTAAAAAACTGAGGATTGCCTTTTCCTGGTTGGAACCTTATACCTAAAGTAGGCCAGTTTTGCAGATTCTATACTTCTCATTTTAAAATCTTTTTGTTTTTTTAACTAATTTTTTATTGAGGTAGCATTGGTTAATAACACTATGTAAGTTCCAGGTGTACAACATTACAATTCAATATTTGTATGCTCTACAGCGTACTTCCCACCAAAAGTCTAGTTTCCATCCATTACCATATATCCGACCCCTTTACCCATTTCACCCTCCTTCAACCCCTTTTATTTCAGGGGACATTCAAGGTCCCTCCTGCCTCTGGCCTCCGCATGCAGCACAAAATGCCTGCCTGCCTCACACCCTCCTGCATCTCGGCTTAGCGGTCCAACTCCTCTGTAGGTTCCACACCACACGGAACTTACCTCTCCCGTGGTCATAATCATCCCCAGGAGCCGTCCATGTCAGATTAATAAGACTTTCCCCTTGTATTTTTGCCTTCAGGTCGGTGATTTGACAAGGTGGGAAGCGATCAGGTATGGGAGCCTTAGGGACATTGGAGGCCACAAACGAACCTCCCGAGGCTGTTCTGCTGAAACACACTTTCTTGCCTTGAAGACCATCCTCATTAACTTCACGTCTTGCTGGGTTCCATTTTACTTCACCTACATGAAAACTTTCTTCAGTGCAGGGGAAGCAGCACCACAAAATGGGTACACTTCTCTCTGTTTTATTATTGGATTGCCATCTTCCTATTCCTCCCTTCTCCTTTTTCCCTCCCACTCCCAAAATTCATTTTACTGTTGGGTGTAAAGGTCTCATATCTGTTTGCACCAGAGGGAAAAAGGCAAAGAGAGAACCACAATTCTTTATTTCACAGACATTTCCTGGATATTTAGTGGAATAACTTTCATAATTTATTTTCATGACATTTGTCCTGGAATTGCTTCTTTCCCCATCTTTTAGTCTATCCTGATCTTACACGTCCACAAGGTCAGTTCAAATACTATCTCTGTTTTAAACGTCAGACTGCCTCAAGAAGTCTCTTACCCCTAAATAACATTGGGGATCTCATTATCTTTTCTATTTACTTGGTAATTAATCATCTGGACATTTAAGGATTGCCTTACTTATTTATCCTGTACATTTTTTCTCTTTCTCTATGTTTGCATTATATGTTTCTTATTAGATTATAGTTTCTTATAAAATGTTTTGTGTTAGGGATTCTCAGATTTTATGCTTTCCAAGAGTTCTGATTTTTCTCAGTGAATGCATGGAAACCTAGTTCTTGTAGCAAATTTATTTTCTCATAAACTCTACTTCTTTAGCCCTTAAAAGTTTTGCCTCTAGAGACAGATTGATCTTCATACCCATTAATCTGGTCTTGGGCAAAGATGAAGTGGGTATGTTAGCAGGTTCAGGAGGGGTAGTATTAGACCCACCAATAGAGACCGTCTCAGAGTGAAGGATCATCAAGGTATGGAGGGAAGAACATAGCTTCCCAATGCCAAGCCAGGGGCTACCACTATTAGTTATAGACCAATATCTTATCTAGCCTCTGTTTTCCCATCTTTAAAATGGGATAATTAGGAAAATGGCATGTACTAATGTAAGTAAAAGACTAGGCATAGGCTCGATAGAGCCATTAAACCAGACCCTTACTGCCTTCTTCCCCTAACTCAAAAAGAAGGACAAATGGGAATAAAATAAACTGAAGTATTTGAAAGAGCTTTGTAAGCAATGGTGTCTTTTAAAGCATTTTTTCCTATGATACTTTTACATGAAGAGATACCACATGTCTTAGAATCCTCACTTTATGGAGCATACACCCAAGTAAAGAGCTCAGTGGGAAGCTTATGGGAGGAACTGTTCTTACTATACAGCAGTGCTGGGAAAAAACCTTGCCCAGTACAGAGTGGAGATGGATGGGAAACAGGTCCCAGAATCCAACAGAACTCAGTTTTGATCCCAATTCCAGCTTTAGTCTGGAGAAAGTGTTTATAACTAAGAATCTGTTTCTTAGGACTGTTTCTTAGAGAGTAATTTTCCCACATGCTTGCATGTGCGCTCAATGTGCCAGCTGGTATTAGATTCATCTACTGTTGTCCCTGGTCTAAGCAAGAAGAGAAAGGAAGAAATGGAGACAGGAGCCTTATGGTTCTATTGATGTAGATAAGCCTTAAATTGTTATTTTTTTGATTCTATGGAAATGCCTATATCAGTGGAAAGAGTTTCATTAGAAAATATTCATTAAAGATAATAACAAACGTTTATTCAATGCTTGCTGTTTATCAGCAACAAGCTTACTACCGGAAGGTGTATTTCCTTGTTTATTCCTCATAACCATCCTACAAGGTAGTAGCCATTATTATCCCTATTTAACAACTGAGAAAGTGAAGCACAAAGAGATTACCTAAAATAATTTATTTGGCAAAGGACTAGAATTTGACCTGAGTTCAGTCAAAAGCTACGTTCAATCTAGTGGTCATCATCTGGGGGCTTTTTTGCCCCCTAGAGGACAGTGGATGATTTTAGAGGACAGTGGAGAGATTTGTGATTGTCATGACTACGAGGGCTGCTTTTGATATGTAGTGAGTAGGGCCAGGAATGCCGTGACACATCCTAAAGCACAGACAGCCCCCATAACAAATAATTATGTGGCCCAAAGCGTCAATAGTGCCACAGTTGAGAAACCCTGATTTAATGCTGCAGATTCTCTCCATAGGCTTAATGGTTTCCTCTCAATCACAAACCTTTTACTTAAGTCAGGTATGTCATTACAGATTACTTACCATTCTCAATCCAGCCAGGTATGTACCTGGCTCCGTTCTGCTGGGGCATTGGCCTCCGTCGGGCTGTCTGCACTCCTCCGAGAGCCCGCACTTTTACACTGTATCTTCCATTTGTATCATAAGCTGTAAAATACCTTGAATATATACCGTCATCCTTAGTAGCATCAGCACCTTGACAAGGAAATGAAGGCATTAATGAATATTCTAAAAGTAACTGGGCATTTGTATATTTCCAACTCATGTGTGGGTTAAAAATTTTCAAAGCAAAAAGAATCCAGCATTATTTGCAAAAGAGTTTAGGATTTGACTGTATTTGGATGAGGTCTGTTTCTTTTACGTGTGTGTGTGTGTGTGTGTGTGGTGTGTTTATAGTATTACATGTGTACATCCCATCTTCCTGAATTATTGTCTTTCTTTTTGAAATCAGAGATCTTGTCATGTGTCTCTGTTACATCCAACATAGCAGAAGGAAACGACTCAATATGTATCTGTTGAACTGAATAGAACTGCTGAATGTTACGGGAAAGAAAAAAAAATGTTGTGTGATTATTTTTCAAAAATTCATGACTTCTCCCCAGGGTAGATTTAGGTAGGAAATTCATTTACAGAATTTGTTCTAATATTATTTGCATTACCATAAGTAGTCAAATTCTTCCTAAAAAGCAATGTAGAATTATTTCTCTTTCTCCCTGTTAGATTTCTTAATTACAAAAATAATGGGCAGGATTTTCACTTTGGGGACAAGGTAATAGAGAATCTGCATATGTATGGGAGTTACATATAACTGTACTTGAATCCGTTTGCTGCTTTCTAAATGTGAAAGCCTCAGTTTCTTCATTTGTTGTGTAGGGATAATAATAATATCTCAAAAGTATGTGGTGAAGATAAAAATGAAGATACACACACACACACACACACTCTCACACACACACATATACACAGGGTGCCCAAAAATGTATATACCTTTTAAGAAAGGAAAAAACTGTATTAAAATTGTAATACTCAATATATACCAAAAACAAAAGATGAATACAAGTCATGTTTGACTTCTGCAATTACAAGAGATGCTCAAAGTGGTTACCACCAGCATCCAGATACTTCTGATTACAGTGAACTACTGCTTGAGCGACATTAGCCAAAGTGTCCACTTGTATAGTTGCGCATGCCATTTCAATTTCTTTACATAGTACCATGTGTGTCAAACTTATCACAAATGCGTGCAATTGTTAGGCATGTTGGAAGTTTTATTGCATACTCACGCCTCCATTGTCACTGTACCTCCAAAACGTTCTTGAATTTCAAATACCACTTCAAAATGGTCTTGTGGTCCTCGAATGACAATGGTGCTTCCGCCATTTTCTTTGACTGACCTGCCTATCACTTGGTGACACTAGCGTTCATTTGATTAATGCCATCTTTTGAGTGAACGTCATACTACACATTGCTACCGTAATTCAATTCAACTTCGAAAAGTAATATACATAAATAACATCTCTTAAAATGTGTATACATTTTTTTGGCACCCCGGCATATATATTATATGACTCTAATATTTTTTTAAGTTAAAGATACACTGTTTTTTTTATCACACCATATATATATACATATGTATATATATTCTTCATATAAAACACCTAACACAAGATAGTTATTAATTTTCCTCTTTCCCTTTTTGGGGAGTGTGGAATACCCTGTGACAGCTCCCTAGAGTCAATGAGCCTATTGAGCTTGAGCCCCTCATTTGTTTGGGCTTTGCAGAAACTAAATGTGAGCACCTATTCATGTTTTTCAACATTTTGAAATACAGGAATTATGGGGAAGCGGAGAACTGTCTCGACCAGACCCTAGTGCTGGACTTCCTGCTTCTAAGTGTCTTCACTAGACCATGTCCTCCTGTTGTTCCCTGGTTGCTTTTTGGAAAAGAAAGATGTCCAATTTCTTGGGTGGTTACCTGCTCCATTGTCCAATAATTCCAAGGTAACTGTATTTCCATTCTCTGATTCTATCAGGGCTGTGACACTGGCCCCAAGAATCGGCAAGGATCCTTGGTGAATCTTTGCATAAACGACCATAGGACTAGGGAATTTTCCTGTGTCTTTGTTCATTTTTGAGGTCACTGTAACTGGAGGCAAGGTAGCACTTGATGCGCGGGAGGTGACAGTCAAAGTCAGGGTTTGCGAGCTTGCTTGTAGGCTGTAATTCCAAACGCCAACCTGACCAAAACAAACAGAGACATGTCCAGTTAGTAACTAGACAGAGACCTGACTTCAGTGCCACCTATAGGAAGATCCTATATGACACAAGCATGTTATATGCGTATCTAAGATGATCTTTGACACTCTCAGCCAGCGGAAACTTTGATATGTTTGAACTAACTACACGGTTCCTATTGTCAAGAAAATCCTACTTGTGGAAAATGAAGTCTGAAAGCCATGTCTTTATCTTTGCCTTGGTTTATCAAGGGCAGGTTCAAACTGATGGTTTCCTGAGGTAGAGGACATAGTTTTCATCATCCTGAAGCTTCAAGGATCAGGTTGCAGCGTGACTGCTGTGTAATTTGAAAGTTCGCCTTTTAGTTAAACCCGGAGAAAATATCCCCAATTTCCTTTATCTTGATTTGTTGTCATCCTGAACGATTTCCACTGGATGGAGATTTTCCCCTTGTCTTCTCTCTTGTGCCATACTGACTGTCCTTTTAGCAATCAACCCACATTCTAAAAGCTATGGTTATTCTCTAAAAGCCTTGTTTCACCTTGTCAAATTGCGAGAAGGAAAATAGGTAACTTCATACCTTAGCAGTGCCTGGGATTTGGAGGTAGGCCATTCTGGAGTGTGTGTCCACTAAAAAGCCATTTTGTAGCTTCCCGCTGGGGTCCCAGAGACGGATTTGGGGAGGCTGTACTGTCCAGGTGATGAGGAACAGAGTGTCATTTCCCACAGTGCTATCCACTATCACTGTGCCATTTATCCATTGCGTGTTCTGGAGGGTCCAGCCCCGACTCTCAAGCTGTTAAGGAAAACAACACTTTACTTCCTGGAGGATACAGCACCTATCACGGTCTCTACTGTTATTCGCGCAACTCTCCGTCTCTTCATTAGAAACCCTCAAGTGATGCCTGAGTCCTTGGTTTGGTAGTTAGGACCTATTATGGTCTAATTCTAAATTACCTTTCGAACTTTAGTTCCCACAAAGTTGATTCCTAGGCTCAGACCACTTCCCCAAATGATCCTCATGCTTCCTTGACTCTGTGACTTTAGCTCACTCTCTGCTTTTCCTAGAAGTCTGTATGGCCATCTCCATCTGTCTAAGCCTCACCTATCCTATCCTTCAAACGTTAGTTCAAATGTCACTTTCTCCGTGAAGCTTTCTCTGTGATATCCATCTCACTTAACAGCTGAGAATACTCTTTCCCTCCTGTGAGCTCCGCTGGAATCTTGGTTCTCTCAGTCCTTGGACATTCTCACGTTGTACTTTGCTTAATACCTACTGGTATGCAGAGCTCAACTCATTTACTAGACCACAATCCTTTAAGGGGACTGACTGGGACTTATTTTCACCCACATATGGATTGTTTGAATTGCAAATACTAGTTGTTAGGTTGACTATTATTGTAGTTTCTGTGAAGAGAAATGAAATAAGTCAATAGCCAAGGCTGACTTGTTGTTTGGAGTAGAATGAAGGCATTGAGGAACAGAGCTGGAAGTGGGGAAGTGCTAATAAGACTTTTGTAGAAAGTGTGATTTTGAGAATTATTGCCTGGATAATTATTTACTGTCCTTAAGTTGATACCTATCAGAATATAGGTGGCCTGGTCATAGAGCCGGACTGTCTAGTTCCACAGATAGATTACGATCTTGGATATGGAGAAAGCAAAGGGCTCTTAGATCTGATTCTTCTGGCAGGTGAGTGTATGAGTCACACTCATTCTCTATCTCTCTCCCTGTTGGGTTTCTTAAATACAAAAATAATGGGCAGAAAGTGCCTGATTGAGCTTGTCCTTTCATAGTTTAATTACTTTTCTAAGATACATTCCTCCCATTTCCAAACTGGGCTCTTGAGTTTAGTTTTTTAAATCTGAACGAGGATAACCCAAGTAAGTATAATTGCTTTCTTCTTTGACTGAATAAATACTATTTCAGTAGACCAGAAAGCCTGTTGCTTTGAAATATATCATTATTTGGCTTTGACATCACATATTCCTTTAATTTTATCCAAACTCCCACAATAGAAATTATAATTCACACAGATATGAGTGCTGATTGTTTACTCTCTCTAGTTTAAAAATTCATGTGAGTAATTTTTGCAACTATTAGAAAAAGAGCATTTAAAAAAAAATACTACCAAAACTTTTGAAAGAAAATTTGGTTTTCTTGAAATTTTAGAACCAGAAGGGCCTGTGGAAGGTTTCTGGTTTGTATCTTACTCAGAAACTGAGGCCCCAAGGGATAAAGTTATTGTCCACAGTGACAGAGTGAGTGACAGACCCAGGCCCAGGATCCAGGACCGACACCATCGGCTTTTCACAGTACAAAGCACTTTCCATTCATTATATGAAAATCTTGGCCAATATCAGGAATTTGAGGTAATGGAAAAATAGAGCAAGTAATCCCTGAACACTTGTCCCAGAAAATTTGTGTTGAGATAATGTACTCTGAAGAAAATTCTGAGCCAATTATATTGCTATGGGTGTTTAACAGATGTTAAAAAAGAATTCTTGGACCTATTATATTTTATGTTGTTAGTTTTTATGAGGAAATCACTCAGTATTGTTTCCAAACAAGTAAAGACTAACTGCCTTGTTTAAAGGAGTAGTGTTGCATTTTAGGAATAATGTCTACTATCAGGCTGAAACTTCTATTTTAATTTTATTTCACTACTGGAAGAACTGAAAACTTTTAACCATTAAATTCTCTTTCTTGGCTACAATTATTTACAAACATGAAAAGCCAAAGAGGAAGAACTCTTACCTGGATGGAGCGCTGGGAGACAGCTCCATTTCCTGAGGAAAGGGCTCCAAAAGCATCAATAAGGCCGTTGTTCTGAGCCTGATCTGAAGCATATGTCTGTAAACCTCCTAAAATGCAATTATATCATCAGAAATTATTTTCCTAGAAAGCAAGTATTTGCAACATTTTAGCTATTGTTAAGTTAGCAGAATACAAACAAAAAATATTCTATTGTGTTATTATAGTATTAAAAGATCAACATCAAATAGGTGACCAGATTAACTCAGAAGTTCACACTAATTTTTTAATCCTACTAAATATTAGCTTCAGCAACATCTCGGTTGTATGACTACTTCAACCATCTGCAAAGCAGCCATGAATCTCTGACAGGCCAAAACTAATATCACAAAATTCATGTTTTAGAGGTCATGGACTTTTATATGAGAGAATCCATTAAGCCTCACTCTAAACCTATTGATTTATTCTTATTTTAGGCATAATCTTAATAAGCTTGACTTTTCTCCTAAATCAAAAAAGATGTGTATGTGCAAACATCAAGAAATAACAGCTGACAAGGGATAGTTATAGAAAAGTACAATATGTAGTAAAAATTAGATGATATACCAAGTCTAGCAGCCCTGGCCTATTTAGAACAGGTGTAACTAATGGTTGATGTGAAAGCACTTTAAACTACCGTGTTTTCCTGAAAATAAGACCTAACCGAAAAATAAGCCCTAACATGGTTTTTCAGGATGACAACCCCCGAACATAAGCCTTAATGCGTCTTTTGGAGCAAAACTTAATGTAAGACCTGGTCTTATTTTTGGGGAAACATGGTATTAACGCCATCCGGAGTCTAAGGAAAATATTTTATTAATACTGATGGTCCTCTACCTAGATCCCCTTCTCCAGGTGAGTGCATCTCTCCCCAGCTACTCTGTTAGCTGCTAATGGCATTTAGCTGGCTTCTTTTCCAAAAAACTTGCCTTACCAAAAGGGGTCACCCAAGCTAGAGAAATAGCATGCCCCCTCACTTCTGCTCTGTCCTGACAATCCACAGCCACTGACTAACGAACACAGGGATACAAAAGGCCAGCCCTCTTGCCTCAAGATTGGACCAAGTCTGTGATGCAGTTTTGGATCCAGAGACCCCCTGTGGGATCAGGCTTCAGCTAGACTCCAAGTCCAGTGGGCATCTGTGCCTAGCCTTCTTCCCCAGCCCTATCCTACTTCCCTCCCTCCCTTTCTCCTGAGAGCTCTCCCTCACTCACATGCACCCATATCCCTGTCTCAAGCTCTGCTTCTAGGAAATCCAGCCTAAGACAGCTAGTATTAGGAGTAAAGAGTCCTATCATGCTAGGCCCCAGAAGGCAAGTCAACATGATAATTGATATCCATAATGCTGACCCTAACTGAAAATTATACATAAAAATAAATTGTGTCCACCTGTCCTGCTAAAGAAGCCAGGGACATATGGGATCTGGTTTATCCGTATGTCCTATGATCTATTTTAACAACAGTATGGGAGTTAGAAGCAGAATATGTTCATGTTCTACAGAGAAAGAGCTTTGTATTCTACATTTTCAGTGACCTCACAAGCGCTTCAGCAGGCCCTTTGCCCTCTCAGTGCTTCTTTTGGTTGAAAGTCCCAACTCAGATGTCCTTTTTCTGGACCTTCTTCCCAGATAGAGTTAAAGGCTCCCTTCTTTGTGCCTCATTGTACTTTCTACTGCTACTACAGCACCAGTATCAAGGTATTATTATGTAGTTGGAGGGCTGTCATCTGTCTCTCTTGGGTCTCTTGACCAGCTGCCAACTGGAAGTGAGCGGATCCTTGCTAACCTGTTAGATTTCTTCTAGTCCTTAAAAAGTTCCTGGGAAGAGAGTCCCAAGTCCTCATTAGGGTGCCGTGCTAGTCCCATTTTCTCCAGCTGCTCTAATCCTAGAATCAAAACTTTAAAATAAAGTGGGGTGGGGGGAGTAGGTTATAATAGTTATTTGGGAGTAAGGGCAGCCAGGTGGCCAATCAGATTACCCCTGTCTCTCCCTAGCCTACCCTTCCCCTACTCCCTGGTTTATTGCAGCTCACAGTCCAGGGGAAGAGACAACACAGTGGGACTTAGCAGATTGGCCCTCACCTGTCATTTTAGACAGCTCCTCTAGTTCTTTCGCTGCAGAGGGCCCCAGGGCAACTGTGTGGATGATGGCTCCGCTCTGTTTCACTTCATTAAAGCACACACTTATAGTGTTGTCCTCCCCATCGGTCAGTAGCACGATTTCAGCTCCATCTGTTGGGTATTTCTTCCTAATCACCTAAGGACATAATTCCGAGTATGAGTTATCAGACTCAGGGTAGCCACGATATTTGTGAAAACTGCATTGATAGAGAACAAGAAGAGTAATTCCAGAGGGAATAAACAAAAGTGTCTGGGAACGGTCAAATAGCTCTGTGTTTTGAAAGGACAGAATTTGAATCCGGAATACTCACGGGACTTGACATGGTTTTTTTCTCTCAGCTAACCTGCTGCAGAGAAGGCTCTCTAGAGGGGGACGTAGGGCGGTTCCGGCAATGCGGAACACGGGGGAAGCAGCAAAGAATGTTTTTCGAGATTCCTTCACGTGATCTCTCCTTGACAGACTTTCAGAGGTTCCCAGAGGCCATTAGAATCCACACTCATTGAAGGGGATAATATTTGGGGAATATTAGACCCCAGGCAGATTTTTAGCTTATATGATATTGATTACTCTGACTATATCCACTGTTTATGGCTGGCATTGGTTCCGATTGGTCAGTACCCAGCTCACATAAGTTGTTAAAATTGTTAATATTCCCTCTGATTAAAGCAAAACATTTTGTTCCTATTAATCCCAGTTCCTAGTTGTCCTGTGAGACCTATGTCTCAACTATTCCTGCTAGACGCACTATAGTTTTTTATGTGATATATAGAGGACACTCCTGCTAGTGTTGGATAAGATTATGATTGAAGGAAAATTAGATAAAATAAAATCCACTTAAGAAGATGAAGGCAAGAATCTGCTCTTTTCCTAAAGAGGGCGGAAGACCCAGAAGTAGGAGACATGAGCAATCAAGCCCAAATAACCTCCCCTCTCTGGACCGGACTCTGAGAAAAGGAAGGTGTCTTAAGTAGGTGTAAAGGAAAGCTGAGAGCAGCAGAGACTTCCACCTGCTCTGTTTGAATTCTGAGAGGGGGCTGTGACACAAGGGAAGAGAGTGGAACTGTGGCTGCTGCTGTGGGAAGGAGCCCAGAGCCCAAGAGCCTGTCAGCTGTGGCCATGGCCTTGCTCTGACCTAGCTGTAGGGCCTTAAGAAGTTAGAGAAGAGGCTTAATTTGGATTTCTTTTTCCCACTCGCCATCACTGCTACACGTCATGGAAAACATGCAGACGTTCCCATACATCCCACTGGGGAGACAGAGGCAGCTGACCTGAGAGTCGGTAAGCAAGAGGACGGGTCATCTTGCCATAAAGACTGAGGGGTATAGAGCCTTCCTTGGGAGCTGGATGGAGGATGTAGGTGTACTCAGGGCTCTGCTCCAACAGTGAGAGCCGGGGTGAGGCTGGGAGGACAACCGGGCCGTGATCAAGCCAAGAGAGCAAGTGAAGTACGGTGGCCACACCTCAGCGGACGCCACTGCCAGGAGCCCAGACAGACCTGATGGGGGACCTATAGAAGGGACCAGTGGGCATCTCGAGGACAGTATAGGATCGAAGGCCCTTTACCTCATCACCACAAGCTCCTCCCACACCACACCCAACTCCACTGGGCAGGAGGAGCATCTAAATTTTATTTGTGTCCCTCACACTCTCTCACCCATCTGAGTAGAAAATGCAGAAGCAGAAGGTCTCTTCACCACCACATCATCTGGCATTAGTCATCTCCCCTAGGGTTTGGCATGGCAGGAATTCAGTTTACAAGTCAGTGATTTCACTGTCAGTTTCTTTACCTCATTTGCTTTCTTAATCAAAGCTTGCAGGAGTGGCAGAGGCAAGAGAACCCAGATGCACAGAAGCATCTGGCAAAGGGTTTTGCAGCTGACTGTGTGCGCGATAGAAGCCACATATGGGGAAATGGCCTTCAAGGTGGAATGAAAGGGTCAGAGGACAGACTGCATTTGAGGGAGTGGTTGAGTCTGTTGCCCACGTGCAACAGTGTGGGCTGGAAACTAAAGGTTCCTGCTGTTGCTTGGGGATATGGAACAGCCCCATGGATATGTTGTACCCATAGCAGGCAGAGGGCAGACCTGCCCAGACATTGCAGGGCAGACATTCTGAGACCTTAGGCCTGCCAGCCTCTTTCAGCCTCCTATTCTTTGTTTCATGGAGCTAAATAGCCTCTAAGTAAATATAGAATATTGTATTCTGTACCTAGAGCAATTCAGCATCAGGTGCATTCACATAACTCAATTCAGTTTTATTTGTTGAGAACCTCCTGTAAAAAAGATATTGAGCCAGCAGCCTGGGAGGCAAAAAGATAAGCCATATTCCTAGAGAAGTTTTGCTGGAGTGAAACGCATGATTAGAAAATACGAGAGAAGAGCCTAGAAGTCATAAGAGATAGTTCTTAAAAAAAAAAAAAAAAAAGTCCTGGATTCAGAAAGAGAGATTCTATGCAGTTGAAAGGATCAAGAAAAGCGTCAAGAAGTAGGTGGTGTCTGTGATGGATCTTTGAAGAATGAGTGTGATTTGAGGTACACGGGAGGAGAAAGTTCTCTAATTGGAGAGCTAGACTGGCGAAGGTGTGGAAGCTCTGCAGGACAGGTGATCTAGTTTGCTTAGACAGAGCATACCTGGACGAGAGTCCCAGGTACTTAAGCCTGGAAAGGTAGGTATGGGTTATGCAATAAAAGAATTAAATGTTAGAGAAATTTTTACTTAATCTTGTTGAAAATGGCAAGACAGTGATATCTACCATGTTTCCCCCAAAATAAGACCTACCCCGAAAATAAGCCCGTTAAGATTGTCAGCCAGACGGGTGCATTTAGTACATTATAACGATGTTCCAGAAGAAGATGACATGACTGTATTTGAATAAGTGTAGATTGTTGTACATGAAAAAATAAGACATCCCCTGAAAATACGCCCTAATGTGTCTTTTGGAGTAAAAATTAATATAAGACCTAGTCTTATTTTTTGGGGAAACACGATAAGTAGAGGGATGATGTGATTGGATGGTCAGAGGGGATCTTTGGATATACACCCAATACAATTATAGTTACAGTTGCTAAAGCCTCCTGCTTCAATAAACAAACCATTTGCTTGCCCAAAAGGGGACCCTCTATATCCAGATGTTTGGAGTGTTAAGCTACCTCAAAGTCTAACCATAATTCAGAGCTCATTTTTTTCTCTCATAGGAGATACACTCTTATATCCCTATGTACCGTCCTTCATTGCACTCATTACAGTTTATGAACAAAGTACACTTATTTCTATGACTATGTGGTTAATGTATCTCTCCAATAAAATTATAAGCTCTGTGGCAGACGGTGTGGTGTCTGTTTGGCCCTCATGGTTTTCTTAATGCTTAGCACACACAGTGCCTGGCATGTAGAAGGCACATGGGGAATATTTTGAATGCAGGCGTGCCTGCAGAAAAGCATGAATGCACAGATGCAGAAAAGCACAAAAGCATGAGTGAACTAGTCAACAATAGCTTTGGGGTCCTGTGTCTGTGTCCTTTGAACCATTGCTGTGCCCTTGGTAGCCTGATTCAACTAGACCCTGAGCATATATGGAAACACTGGAATGGTAGAATTTCTTAGGAAACATAAATTATAAGCATTGGCAAACTACAACAGGGGCACTTGTCTCACAGTAAATGCTGATCGAAGCCCAGTGCAGATGGACGTTCCTCCTGCAGCCGCCGTGGGTAACCTTTTGGTGAGCGCGTTCCTGTCAGTGCCACTGTTGATCTGTATGAGTGCACTTTGTACTTGGGCAGCATTGTCAAATGTCACCATCCCGACCCAGGACCCTTGCTCAACTGTTTGCAGCAGGAAAAGTTTGCCGGCTTGATTCAGTCGTTTAAGGCGGTCACCAAGCTGAGAAGAGGAAGAAAAACAGGAAGGTTCAGTTTAGATGTGCAGACTAATAATAGACCAGGCCTGAGGGAATTTGGAAGTGGCTGCCTCAATCTAGAGTCAATGGCAACACGCTTACTCATGGCACGTCCTTCTGTGGCGGAAATTTTCTCCTTTATATTTAGTAGCATTTTGGGTTAGAATTTTAGGGCCATTGTAAAAATAGCCCTAAAAGGTAAAGCCAGATTAGGCTTTAGTTCAATCATTAGTTCAATGCTTTAGTAATAATTTGATAGGCCTTTATATTGTCAGTGAAAACATAAATGTTAAGGCTAATGTAATTTATCAGATCTTTGCTCAGAAATTGAAAGCTAATTTAATTTGGCAAATGAGACTCAATGCTGAATATTTGTTGAATAAAGTGGCGGTGAATATTTCTGAAAGCCACGTTAGTATTGTAACATCTGTCTGGGTTGTGTTTAATCCCAGGAGTTCCAAATTGTGGTCCAGATCATATTGTACACAAACGTGAGACCAGCATTCAGAAAACTGTAAGACTCATTGCACATACCGTCATGCTTCCAGACTTATCAAGGACTAAACACACAATTCTTTGTGTGATCTGCAGCAATGAGAAGGTGGGTTTGGGTGGCTGTGTCGTCATAGGTGTGGTTGTCTTAAAGTCCTCAGAATCTCGAATCACTTCCCATATGCTTCGGAGATTGCATTTTTGGTTTTGCTGGTTTGGGGCCTCTTTGTTGTGGTTTTTTTCTGAACAGAATGCGACCACCTGAAATTGTCAATAAAATGACATAGATAATGGTAAACTACTTGTTAAAAATCTTTAATAATTTGATTAATTTAAAATATTTTAATCCCTTGCCCTCCTCCCCAGTCTGCTTTGCTAATCTATAATCTTGGCTCAATCCCATAATCACTGCAGAGCCCTGCTGGAGAAAATCACAGCCATGATTCAGAACTCCTATTTCAAACCAGGTTTTCAACTTTGTTGGACCCTCAGGGCTCCTCAGCAATCATTTACCTGCTTCTGGTTTCCTTCCTGCTTCTCAGATTTGCCCTTTTGAGCCATCACCACTGTCTATAAGACACCCACATCTAAACATCTATCTCCTGGTACCATCTTGTCTCTCTGTCCTTTCACTTCCCACTCACGTCTTTCCTTCCCACTCACTCACTAACACCTTGCATCCCAACTGTCAACACTCAATATCCCAGCTATATCCAAAATCCAGGGGGGTATTCCACAGGCTCCTCCAACTTCACATATTTATAACTGAACTTATCACCTTGCTCTAACTTTGCTCCTCCTCCTCATGTATTTCCTAAATGGATGTCAGCACCATGCACCCAGTCACTTAATTCAGGAAACAGAGTTTTCCTACCTTCTTCCCTTTACAAAATAACCAAGATCAATGCATTTCACTGTCTCTCCTTCTCCAATGGAATTTCCATCTTTCAAGCCCCACAATCCCTCCCTCTGACTATTGCAGTCTCCTATCTGATTTTGCCGTCTTGCTTCCCCTCCAGTTGGTCCATTCCACAGCTACCAGAGGCGTCTTGCTTCTTACACCTGTATTTAAGAACTTTTGGTGGCTCTTCATTGCTCATATGCTACAATCCATACTATTTCACGTAACAAACAACAATTGCCATGATTTGGATTTTTGCTTCACTCTCCATCGTCACTCTGACTGTGTAGTCCAAGTCTTTGATTTCCCCACTGTAGTCTTGCCAGCCTGTTTTATATCTCCATGACTTTGCTCATGAATCCCATTTTGTCAAGGAGTTCCTCTTCCTCTGTCTTCTGCATTGTGAAATTTACCTTCATGTTTCAGCCAAAAGGTCATTTCCAGAATATTTTCTCATTTCCTACCCTTCCCCCAAAGAGTTTCCATTCAACCCTGTGGCCTCATAGTACCCTATAGAAATTCAGGTCCCTTTAACATTGTAGTGCATTTATTGGGCTGTCAGTCCATCTGTGCCAGAAACCTGTCTCATTAAATTTTGCTTCCTTAAAACTTAGTTCACAGGTAATAAAAGCTCAATGTATATGTGGTGTTTTTTAAGTAACCCTAATCAATCTGCACATCATTTCTTTTTTTATTGACAAAATGGCAATAGTTACTCTATAAGAATTACATATGAACATACACAATATGGTCAATACTCACACAGCCAATAAATGACAGTTTTTTGCCCTTTCTTAAGATTTATATCTTTAGAATTTGGGGGATTCAAAAGGGAGGCACAGTATATAATGGAGGTATAACCTAGTTCCTTTTGTGACTTTACAGTATTATCATTCAATTAAAATCTTAAATATCTGAGATTCTAGTAGTTTAGAAAATAATTATTAGCTGTGAAAAATGTTTCTCTTTGAATTTTTCAGATTGGTTTGATAGTGTCTCCATATTATCATTATGGCTACTTTTCAGCAAGGGAATCTGAAAAACTTTTGTGTAAACCCCAGGCAGAGGTTCCCAGACTTTACTGTGCATCAAATTTAACTCTGCTACTAATTTAAAACATATAATCTGGGCACCCTCTTGGAAGTTTCTGAAAATGTTTGGAAATGGACTGCAAAGCCAGACTGAAGCATCACATTTTTAAAACTTACACCACACTGTCATTGACAGACTCTTGAAAGTTACTTCACCTCTACTCCAAAAGGAAAACACAGTTTTATGTAGAATGGAAGATAAGATGGACTCCCCACTAAAGTCAGCTGACTGATGCATTTACTCTTACTTTGTTCAAATTTGCTGATGTATCTATTTAGCATTAATAACGATAATTTGTTAAGTTTATCTTATGGACAGTTGGTCATTAAAATATTTTAAATATTTCAAAGCTATGTAAAGTTATTAAAACAACACACAAACTTCCTCAGGGAACCAACACTCTTAAAAAATTAGAAAATTTCACTTAACAACCAAAAACAAATATACAGGCTGAAAAGAGGTATCTAAAAGTGAAATTAAAGGCTACTGATCATGTCCTTATTAACTAATTAAAAGAATTGCCTGACCTCCCTGGGTATATTTCTTATTTAACTAAGAAATGTTGTGCTTCTCTGTCTTTAAGGATGTTTGAAGTAATTCTAAGCACTTAAACTAAAAGCTAGTAGTAGGGAGATGATGGAGAAGCAAGAATGAACCTAAGAATGGGGGAAGGGGAAGATAGGACTTTATCTCTGATTTGGAGTCCCAGCTTGTCTCACAGAGAATCAGCTGCTCACTGATGATTTCCTAAAATTTGATCCTCTCTTGCAGCATCTGGCGATAAAAAAACTCACTACATTCATTAGTGCCAAGAACAAACAAACAAACAAACAAACAAAGTACTTACAGAATCAACATTTTGTGCAAACATTATGGAAGCCTTTTCCTTTTGCTTGTCAGCAGGTATGAACTCACATCCTTTTTCGTACAGCCCTGTGACTTGGTCAATTTTGCATCGTCTGGTGATACAGCTGCCTCCCTGACACACCTGTACTACAGTTTTACCAGTAATAGTTGCCGAACATCTGAAAATATATTAAGGTTAGATGTTTGGGTGATGTGATCATTTCAAAGGGCTGGACTCTGTGGTCAGGTTCTACAGGTGGCCTTGTCTGATTTCCTCTCTTCCCCTTAAATAGCAAAATTATTAAATTCTCATCAGAATCATTTCTGTTTGCCAGAAAGTACCTGAGGGGTTCCCAAAACAGTATCAGAATTTGTTTCAATGCAGCAGAAAAGCTAAGTCTGGCTTCTGGCTGCTGTTAGAAGGAATAAGGAACAAAGTCTTGAAGCACCTCCTAAGCTAGTCCCCTCATTCCTGGGAAATCAGGAGCCTTTTCTTTTGTTTCTCTCAAAAGGATTGCTGACATTTCCTGTTTTGTTCTTTTTTTCTGATTAGTTTATGTCTTACAGTTTCTGCATGATTCTTGTATGTTCATAGGTATTTTAGAATTTTCTTTATATTTTATGCTTATGAGTTTTGTTGCTGTTATAAATGGAATGCTTTTTCCTCACATCTTATTTGTTGGTGTATAAACAATATATTAACACTACAGAAAATTTGAAAAATTGCAAAAAAGTATAAAGAAGAAAAGAAAAAATCACATCCCAACATTAGAAATAAGCTACTGTTAACATGTTCCTTCTCTATGTATCCGCATAACATGGCACATATATGTTTGCCTCATGCTTTTAAAAAACTTAGTGTGTTAGTATAGTTAAAAATTTTAATGTTAATATAATTCATAATATTCTTTCAAAATATGATGTTTAATAATTTCATGTTTTCAAACTATGATATAAATTTAGCCTAATTTATTTCATTTGATTTACCCTCAACTTGTCAGTATTAAAAATAAAACTTTAATGAAAAAATGAAATTTCACATAAAATTTTGACTCAATTTCAAGTTTGCCACATGATTGATTCCCAGACTAAATGATCAGATCCAAAAGTTTGAATATTTTAAAGACTGTTAATACTGCTGCTTATTCTATCATTTCCCTTAAAATGGATTTTTAAACATGAAATTACTGGATCAAGAAATAGGAAATATTTTAGAGATCTGATATGTGTTACCAAAATGCTTTCCAGAAATGTTGTGCCAATTTATGCTTCCAGCAACTATCTGTGGGAACTCTCATCTCACTGACAGTAGCTTACTAGGCGATAAATGATTTTCATCTGTCAAATTTGCACCTCTTTGACTACTAGTGTCTGAACACTTTTTAATATGTTTACTGGCCATTTTTATTTCTTCTTTTCTGAATTATTTATTCTTCTCCTGTGCCTATTCCTCTATTATGATTTTATTATTTTTCTACTGGTTTTCAAAAATTCTTCATGTGTTACAATACTAAGCTTTTAAAAACCCTATTTTTTAAATGTTTGTAAACATCTTTTTTTGTTTTTTACCTTTTTATTTAGTTTATGTTTGATATGTGTGCAGCAAAACTTTTAATTAATATGTAGCCAAATTTATTATTCTTTTAGTTGCATCTTTTTCCAGTTCTTGAATGCATAGGAGTGTAATACCTATTAATATTCTTCTGGTTGTTGTTATGGTTTTGATTTTTATATTTAATGACTATCCATTTGGAAGAGGATCTGTTAATATTTTCCCCCACACGACTAAAAATTATCCTGATATCTTAAGAAATCCTTCTTTCCCTCATAGATCTGTAATTCTAGCTATATTAAAGAGTAAATTATTATATATGTGTCTGTCAGTTCACATTGTTTTAATTAACATGGTTTTATTGTGTGCTTAAAATTCAATAAGTAAAAGTCTCCTTTATTTCTATTCTTTTTCAAAAATGTTCTTAGGTACTATCTACTGAATAAATTCTGGGATTTTAAAAATGAGGTAAAAATGAATGTACTTTTGACTAGAGTTTCATAAAATCTATATATTAATTTGGATTGAATTTACATCTTCCATGAATTGCAAATCTCTCAATTTATCTTGATTTTCTTTTAAATCCTTTGGAAGGATTTTATAGTTTTTTTCAAATATGACTTCCATATTTTTAGAGTTTTGTACTTCATTATATCTTTAATGGAGTATTCTTTCCATTATATTTTTGAACTGGTTATTTTTAATACATGGGAAGGCAATTTGAATATTCATTTTGTATCTGGTCACCTTATATTGGCTTCCTTTGTCAATTTTAATTTCTATTTATTTCCTCTGGTTTTTTAAGTGGACCACATAGCATCTGCATAAAAGCAATTTTCTCTCTTCCTTTCTAGTAGCCCTTTTTGTTTTGTTTGTTTTACCTCCCCAGTTTCATGTGTTACCACATTGGCTACAAATTTCTAGACATGGTTAGATGAGTGTTCTAAGAGTGGCCAACTTTATGTTATTCCTGATAATGTCTCTAGTATGTCCCTATTAAATACGATGTGGGCTGTTGGCTTTCAATTCATGTTCTGTATCATATTAAGGAAGTAACCTTCTATTGTGGGCAGCACTGTCATTTTTGTGATTGCTTCTAGGCCTTAAAAATAATTTAAAAAATTGGAAGATAAGCAAAAAATATTATTCATATGTTGTAATAAAATTGCCTTTTAAGAGGACCTGGTAGTTATGGCAGCTCTTTGCCAATGTTATCTGTGGAAGGAAGAACATGCTGTATACTTAGATATTTCTAGACTATCTCTAGAAAGGAATATTTGTTAACCAGCTTTTCTCTTGAAGGAAAATACAGTGTCTAACTGTATGGAAGCTTAGAAAAGAGATGTGGGAAAGGTAAATGTCAGGTTTGGAATGGCATCCACTGGCTGAGATTTGAGAGCTCAACCCAGCATAAGATCACATCAGGGAGGTGACTCCGGGGTGTGGTTTATGTAGCTCAGAGGGAACAAGCTAAAGAAACCTGGTTCTCTATGCATGGCTCTAGGAGGCACTTAGTGTCTATTTATTCCTGAAGTGATATAACAATGAAGGAAAATATAGTGGATGTATACCGAGTGGATAGAGTTTGAATGTAATGAGGAAAGGGAAGAGTGGAGGCGGTAATGTCCCTGTGGAAAATGGGAAGCTAAGGCTGAGCTCTGAGCCCAGTGCAGCTCCTTGTGGAAATAAGTACCAAATGAAGATGGTAATAGCCCTAAAGCTGAACCATCGGGCAAGCAGAACTGGAAGCAAAACTGGACAGGGGGTGTGGTACTAACTTCCAGTCTTTAAAAAGAGGTTATTGTTTTTTAACTCAGACGTGCATGTGCAAGGTTATCAATTTTCTTTTGAGAATCTATTAGAATAATCATTTATTTTTCCTTCTTTACTCAATATACTATATTAATTACAGTATATTAGAGCATTTTTGGATTTCTGGAAGAGATCCTACTTAGCTTAGTGTTTTTCATTCCCTTAATTCTGCCAGATGTAACTTACTGTTATTTTACTTAAAATCTTTTTAGAAAGCTGTATCTACAGAATTCTTTTTCATGCCATCTGTCAGGTTTTAGTATCTGAATAGTGGCAGCTCTTTCATATAAATTGGGAAGTTCCCTATATTTTATATTTGTACGAAAGCAGTTTATACTCACTGAAACTGTTGGTTGTAAGAACTCGCCCATAAAAATCATGGCAGCCAAGAGTACTTTCCAAGTGTTCAGTTTGCTTTCTACTGATACCACATAGGGTTTAATTCAAATTGGGAGAAGTTTTCTGTTTTGTTTTAGTATTTGGATTGTTATTCAGGTAAGTTCCACACTCCCTCCCAGGCACATGCATACTGACAAAGTCCACACAGGTATCATTCTGTCCTCAAGGCATTGAGGAGCCCTGTTAGCTTTTTTGTGTCACTGATTCTGATACAGGAAGATAGAGTCACTGAACATAGCACCTGTGGATTTCTTATAGTTGTGTACACACACACACACACACACACACACACACACACACACACAGGCAAAGCAAATGATTTGTAGTGGCAGAGTAGAGAATTCAACTAATTGCGGTACTTGTAAACTGAACAAAAGTAGTAGTTTTGTGGAAATTTGAAGCAAGAAGAACTAAGTAAGAATCAAAGATAGAAAGTAAGACAGAAGACTGACATTTGAAAATTAATCAAGAAAAAATGGGTTGTGATTTAAAATAGTTTGGGAAAAGTTAAGTCAAAATGTCCATACCTTACTGCTTCTCTTTTCCCTTTTGATAAGTAGAATTTCTGCTCATTATTGTATTCATTAAATACTCCCCATCGTAGATGAGCCCATTCGTGGACAAATACCCTTTCTGTAAGAAAATATTTTCAACACCTGATTACAGTAAGAATGGTAAAATTACCTTCTCACACTGGGAGAAAGCAATTCTTCTGAACTTTTATTATGCTTTGCTATGTTAATTTTTTAAATGAAAGTTTTGTTTTCCTTAGAAAGAAAAATCTAATATGACAACTGTACATTTCTGAAAAATGTAAGTACTTATTTTGGCTCACCAAATACTAATTAGGCACCTAGTGAGTGCCAGGAACTTATTCATACAAAGATGAAACAGCTGCCCTGTCTTCACCTAGCTCCCGGTCTAGTGGATGTCATGCACAATCAGATAACTAAAATCATTACTGGTGCAAGTGTAATTAATGATGGCGATCACTGCACGCTCATATGGGAGCCAGAGGCATTGATGGGGAGGCCAGGGCAGGTCCCCCAATAGGTCCTTCTCTCTCATGGCTCCTTTCTGAGCAAACCTCAAGGCCTGCGTACTCCACATCCGCTTTTTTGCCCCGATCTAGTCTCATATTTCCAGTCTCACTGCCACTTACTCCTGAATTACTGCAATAGCCAGCCAACTGCCCTCTATGTCTCCAGTTTTCAGTGGCTCCCCTGTGTTGTTCAGGGTTATCTAGCTCCTTAACTTGGCATACGAGATCACTGGTGAGCCACACCCTGCTCCTCTCTGCAGCCATATATCTTTGCTGTTCTCCACCTACTTCCAAAACGCTATCATCACAATGAATTCCCGAACTCCTTTTACTTTCAAGAACCACACCATGCTCTTTCTCATCCCTGGTCCTTTTCACATAGTGTTGCTCGGCTTGGAATACTCTCTCCCTGTCTCTACCTGGATAATTGCTACTCTTCTTTGAAAATCAAGTTCGAATCCACCTAGTAGCCTTCTCTGATATCCTTAGACCAGGCCAGGTACCCCTCATTTACAATGTCATTGTTTTCCATTATGGCATTTCTCATGTTATATTATCATTGCTGCTTACTTGCCAGTCTCCTGCGCTAAACACTTGTCTCCATGAGAACAGTCACTGTGACTTTTTTATTGTCATGCCTGGGTACATATTGTCTAGAACTTAGTAGACACTCAGTGAGTGTTTGTTAAATTTGGATGAATTAGTGACTAATGTACAACTTAGTTATTCTGGAATGTAAATTCTTAGGTAGGCTGAATTGAGAGGGTCAGGCCAGGGGTTGCATACTGAGGAAGCTCTGGTATCTCACGCTGAGGATTTAAGCTTTATTCAGTAGGTTCCGGGGAGCACCAGATGGCCTCTTAACGGCAGAGGAAGCCTGTGAGGGAGCAGGAGTGGAGTCCCGGCACAGAAAGGAGAGATTATAAAGGAATGACATTCTGTATGGTGCCTGTGATGGCTCGAGTGGGTCTGGAGTGAGGCCGGGCATTTAGGTAAATCAGTTCAACTCCATACTTTGGGAATTTTCTGTTCCTGTTTTGGAGGTGAAATGGAGTATTGTAGAACTAAGAGGTATGTTTGACACCTCTTTCTCATAAGGTCTGTAAGTGCTCTGGTGTATTTGGGGGTGGGGAATAGAGGCACCAGGGTTCTTTTGTTTGCTTGTTTGTTTCCTCTGCTTTGCCTATTTAAATTAAGAAAATCTGGCTGGTTCTAATCTTTTTGACTTAGTAAAGAAACCTAATACTCATTAGTTAACCTAACTCATTAGTTAATACTAATTACTTTTGATTATACTTGGAAAGTACATGTTACATATACTCCATTGCTTGTTTCTTTTAATATTTTCTACAAAGATTGTTCTATATAGCTCATATGGAAATGACAGAGTTTATTTTGTGGAGGAAAGTCAGGTTTTTGAGAGCTGAACAGCAAGGATATTCTGTCTGCTACTCAAAGTGTGGTTCACGGTGGAGCAGTATCAACATCGCCTGGGAGCTTGTTAAAAATGCAGATTCTTGAGTCCCATCCGCACCTACTGAATCATAATCTGCATTTTAACAGTCTCCTTCACTATTTGAATGGGCCTGAAAATCTGAGCACTGTGAGTCTCCGCCATCTGGTGGCTACTAGGTGCATTGCAGGCAGGAGGTTTAATTCGTTAGGGTTTCTCCCCACAGACCCATAGAAACCTAATAGTACTACAATAAATTATTTACAGTTATTTTATGATACTAATAATTTTTTAAATTAAAAATACTATATTTCCACATGTATGCAGAATCTAAAGAAATTAAGTTTCTAACTGAGAAATGCATTATTCTGAGTCTCTGTTTTAAGTGAAAACACATGCTATAATGGTTTATTTGGCTTATATGTGCTTACTCAGAAAGCTAATGCTATTTTGGACTACTTTTAATATAAACTTATTAAATTATGAGAAACACAGCAGAATTGTTCATCTCTACCCATACCTTTTCGTCCATATTGGTGCAATTTTTTTCCTGCTATGAATTCAGGAGTGAAATAAATCCTTTCGCCCTTTTCTCCACAAGTTCCCATCTGTTCTGTATAGGGATCGTCGTTACCTGGAGGATTAGGTTCAGCAACTAAAACATCAGCCTGAAATTTAGGAAAAAATCTTATCATTACAAAATTTCAGCAAATATATTGACCGTATTAACACTGAAGTAGTTTGAAACAATTTTATTTGGTTCTAGAATATTTTGATGTTTAAAAAATCTGAATCACAGAAGAAAATTAAACTTGAAAAAAGAACTTGATATTCTCACATTTTTGTAGGTCTCAAGTTTTGGTCTCACATACTCAGGCTTTTTCTTCCATTTTTCAGGAATCAAAATGGCAACATTTTTAAAATAGAATCTTTTTTCTGTAGCTTCAAACAGAAATGGGGATGCCTGAGTCACCATGTCCTGAGAAAAAAGAAAACATACATAGCACGCATAATAATGACTGAATCTGAACAAAATTAACAATCATTCAAATTTACATCTCCATGTAACGTTAGAAAAAAACTAATTATAAAAACTGGTTATTTCTCAAGATCAGAAGGGGAGATGTGGAAATAACTTACTGATAATAATAGCTAACCTCTCTTGAGGACGAACCACAAGCTGTGTGTCATAGTGTAATTGTTGACAATGCAGATTCCAGACGCTGACACTAATCCTGGTTCCATCACTTCCTGTGGGACATCAGGCAATTTCCTTGAGCCCTTTTGTGCCTCAATTACACCATTTATAAATGGAAAATATTACAGTGGCTAGCTCATAAGATTGTTATGAAAATCAAATGAACTCAAGAAAGCACTTGGAACCATGTTTATTTAGCACAAATATTTACGAAATGTTTGCTATTAGTTTCATCTCATTTGATCCTTTGAGGATCATAAACCTTTAAGAAAGAAACGATAATCAGAGAGTGTAAGCCTCAAGGTCTCACACCAAGTAGTACTGGGAGAGATACTCAAAATGAGTATGATTTCAACACCCACTGGCTTCGGTAATAATTTGGGGGCTAACTACATATTGTGATAGTATTTATTTTTAGTACGGTACTAAGTGTCAGATATAAGGAAGTCACATAATTATATACTTTCTTTTCAAGTTACACTTAACTTTATTTCTCTAAAATGAAAGAGCTGTAGTGTTAAATTATAAATGCCTCTGCAGATTCCCTGTACATTATGACAAGATAGTAGAGAGGATATACAAGAGATTTATTATTGAAAGGGCATCAGGTCTACTAGGACTGCAAACCACTGGCCTCTAAAGTGTAAACAGAGGAAAGAAGAGGGCTGAAGACTGAGCCCAGGGAGTCACCAGCATTTAGCGGTAGGAAGAGAAGGAGCCAGCAAAGGAGACACAGAAGGTGCAGCTGGTGCAGGGGAAGGAAATCAGAAGGCATGTGATGAGGGTGTTTCAGGAAGGAGAGAGTGATTACTGGTGTCAGATACTGCTGAGCAATCAAGTAAGGTGAGGACTAAGAACTGACCAAAGGATATGGCAACTTGGGTGAGCCATTTTAGCGGAATGGAGCTGACAACGCCATATGAGTGAATGCAAGAGAGTGGGAGGTGAGGAAGTGGACTCAGTGAATAAAGACAACACCAGCGCAAGTTTTCCTTTAAATTAAAGGGGGATGGAGCAACGAAGCTGTAGCTGAAGGTGGGCTTCAGAGCAAGGGACTTTGGTTCTGTGTGGTTTTTAAAAAAATGGGGACTATTGCAGCATATGTATATGCTAATGGGGGAAAAAAAACCCTGAAGGGCTTACTGTAGAAGGAAAGTCCTTCTGGGAGCAAACCAGTATGCCTAGACTCCAGTGCCTAGTGGGGTTGTCCTGAGCGGAGAACTAGTTCATCATCCAAAGGGGAAGCAGTACTTGGGTATTGATGCTGGGGTGAATCCCTCTTTGCCACTTCCTAATGGGATACACTTGGGGAATTTATTTCTCTGAGCCTCAGTTTCCCTCCTTTCAAATAGTAATAATAATGGTTGTCTTGCTAGTTTTTAAAAAGTTCTTGTAATGATTGCATTTCCTTTTCCCAAAAAAGTCAGGTTTTTATAAACCACTAGGAGATTTAACATTTTATCATTAAAAAAAATAAAAACACCAAGTCAAGATCACCAACAAGTTGAAAAGTAGGCATAAGACTTCTGATGTTAGAGTACTGTATTACAATTTGACTTGTGAAATGTCAAAGGAAGATTAAGAAGCATGAAATGCTCTTGTCTTCCATGATTTAATAGAAACATTGGTAGGGGATCTTTGCTTTGGCATCTCTTCCCAATTTTGAGAAGTTAACCTCATATGCAAATAGACATTAAAATTTTTGAGGCTTGGAGAGCTTGAGGATGGGTTTATAGGATTCGCTGGAAATTCCTTAACAACGGGGATGGTATATTGTTCACCATTGGATTCCTGACATAATGTAGATGCTATGTAAATATTTGTTGGACGAATGGACAAATAAATGAATGAAGAATGAATGAATGAATGAATGAATGAATGAAGTAGTTGTGATGAGTGGCAAGCTGGCCAGGAGTGCCAAGACAGGAAGTTCCCATGCACTGAGGAAACGCCCAAAATACAGTACTCCCATTTGGTATCTTTCGAGTGTGTGTGTGTGTGTGTGTGTGTGTGTGTGTGTGTGTGTGTGTGATCCCAACTCACTATTTCATTTCAGGAAGTGTGCTCTTATTGCTATTAATACAACTAATGCTGCTGCTGCAGCGCCATCTGCCGGTCGTGTAGATGGAGAAACATAGAGGACTGTCCTTCAGGAGCAAGAATTTAAGAGCTGATTTAGAGGCCTCTATTCCCCACAAAGGCACCAGAAGGAGATTCTCCCTTCAAAAAGTGCAGAGTGAGGGATGGCCAGGAAAGGCAAAAAAGCCCACAGTAAAATCCCTCAACTCTGCAGATCTGGAACATCAATAGAAAGGAGCTCATTTTTATCAACTACTCAATTAGGGGCTCTGAACACACTGTTTCCTTTAACTCTTAAACCAACTTATCTCACACCCAACTCATTTAGGACTCACACCAGAAAGCCAATTTAATAATTGTATTGAGAAGTACATTTCTCAGGAGGAAAACCCCACCAAGAGTGAGGTGAAAGCACTCTGAAAGTTCTAAAGGCACATACGTAAATATAAATTACCATTGCCATTAGAGATATGGACTGTATGTTCCTGAGCCCCACTGACTGTCTAGCCAGAGACAGAAATATGTGGCCATATTTTTCTCCTGCACTTTCCTTGTCTGTTGTTCCTCATTTTTGCTAATGTCACTTTTTTTTTTTTTTTTTAAGATTTTATTGGGGAAGGGGAACAGGACTTTTGTTATTGGGGAACAGTGTGTACTTCCAGGACTTTTTTCCAAGTCAAGTCATTGTCCTTTCAGTCTTAGTTGTGGAGGGCACAGCTCAGCTCCAGGTCCAGTTGCCGTTGCTAGTTGCAGGAGGCGCAGCCTGCCAACCCTTGCAGGAGTCGAACTGGCAACTTTGTGGTTGAGAGGACGCGCTCCAACCAACTGAGCCATCAGGGAGCTCAACGGCAGCTCAGCTCAAGGTGCCGTGTTCAATCTTAGTTGCAGGGGGCGGAGCCCACCATCCCTTGCGGGACTCGAGGAGTTGAACTGGCAACCTTGTGGTTGAGGGCCCACTGGCCCATGTGGGAATTGAACCGTCAGCCTTCGGAGTTAGGAGCATGGAGCTCTAACCGCCTGAGCCACCGGGCTGGCCCCGCTAATGTCATTTTTAAGATTAGAGAAAATCAAAAACTCACTCAAGGTTTCTGAGTGTTTAGAGATTTCAAAAGGTGTGAATTTCCCTTTAACCAATGACAGTAATATCTGGTAGTCTTCTGGAGTTAAATAGGTAAGTTTCTCCTCCCCCCTCAACTGAAATTCTCCAGCCTCAAATGCCTCTTGGGGGTACACATGGTTCTCTCTCCAGACTTCATCTTTCTGGCTTTGTTTCTGCTCAGAGGAAGGACCATTTGGTGGCAATCCTTGGGCCCTCGCACTGTTAGCTTTTGAGCTCACACTCAGGAACTTTGTCCAGAAACAAGCCTCAGTCCCTTTGGGTTGATTAAGAAGGATGAACAATTTCCATCTAGAAGGATTAAAAGGGTGACTGATGGCTATAGTTACCATTTATTGAGCTCTTACTATGTACCAGGCACATGCATGCATTTTTGAATGTAAAAAAAAAAAAATCAAGATATTTTAGACATATGAAAGACATGCAAAAATTGTACAGAGTCCCCATATATCTTTCACTGCTTCCCTTTTGTGCATGAATTGTTAAATTGAATCCTCACAAAAGTCTATGAGAAAAGTACTTATTATTACCTGCATTTTACAGAGGAGTACTTTTCCTCATTACACAATGCTGTCTTTAGAATACTGTGCTACTGTGAGATTCTACAGTGATAATTTTTTTTTTAACGGTGATAATTTTTAAAGCATTTGCCTCCTATCCTTAGTTGTTTGTTGTTGCACACGACCTCTCTAATCCCTCCACCTTACAACAGTTAGACACCTCTGCTCAGAACAGGGAATGTCTTCTTTCGTCATCTTTATTTCCCTCACAGAAGAAGTAAAAAGTGAGGTGAGGCCACTCAGCCACCTGAAAGGATCCCTTGCATTGGGGCTGGTAAAATGCAGGGATTCCTTCCATTTGAAGGGTGAGGGTTGTTCTTAAATCAGAGCTTTGCATCTTGGGCTCCTGTATTAGGATCACAGAGAAGGGGGTTACAATTAGAATAAAAGGAGAATCTGATATGAGCCAATGATAAAATCAGGCAAAGGAATTACCCTTTGTGCATTTCACAATATCTGCCAAATGCAGCTGGCTCGGCCTTAGTGCAGAACTGAATATTTTTTAATGAAATCATCCACGGTCAATAAATGTATGCAGCACCAACAATGTATGAAACTCTCAGTTATGTGCATTGCACTTATTGTCTCATCTCTCAGAAGAATCCTAATGGTTAACTGTTATTATTTCCATTTTATAGCTGAAGAAAGTGAGACTCAGACATAAAAATGAACTTGCCAGTATCACGCAGTTGGCGTTAGAGAACTCGTGTGCACTCTATCACATTAGCTTAATTTAGTTTAAGAAGCATGGATAATTGCCATTTCAAACTTACCTTTATTTGTTGGATGAGTGTTTCATCTTCTGGCACATTAGGGTCAATTGCAATGACAATGCCTTCATAGCCGTTATTATTCAGCCGAATGAGTGAATTGCTCAGGGCCCCTTCCAGAAGGGGAAGGACCAAGATGAAAACAGAAGTCTTAAATGACCCCATTGCTGCACATCTCCCTTTGAGTATTCTTTCTGAACAATGTTGGTTTTAGAGGCATCTTTCTTTACCCCTATTTATATGAATACATAGACACATGCTTTTCTAAGTTATCAGAGGTGGTTTATCACAGGACTTTAACCCCTGACCCCCAAATTGTTTCACTACTGCATTTGTCTCCAATATGAGGAATGATAACTGTACCTTAGTCTTGAATTCTGTGTACTCTTAAATATTTTATTTGAAAGGATCATTAGCCTTGCCTTCACCTGTGCCAGATGCTAGAAAAGAGGGTGGGGAGCCCACATCCGGTTCCCTGGAAGGACTCACAGGTGATAAGTAGCTTGGCCATGGAAAGAAGTTTACTTCTTAGGAATGTTTGCCCAGCCAGGCATACCAGCCCACCCAATGCCACCCTCCAACCCCTGCCTGCCCAGTGGAGGCGTGGCTGTTCTGTGTATTCAATAAGTATTCATTAAGTGCAAACCGTATATCCAGTTATCCCTCAGGGTGGTCGTTGTTTTTATTCTCATTGATCTTGACTTAGTCTTAGCACCTCAGCACAGTTCCCTTAGACAATCCACTCACACCAAAAGCATTAGCAAGCAACATAGATATTATTGAATATTTTAAACTGGAGAGAAAAGATAATTTATATCTCATTGTGCAAAACAAACTCCTTCAATTTTCCTCATTAGACCTCTATTTCTCTTTTCCATAGCTCTTACTGCTCAATAAAATTCAAATTAACAACATTACATTATTTTACTGAAATTAAATATCTCTCAGAACGTGAATTATGAACTGCCAGCTACTGAATAGATTCTTTTAAATAGGTTCTTTTCATCTGCCAAACCTCCAATGAAAACTCAAAGTGGTCCACCACTTTCCTATATTCAAGTTACTTAGCATATCTCTTCATCCCGTGGTGGAAAGCATCAGTTTCCTCTTGTTTCTTCCTTTTCTTTGACATTGGCTCATAAAAATTAAATTAATACTTGCTGCTAATAATTAGTTCTTATTGCATAAGTATATAATGTTTAAACAATCAAAAGTGAAGCATTGAAATAGAGTAGAAGTACTCCATTATAAAGTGGTTGTCCGGATAATCCAAATAATTTATCTAAAAATAATTTATTCAGTGCTTATTGAATAAATGTATACATTTATTACATACCATAAAAATTTTAGATTCTTAAATACCTCAAACCCCCAGCAGTATCTGTTTTTCCTGGGTTCCCTAGAAAACGGAGCCCCAGGCAAGCTTATGAGCTAATGACTTGAGAGTTTAACCTCAGGGCAGGGAGAATAAGGGACAAGGGAAATGAATCAGGGAAGCCTGGAAAGCAGTGAAAAATGCAGTGTTACTAAGGTGGCTACTTTGGTCCAACGAAGAGACTCAGCACGTCACCCTGCTGGTACACCTGCCCTGCCATCTTGGATGTCTTCTAACAGGCTATACAAAGAAACCACGCCTCAGCACAATCCACTGGAGGGAGGAAGGGAAAGTGTTTGACTCTTTCTCCTTTCCTACAGGTGACCAACAACCCTGAACTTCCTGGCTGTGTCATCCAGCCCCTTCAACAGCTCTTAGAAAGAGAGATCCGATGCCCCGTGGTATAGGAGGAGCCAAGGATTTCAAGTGGTGCCTGGTTAACCTTTGGCAGTAGAGCCACTCAGGCCTACAAGGAGTGGGTGGTGACCAAGGGTCCAATAGATTAGATGGAGCCAAGAAATGTAGGGAGGTTCAATAAGATGAGTCCAAGACAACTCACTGCTTGAACTGCTCAGATCCACTCATGTCCTTTCATCATATCTAGCTCCAATACTATAACGTAGAGTTTGCTTTTTTTTTGGTAAGCACTGTCTCACTTTTTTTCCTGAGAGAAAGTACAGATCCAATTATTCATAGAATCTCCTTCAACATAAGTAGTGGCCAGTTGCAATCTTCTGGATTATCTAAAACAAAAGGGTTATTGAAATAAATTGCAGTGCCTGCTGCTGCAACTGGTCTCAAGGCTTTTATAGATATTTATTATCTCTTTCCTTAATCACCAATTTCCCTCCCTTTAGCTGGCATTTTTGCTAATCTGTGTTGTTTTTTTGCCTGTTGCTGTAACCCAACCCTTCAATCCTGAGGGCGCTGAACCCTTGTAGGGTTGTGGCTGCTGCAGTTGCCTATGGCAGGGGTCACCTGCCATGGCGGATCCAGTTTAGGTGCCTCCGCAGCTTTGCTTGGCCTTCCCTGCTGGCTGGGTCTTGGCTGCTTGCTCAATGGAGAATCCTTGCTGCTGCCACTGTTGCCTCATCTCTTAACACCACTGACTCCTCTCTGCTTCCCGGAGAGAGGTCCTAGTTTGGCATGGGCAGGCTGTGGTGGCAGCGCCACTCTCTCTGGTACCCACGTCCAGCCTAAACAGATTCCCAGAGGCTTTGGTTCGCATAAAGCATTGCATGATGGTACCTGGGTTCTGGCTTTGTCAGAGACAGCCCAGATGGACCAGGTGACACAAACTTGAAGTGCAGGAGTTAATACCCTGAGAAACAAACATTTACTGAAGCCTTAGAATATTTCCAACATCCCAGAAGTCTCTTTTGTGTTCCCTTCTAGTCAACCCAAGTGGTAATTACTGTTCTGACCTGCATTGCCACATAAATTAATTTCACCTGTTTTTGTACTTACTATAAACAGAAATATATGGTATGACCTCTTGTGTCTGGCTATTTTCACATAACATTTTCCACATGAAATTCAGCCATGTTGTTTCATGTAGCAGCAATGTGTTCTTTTTCCATTGTATTTCATTGTAAAAATAAACCACAATTTACTTACCAACTGCTACTGATGAACATTTGTGTTATTGCCTGTTTGGGGGCTATTGTAAATAAAACTGCCATGAATATAAGCATTGATTTCAGTTGGGTATAAACCCAGGTTGAATTGCTAGGTCACAGTATATATTTTATATATATAGATATAGATATAGATATAGATATATAATTTTTATAATTTCAGCCACTCTGGTGGGAGTGTAATCATATTATACTGTGGTTTTAATTTGCATTTTCCCTGATGATTAATGTTGTTAAATATCTTTTCATATACTTATTGGTCATTTGGATAGCCTCTGTTGTGACGTGTCTGTTCAAGTCTTTTTGCCCAGTTTTTAGTCAGTGTGGGGAAAGAGCCCCAAAAAGCAGTTTCCAGGCTCTCGGCCTCACATAGAAGGGTGCTGGCTCAGGTAGTAAATGGCCATCGACTGTGATCAAATGGCCAGCAGCTGTGGCTAGTTGGCCGTCAGCTGTAACCAGTGAGCCATTAGCCATGAATATAACTGCCGTGGCTAGGCTAGGAGAAGAGGCTAGCAAAGAAAAGAAGAGAAAGAGGGGAGCTAGCAAGAAGAATTGTGTTGCTCCTGTTTCCTGTGTCTCCAACCCAGCCGCCAGCGAGAGTATAGTGGTGTGACTCCCCTACCTATGGCTCCGTGGGTGTTCCTTTTTGGCCTAGCCATGTCCTGCGTTCTTGTGTGGGGGGCGGGACCGGAGACCCCGCCGGACGCCCCGCACGACACTTGGCGAAGTCGGCAGGATCTCCTGCACTACACATGGCGCAGCGAGCAGGGTATGGTGCCGGCCAAAGCTCTCCGAAGGGCAGTGGAGCAGTTTGTGCGTGAGTCTGAGGAAGACCAGGAGGAGCAGCTGCTGGAGAGCTGGATCCCCGTGGAGGGGTGGGAAGACGTGGACGGTTCCCCAACCAGCAGAGGCCGGAGAAAGCGAAGGTTGTTGCGGCCCCGTGGGCTGGGAAGTGCTTGCTGAGACAGCCCGGATGCAGGACTTGTGGTCCCAGGGGGAAACACTTGCTGAGTCCTCCGTGGGAGCTGAGGGTGAGGTCAAGGTTGTCCCTCACCCCCAGGACAGCCCTGGTGAATGACTATGGACTATGGGGAATTGCCTTCCATCCCTAATTTAATGGACAGCTTGACTGTTTGGGAACATAAATGGACAGCTTGACTGTTTGGGAACATACCACCATGTAGTGGAACTGGGGGATGTTTGCTTTTGTGTCTTGACCAGCCACCATTGAGAATCCAGTATGGTACCCTGAGAGGCCCTCGTGTGCCCAGAGAGAGTGGCAGTGCCCTGAGAGGCCCTGGCTGTGTCCAGGAAGCCGGGCTGTGCCCAGAGAGAGTGGCGGTGCCCTGAGAGGCCCTGGCTGTGTCCAGGAAGCCGGGCTGTGCCCAGAGAGAGAGTGGCGGTGCCCTGAGAGGCCCTCGTGTGCCCGGGTAGACTAGTGGTACCCTAAGAAGTCCAGGAAGTCTGGCTGTGCCCAGGAGTACTGGTGGTGCCCTGAGAAACCCTGGCTGTGCCCGGGGAGACTAGTGGTACCCTAAGAAGTCCAGGAAGTCTGGCTGTGCCCAGGAGTACTGGTGGTGCCCTGAGAAACCCTGGCTGTGTCCGGGGAGACTAGTGGTACCCTAAGAAGTCCAGGAAGTCTGGCTGTGCCCAGGAGTACTGGTGGTGCCCTGAGAAACCCTGGCTGTGCCCGGGGAGACTAGTGGTACCCTAAGAAGTCCAGGAAGTCTGGCTGTGCCCAGGAGTACTGGTGGTGCCCTGAGAAACCCTGGCTGTGCCCGGGGAGACTAGTGGTACCCTAAGAAGTCCAGGAAGTCTGGCTGTGCCCAGGAGTACTGGTGGTGCCCTGAGAAACCCTGGCTGTGCCCGGGGAGACTAGTGGTACCCTAAGAAGTCCAGGAAGTCTGGCTGTGCCCAGGAGTACTGGTGGTGCCCTGAGAAACCCTGACTGTGACCAGAGAGCTTGGCTGTGTCCAGGAAATAGCATTCACCTCCAGGTTCCTCGCACAGGGCCCCTCGCGGAAGACGCTTGTCGCGTAGATTGTGAGGCGAGAGCCTGTAGGGGTGGAGTGTGGGGAAAGAGCCCCAAAAAGCAGTTTCCAGGCTCTCGGCCTCACATAGAAGGGTGCTGGCTCAGGTAGTAAATGGCCATCGACTGTGATCAAATGGCCAGCAGCTGTGGCTAGTTGGCCGTCAGCTGTAACCAGTGAGCCATTAGCCATGAATATAACTGCCGTGGCTAGGCTAGGAGAAGAGGCTAGCAAAGAAAAGAAGAGAAAGAGGGGAGCTAGCAAGAAGAATTGTGTTGCTCCTGTTTCCTGTGTCTCCAACCCAGCCGCCAGCGAGAGTATAGTGGTGTGACTCCCCTACCTATGGCTCCGTGGGTGTTCCTTTTTGGCCTCACCATGTCCTGCGTTCTTGTGTGGGGGGCGGGACCGGAGACCCCGCCGGACGCCCCGCACGACACTTGGCGAAGTCGGCAGGATCTCCTGCACTACAGTCAGGTTGTCTTTTTCTTACTGATTTATAGGAGTTCTTTGTATGTTCTGGGTATTGAGTCATTTATTGGGTATACATATTGCAAATACTTTTTTCAACTTGGTGGCTTTCCAACTTTGTTTTCCTCTATGGATAGCAGTAGGCCCACTTCATTTATTGAAAATATCATACTTTCCCCCACTGAATTGCAGTTATGCTTTTGTTGTGAATGAAGTGACTGCAAACATTCAGGTCTGTTTCTGTTCTCTCTACTCTGTTCTATTGGTCTATGTGACAATCCTTACCTCAGTATCATATTGTCTGATTATTGCTACTTTGTTAAGTCTTGATATCTGGCAAACACTCCAGATTTGCTTTTCTTCAGGATAATTTTGGCTCTTTTAGATCCTCATTTCAATATAAAATTTAGGATCAGTAAATTCCACCAAAAAAAAAAATCTGCTGGGTTGGATAGGATTTCACTGAATCAGTTTGGGGAGAATTGACATCTTTATAATACTGAGTCTTTCAATCTATGGGCAAGGCATATCTTTTCATTTTAAGTTTTATTTAATTGATCTCAACCGTGTTCTATAGTTTTCAGAGTAGAGGTCTTGTACATCTTTCATTAGATTTGGTTTTGGGTGTTTTTTTTTTTTTTTTGGTGCTTTTGTAAGTGGTATTTTAAAAAATTTTTATTTTTTAATTGTTTATTGCTGGTATATAGAAATATAATAGATTTTTATGTATTGACCTTATATTTAGTGAGTGTGCTAAATTCACTTATTTCTAGTACATACTTTGTAGATTCTTTTGGATTTTATGTTATAATTATGTCCTTTGTGAGTAATAACGTGCTTACTTCTTCCTTTCCAATCTTATGACTTTTATTTTGTTTCCTTTCTTTGTCACACTAGCTCTTACCTCCTGAAAATGTTGAATACATGTGGAGAAACTGATATCTTTTTTTGTTTTCAAGACCAGTTGGAAAAACATTTTGTATTTCACTATTAAATATGTTATTATCTAGAGATATTTTGTAGATACCTTTATCAGATTAAGAAAGTATTTTTCTATTCCTAGTTTGCGAAGAGGTTCCTTCTTTTTAAATCATGAATAGTGTTGAATTTTATCAAATGCTTCTCGTGCATCCATTGAGATTATCACGTGGTTTTTCTTCTTTATTCTGGTATGTGGTGACTTACTTTACTAAATCAAGCTTTCACTCCTAGAATAAATTCTACCTCATCATGATGTAATATCTTTTTCAATTTGATAATATTTTGTTTAGAATTTTTGTACCTATGTTCATGAGAGAGATTAGTCTTACTTTTCTTTTCTTGTAATGTCTTTGCCAGGTATTATAACCAGATTATCTGGCCTCATAAAATGAGTTGGGAAGTGTTTCCTCTTTTTGTATTTTCTGGAACAGTTTGTTTAAAACTGATATTTTTTTCTTCCTTTAATTCTGACTATTGCTTTAACTTCATCATATAAGTTTTAATATGCCATATTTTAATTGTCATTTAGTTCCACATATTTTCTGACTCGATTTTGAGTTCTTTTTTTAACATATGGACTATGCAGAGTGTGATGCTTAATTTCCAAAAATTTGGGGATTCTCTAGTTAATCTATTATTGATTTCTAGTTTAATTCCACTATAGTCAGAAAACATACTCTAAGATTTAAATATTTTGGAATTCATTGAGATTTACTTTTTGCCTCAGCTTATGGTTTGTTTTGGTAAAATGTTCCATGTGCTTATGAGAAAAATGTATATTCTGTATTTGTTGGGTACAAGTTCGTTAATTATGTGATTCAAATCTCTATTCTTCCCATTTCTTGTCTGCTTATTCTTTCATTTACTGAGAGAGGTGTGTTAAAATCGCTACTTAAGATTGTGAATTTGTCTATTGCTTTTTCTTTTTTTAGTTCTATCGAATTTTGCTTTATATATTTTGAAGCTATATTTTTGGTACCTGCAAATTTAAGATTGTTATATAATTATCATTACTAAATGTCTTTTCTATCTCTAACAAGACCACTTGTATCAAATCTACTTTTTAGGATATTAACTTTGGTATACTGGTATTTTGAAGATTGAAAAATTAAAACAAAACAAATACAGCACAACTAACAATGCCTGGTGCATAGAATCCATTCGGTAAACAAAATATCTTTACATTTTTCCTTCCCTCCCACTTACCCAAAACTTAACCTTGGAGGGAGAGATAGTAGAGGAGCCAACAAGATGGAGAAAGCTGGGGCTTTACATTAAATGGCATCAAGTAAGAATGACCAAGGTGGATGTCAAGGACATTGATGTTTAAAAGTCAATTTTAAGCCGTTTGCCACACAGCATCTCAATAAGACTCCTGCTTCTACCCCCAGTTCACTACCTCCTTTGGTAATAGTAATATGGCCATGAGGAAACAAGGATTCACATATTATTGATGATAGAAAAATTGGTACAAATGTTTTGGAGGGAAATATTCATCCAAGTTTAAGCGTGTATATCTTTTGACATAGTCAATTCCACTCCTAGGAATATACCGTACAGATACACTCACACAGGTGCACCAGATTACATATACAAGGGGCAAACTCACACAGGTATATATAATTATATATACAAGGGTAATACAATTTGCCCCTCAAAGTCTCCTTTATAATAGCAAGAAACTGAACTACCCAAATGTCTACTAATAAAGAAATAAATAAGTGAGATTATTCATTTAGTATCTATTTTGTCACATCTTACTTCAACATCTGTATTTTTTATAATAGCATTATTACTTTTGTAACTGAAGTAAATTTATACATAAAAGTAAATATATTGGACTAAAGACCATCATTTTGAAATCCTAACATATCAACATAAGAGTGGTAGTCCTGCCTTCTCTTTTAATTTCTAATCTTTTTTGTCTTTACTTTTCCATTTCAATCTCTTCTTCTTTTTTTTTTTTTTATTAAATTAGTTTCAGTTGTACAAAACAATTCAATAGTTAGACATTTCACCCCTCACAAAGTGATACTCCCCCCTCCTCTCAATTTTTCCCTCTCTTCTTTTCCTTTTATCTGCTTCAGGCTCTTGCTTCTCCTTTCCTATATTGGTATGAAGTAAGGTTGTGCTCATTTTAAGAAATGTTTCATTTGGATGTTTGTTCATTTACATTGCATCTGTTCTACATGGCCAGGGAGGTGGAAAACAATTGCCCACTGTCCTGGATAGCTTCCTCCTTCTTGTGCCGTTGAAGCCATTTGTCCTCAGAAAACAGCTTTTTGATAAGACTCAACAGCCTGTAGCTGAGAGGAGTGGGGAATGAAATTGGCCACCATCTGGGCCACTCCGCACCCATTCCTAGGATCCTGTTGCTGATAAAAGACAGGCATCCTAAGTGCAGGAGGGTTTATGGAGGGAATCATTCCTTTTGACCTTTAGGGACAAACTGTAATTATCTCCATGGATATGAGCATCTGTTTCTGTGTCCTTCAGTGCTTCTTACTCCACCTTCATGTTCTCTATAATCTGTATCCCTTTCATATCTTCTTCTTTTTTTCTCTTTGTGCCTTATCTGTGCTTTTTCTACTTCCTATGATACATGCACAATAAATCACATTCACATTTCTTCAGAGACCACGACTCATCAGACTTCCCCTCTACTTCTATTCCCTGTTTCCCTGTATTTTACACTCACAGATTGTAACACAGATCTTAATACATAATGCAGCACCCACCCAACTTTATATCCATTCCCCTTCTTTATTTTTTCGTCAGTTGGGATTTCTACCAGCCTTATGAATCCAGTTCTCTAATATGGATCATCTTCATTTCATTTAAAATATTTTTTTTCTTCTTTCTTGTCTTCATTTAAATCAGACACACTTTTGTGCCCCCCTTTTCCCTTCACTAAGGCCACTTTTTCTTATATTCATGTATCCGATATGAATGACCCCTTTTTCTTCCTCCCTGTAAAGCAAGGTTTCTCAGTCTTGGTACTATTGACATTTTGGGCTGAGTAATTCTTTGTTAGGGCTGTCCTGTGTATTGTAGGATGTTTATCAGCATCGTTAGCCTCTACCCACTAGATAACCACCCCTAGCTGTGATAACCAAAAATATCTGCAGACATTGCCAAATGTCCCCTTAGGAGGTAAAGTCACTCCTGGCTGAGAATCATTGCTATAATACTTGTTAACGGGTAAGGATACAATAAATTTGTTCATATTAAGTTTCTCCTGGGATGAAATTTATATACAATAAAATGCACCAATCAAGTGCACACAGATAAATTAATTTTGACAGATGTATCACCCATGTAACCACCGTCCCAATCAATCCATAGAACATTTTCATTGTTCCTTTGTGCCCTTCCAGTCAATGTTCACATTTTTGCCTTGAGATAACCATTGTTATGATTTTTGTATCCAGAGATTACTAGTGTTCTTGAACTTCTTATAAATGGAGTCATACAGTATGTGCTCTTTTGAGTCTGACTTCTTTAACTTAACATAATGCTTTTGAGATTCACGTATGTTGTTGCAACTGTTGAACAATCAGTTGTTTGTTCCTTTTTGTTACTGAGTGGTATTCCATTGTGAATTCATCTAAACAGCAACATTTATTTTATCCATTCTGTAAATAAAAACATGGTTGTTTCCAGTTTAGGACTATTATGAATAAAGTAGCCATAAGAATTCCTAAGCAAGGCTTTTGGTGGACATATCTTTTCATCTCTGTTAAGTGGAATGCTGGGTCAAGGGTTAGACATATGCATAACTTTTAAGAAATTGCCAAGCAGTATTCCAAAGTGGTTGCACGCTCACCAGTGTAGCACAGTTCCAGATGTTCCAGATTCTTGCTCCCATTTCTTACTGTCAGGCTTCATAATTTAGCTGTTCTTGTGGGAATGAAGCAACATTTCACAATAGTTATCATTTTCTGTTTGTTGACAACTGATGGTGTTGCTAGCCTTCATCTATGTTTATTGACCATTTGTATCAAGTGTCTGTTCGAGTCTATTGCCCATTTTTATTGGGTTCTTTGTCTTTTTATTACTGATTTATAATGTTTTTATATATTCTAGATATGACTTCTTTGTCAGATATATGTGTTGTGAATATTTTCTTCCACTCTGTAGCTTGCCTTTTTTTGTTATTAATGGTGCCCTTTGATGAGCACAAATATTTAGTTTTAATGCAATCCAACTTAGTTTTTTCTTTGATATTCCTTTATGTTTCTTTCATGTTTCCTCTGTTCTAAGAAATGTTTCTACACTGTAGCTGTGAAGATATTATCTTATATTTTTTAGAAATTTATATCTTAATGTACACAGGAGGTGACAAAAATGTATTATATACACATTTTAAGAAAGGAAGAAACTATTAAAATTGGAATACTCAATCTATACCGATAACAAAAGATGAATACAAGTCATGTTTGACTTCTGCAATTGCAAGAGGTGCTCAAAGTGGTTACCATCAGTGTCCAGACACTTTTGATTACGGCGAACTACTGCTTGTGCAACATTGACCAAAGTGTCCACTTGTATACATTTTTTGGCACCTCTGGTATTTGTATGTATGATCCATCATGACATCATATTTTATTAAGGTAGGAGTAAAATTGTTTTTCCAAATATGTCTAGTTGTTCCAATATTATTTATTGAAAAGAATCCCTTTGCCCATTGAGTTGCCTTCCCCCATTGACTTGCACATGTCTTTGTAGAAAATCGTTTGACTATACGTGTGTAGATCTATTTCTGGATTCTATATTCTGGCCTAGCACATGATCCATTTTGGTCAATGTTACATAAGTACTTAAAAAGAATGTATATTCTGCAGTAGTTGATTGTAGTATTTTATAATGTCAAGGTCAAGTTGGTTAATACTGTTAAAATAGTCTCCATTCTTACTGAGTTTTTCTGTCCAGATGTTCTACAGTTATTGACAACGGGAGATTTAAATCTCTTAAGTTTGATTGTTGATTTGTCAATTTCTGGCATTTTTAAAGATTTCTGTTATTTTGAAACTCTATTAATAGGTACATGCACATTTAGGATTGTTGTATCCTCTTATTTTTTTATCATTAAGGAATGACCCTCTTTTTCTCTCCTTTCTCAAGGTCTATTTTGTCTTATCATAATGTACTAACATCAGCATCCTTATGCTTAGTGTTTGCATGATATACCATTTCCCTTTTTACACTTTTAACTTCTATGTGTTTATATGTAAAATGTATCTGTTGTAAATTCCATATAGTTGAGTGTTGCTTTTGTTTTTAATTAAAGTTTATTGGGGTGACAATTGTTAGTAAAGTTACACAGATTTCAGGTGTACAATTCTGTATTACATCATCTATAAATCCCATTGTGTGTTCACCACCCAGAGTCAGTTCTCCTTCCATCACCATATATTTGATCCCCTTTACCCTCATCTACCTCCCCTGTCCCCCCTTACCCTCTGGTAACCACTAAACTATTGTCTGTGTCTATGAGTTTTTGTTTCTCATGTGTTTGTCCTGTTCTTTTGTTGTTTTTGGTTTATATACCACATATCAGTGAAATCATATGGTTCTCTGCTTTTTCTGTCTGACTTATTTCGCTTAACATTATAATCTCAAGATCCATCCATGTTGTCACAAATGGTCCTATTTCATCTTTTCTTACCACTAAATACTATTCCATTGTGTATATATACCACAACTTCTTTATGCATTCATCTATCGAAGGACATTTTGGTTGTTTCCATGTCTTGGCCACCGTAAATAAAGCTGCAATGGAAGGCAGTGTGGAGGTTCCTCAAAAAATTACGAATAGAATTACCATATGACCCAGCAATCCCTCTCCTGGGTATCTACCCAAAAAATCTGAAAACATTTATCCATAAAGACATGAATGTTGCTTTTTTACCAAGTCTGAATATCTCCACTTTTTAGTTGAAGTGTTTAGTCCATTTATGTTGAACATAATTACCGACTTAGCTGGCTTTAATCTACCGTCTTGCTATTTGATTTGTTCTTCCCCTCTATTCTTTGTTTCTTTACTGCTCTTTACCTGTCTCTTTTGTGTTGATTAGGTAGTTTTGGGGTAGATAAATGTTTATCACATTTATTAGCTTCTCAGATACGCTTCTTTATTATTGAGTGCCAAAAGGATCGCAATATAGACCTTTAATTTCTCCTAGTCTACCTTGAATTAATATTATAGCACTTTATATATAATGTAAGTAACTTTCAACAGTATAATTCCATTTGTCACATTTCTCTCCATTCTGTTCTTATTGCCATATCTTCTTTATGTTATTAATACCACAATACATTGTTTTTATTTTTGCTTTAAACAGTTAATTGTCATTTAAGAGAACTGAGTAAAGAAAACCAACAATTTATTATATTTACCTACCTGTTTACCATTTCCAATGATCTTCCTTCCATACTGTAGATCTGTATTTCCACCAGACATCATTTCTTTCAGCTTAAAGAAATTCCTTTGGTATTTCTTGCTAATGAAAATTATTTCAGATTTTATTTATCTGCCTTCATTTTAAAAGATACTTTTGCTCAATATAGAATTCTGTGTCGACATAATTTTCTTTTAGTACTCTAAGATGTGATTTTTGTTGTCTTCTGGTCTCAATTGTTTTTGATGAGTAGTCAGTCATCATTCCTGTAATATACCTAGGTGTTATTTTCTTTATATGGATCCTATTTTAGGTTAACGGAGTATTTTAGACCTGTAGGTTGCTCATTTAAATCAATTTTCATCAGTAACTTTTGAATATTTTTATGCCCAATTCTTCATTCTTCTACTTCTGGGATTCACTTACATGTACACTAGACAGCTTGATAATGTCCCACGGGTCATTCTGGCTTTTCCATTTTTTAAAATGAAATGCTTCAGTTTGGATGCTTTCTATTTCCCTGTCTTCAAGTTAGCTGATCTTTTCTTCTTTAGAACCAGTCTGTTGTGACTCCATTACAAATTTTTTTTCATATATTGTATTTTTCAATTTTAATAGTTTCATTTGCTTCTTTTTAAAGAATTTTCACATCTTTCCTTAATTTCCTCTTCTATTAATCACTTATACTTATTTTTTTCTATAATATCTTTATCATATTTATAATAGTATTATAAACTCATTGCTAATTTCAAATCTGGATAATTTTTGGATCTTCTATTGAGAAATTTTTATTCTTATTAATTATAGGACACATTTCCTGCTTGTTGGTATGTCTATTAATTTTTTATTATAAAATGGATGATATGTTATAGAGGCTGTATTATGTTATCTTCCTCTGAGTTACATTATAGCAGTAGTTAAATTACTGGTGAATCATCTTGATTCTGTGGAACTGTGGTTTTAGGCTTTGTTAGAGCAGATCTATTTCAGTTTTGCCCTTGGTTTTAGCATATAACTCAGTCTGGGGACATGGTCCTTACCCCTAATGTGGCCCTCCTGGAGTTTTAATGGAAACATAAGGTGCTTACAAGTTCTCTAGCTTGGATGGGTTGAAACCTTAAACTTTTTCTCCCCAGAACTGGGCAGTTGCTGAAATCTCAATTCAGCAATTTTAGCCTCCAATCTCTTGTTTTCCATTAGATTCCTTTGTGACTTAGGACTTACCCAAGGATTGAGAGGATACAGATCGAGAAGATATAGTTTCCCTCTTGGCGGTTGCTTCCTTTCTGGGATTTTCTCCCTCAATTTCCAAGTGTTTTGGCACACCAGAACTCTTGTCAATGCAGTAAGACTGCTGTGTTCTGTTTTGAGCTCTAACCAGATGCTCTAAGCAAACTGGGAATGCCTTTGGGGGAAAACTGATTAAATTTGGATCTCCCCTTTTTTCAAAGGTCATATCTCCTCCAGTTTCTCGTACCTGCTTTTGTTGGTGTTCAGTGCCTTCAAAGAGTGTGTTTTATATTTTTTTCCAAGAATTATAACTGTTATCAGCAAAAGGATTAGTTTGATTTATGAGCAAGTCTGCCATTAGTGCAATTGGATTTGTCACATTAAGTTTTAAATGAATGATATATTCAGGGATCAACTCTTCTAAGAAAAATTACATTATAGCAGAAGGCAGTCAAAAGCAAATAAAATAATTTTTTGCTAGACTTACTGGTACTAACATGCAGGTGGAAATGTACTTTTGGAGCTGTCAACAGTGCATGTATAAACAGCAGTCTGCTCAGTGTATAGACTATATCAACTTACCCCCTAAAAATCTCCTATCTTCCTCCCATTGAAATTAACCTTCTTTTTCTCTAAACCAATATCTTCCCACATTTACCATATAATTCTTCTGCTGTCTGATGCTTCACTTCCTCACTACTAAGTATTGTTTACCCAATGCATTCGATGAGATCACCCTTTCTACCCTGCTTTGATATATTTCAATTTGTCACGTAGCATTCTCTATCTTAGTTTGCCTCATCCAGTTCACTGATTCTTAGACATAAGTCCATTTTTTCAATCCTGCACCTACAAGATGGCGGGGGCGGGGGGGTGTTGCAGGAAACCCAGTTCCTTAAAGCTAGTTCTATTCTCCCGCTAATTGATCTTGAAAGAGTTAAATATTTCTAGAAATATTTCTAGGCATAATCCCTGGCGTCTTCCTGCACCTTCTTAGGCAGGAGTGAAGGAGCAGTATGAGTACCTGGCTGTACTCCTATGTAATAGCTCTGTCATTAACCAACACAGTGCTTTGGATTACTCAGGACTCCATTTTCCTATTTGTACAATGAGGAGAACATTTGAGAACTTAAAACCTACAAAACCCCATTTCACTAATTTACCAGCCTATTGAAACTACAGAGAAGAAAACCCCAGGTTAGCAGGTGTAATGGCTTTAGAGGGAGGAGAGACTGCTTGGCAAGTGGGTACTTGAAACCCCCATCTGTGAAAATTTAGGCACTATGGGACTTGGAAGGTAATAAGCCAGACCTGAGATGTAGTATGAACTGCAAGGAGGCAGCCTTGGTAGAGAGATTTGCTGGTTGTTTTTCTCCCCAGTATTTCTCTGAGTCTCTTCCTCAAGGCTTCACCCTGTCTCTCTTTTTCTTATTGTCCCAATTCCTCACAACTGCCTCCTCACCTCCCCAAAACTTAATCTAATTTTCACTCTTAATCGGTTCTGGTTGTAAAGTGGATCTATTCCACATTATTGTTTGTATTTACCCAATAAAGTTTTAAGTTCATCAGTATACAAAGCTAATGATTCTATTGCTCAATAACCTTTTTTTTTAAGAGAAAAAAATTAGATGAAAGATGATTTTTATTTCCTTGTGACCTATGTTTCCCCACCCCTGTAGGTAAATAATCCTTGATTGAGAAAGGAGTCCTAGAGTTTTATTTAAACAAAAACAGAATCAATTAATCATTTCCCAAAGTCACTCTCTACCCCATGACCTCTTCTTTGGTTGAAATTGAATGAAACTATATAGCCTATATATGTATGATTAATAAAATAAGTTTAGAACTATGTCTTTCATTCTTACCGCCTTATGAGAGCTATAACCATTTCACTGAATAACACCCAAGACAATAACTTGGAAAACTGCTTTGATGAAAGTAGAAACTTATAAATAATAAATTCAATAGACCTCTGTTACAAAACTTGCGTCAGGGGACAAGGATAATACTTGAGTTTTAAGGTTAACTTTTACAGTGAACAAAGATCTCTTTGAGCAATAGCAGTGGGCTTTGATCTGTAGTATCTTTAACAAAACAGCTAGAGGTAAAGAATTTTAAATAGGGGCTTCATATATAAAATGCAGCTTGATCTTTAGTCATAAACAAGCATTCTGAACATATAAGGAGAATGAAAACTTAATCAAAATAACTGAACAATTGCTTCAGATGGACAGTTATACTGTCATGTTTTCCCGAAAATAAGACCTAGATGAACAATCAGTTCTAATGTGTCTTTTGGAGCAAAAATTAATATAAGATCCGGTCTTATTTTACTATAATACAAGACCGGGTGTTATAACATAACATAACATAACATAACATAACATAACATAACATAACATACATAACATAACACCAGGTCTTATATAACATAATATAATATAAGACCGGGTCTTATATTAATTTTTGCTCCACAAGTCGCATTAGAGCTTAATGTCCGGCTAGGTCTTGTTTTGGGGGAAACACGGTATATCATTGAGACATAACCTCCTTTTCTCTCCTTGGGACTATTTTTGCCCTGCATTAAACAAACTTTTCTTGACTCTTTGATTCAACTTTGACCTTGCCTTTTTTGCCTTTAAAGACATTACTCTGGAGAATAATTTTTATTATTTTGTTCATAGCCTGAGCTTAAGGGTTTCCTACTTTCCCCCCAAAATGAGTGTTACAAAAGAATTTTTGTCTTTTTACCATGTAAAAATCTGATTTGCAAAAATTCAAAGCATTTTTAACAGTTTTGATGTTAATTTGTGTTTATTGGTATGTTTTTGTAAAGTGCACAGGGTATGGGTATTGTATCTAAGGAGGAAGGTGCTCTCTGCTTTTATTCATAGTAATTTTGTTCCATTCTGTTTTCTGTCTTCTCTTTTTCCTGTTTAAAATACAATGTGTTACAACTATAATGAGGCAAATCATTCCTATCAAACCCATTGCTGTTAAAACTCCTTTCAATATAACATAATCTCTGGCAAACACAGGCGCAGAATTATGGGGAATCAACAGCGATGCCTGGGCAATGTTTGATACTGCAGATTTTAAGGAGTTCTTATCCATGGCTCGTATTGCCACATAAATTCTGTGGCTTTCCTGTGTCTCTGCATCAGGTTGATGTTCACGTCCGTTTATGAAAAGCTTTGGTGAGAATGTAAATGTCTCCTTGGTGCCAGCTTGTTGAGGATTTAGCTGTGATGTATTCACTAAAATGGCACTGTTAAAGTCCTTTTGAATATTCTGTAGATTTTTACTTATTCTGATTTCATAGCTGTTAGCTGAAATAAAAAATATATATATAAATGGGAAGGTTAAGTCACTTTGAGTAAGTTTTCTAATTTATTATAATAAGAATAGCAACAAAAAATATCTAGGAATAAACCTAACGAGAAATATGCACATGAACAAAACTTTAATAACACTGTGTAAGAACTCATATTAAAACCTAAGCAAAAAGAAAGACTTTATGTTTTTTTGAAGAATAAAATTCAGCATAGTAAAGCTGTTTCCCCCTTATTTTGTTAATTTTATCTGATTCTATTAAAAGTGCCTCTAGTTTCTATTTTAACAAGCTTATTGTAAAGTTTAAATGGTAAATAAATAATTAATATTGCCCATATAAAATCTACAAAATAGCATTGTAGACAGACTCACTCTATCAGATATAAAAACACTGTAATGCTTTAATAACTAAAAAACAGTAGTACTAGTACATGAATAGACATGTCAAAAAATAGGCGAAAATTCATTTAGGAATTTAGTATGTAATAGGGATTGAATTCAAACTAATAGAGGAAAATACAAATTTCTTGATAATGGTGTTTTGACATTTAGGTTAAAAGGATAAACTCCGAAGTGGTCGAAAAGTTTAATGTAAAAAATAAAAATATTAAGTATTTAGTAGGAGACAATAAATGAATTCCAGTATAATCTCAAAATGGGAAAGGTTCTTCTAATTAAGACTCAAAATTCAGAAGCCATAACAAAAAATTGATAAATTTATAAAACTTCTACATGGGAACAAAACCTCCTCAGCAAAATATAAACATAAATGTTAAGTGGCAAAAATATTTGTAACTTATATCAAAGCAAAGTTTAGTTCTGGTAATAACTGAGTGGCTTCTATTGAACTAACTTTCCAGCAGACAACATGTATAAACGCTGAAGAAAGAAAGGAAGGAAGGAAGGAGGGAGGGAGGGAGGGAGGGAGGGAGGGAGGGAGGGAGGGAAGGAAGGAAGGAAGGAAGGAAGGACAAACAAAAAACCCAAAAAACTATTGAAGCACTGGACTCAAATAAAAAATAGACAGAAACCAGAGGAGATACAACCCTTACAAGAAGGGAACCAGACTGGGAATGATTTATATTTATATAGCTTTTCTTCTGAGGGCACTTACCACTCCAGTACACATAGCTGGCACTGATACAAAAACCTACTATCTTATTGATCTGAAAAGTCAGAGAACTTCTGATTTCTGTGGGTTTCCCACAGTGGTTGAAAGTGGAAGGAGCCGGTGAGAGACAGGCCCAAAATATGTGTATTAACTTCTCTCAAATCATTTGAAGACCTCTGAGTTATGCATGTTTGGGTGAAACATTGGGTTCAAGGGAAAAACAACAGCTACATGGCTAAAAACTGAACAGTTTTATGCTAATGCCCTCCACAGGGGAGAGATAGATTTTGGAGTATGAATCTTGCCAAGAGGAGGTTGATAAATACCTTAAGATGTCCATTGAAACACTAGAAAATCCACATCTTAGGAAAAAGATTGTGTCCCAGAATTAAGGGATATTCCCTAGAATTAAGAGCAAAACTGAAATAGACAAACTCTAGCCAAAAGTAAAATCCAGCCTCCTCAAATTCAAGGTGATCTAAGGTATCTATTAGAAAAATTTTAAAACTCTTCGGGGACCTATAATAGATTCTATAATAGATTCTATAATTTGCTACCATATGTCCAATATATAATAGAAACAATCACTAGCCATGTAAAGAAACAGAAAATGTGATGTATGGTCATGAAAAATATCAGCAAATATAACAGTCACAAGTGACTGAGATTTTTAATTAAAAGACAAGGACTTTAAAACAACCATGATGGATGTGTTATAGGTTCTACAGGAAAAGTTGGATATAGTGAATGAAGAGATGCAACATTTGAGGAGAGGTGTGGAAACTTTTAAAAGAAGAAATGGAAATCCTAGAATTGAAAAAAATAAAAAACTATGATGAAAAATTCATTTGAGAGGATTAAGAGCAGATTGGACACAACAGAAGCTGACTCTGGGTGGTGAACACACAGTGTGATTTATGGATGATGTGATACAGAATTGCACACCTGAAATCTATGTAATTTTACTAACAATTGTCACCCCAATAAATTAAAAAAAAAAAGTAAACTTTAAAACAGTTTTGTGAAAATCATCTAAACTGAGGGCACTCAGAAAAAAAAAATAAAAAATAAAAATAATCTCAATGATTTTTGAGATCCACTGACATATCCATTTAATGTGTGTATAATATAATATGATATATGATATAATGTAATATTCAGGAAGGAAAGAAATTTCAAGGATAATATTTGGAACTATGGCTGTGTAAGAACACGATGGAGATGTCCGAGGAAGCAGTGCAAAAGTGAGGGTGTTAGGCAGGTAGGGAAGATCGCCCAAGCAGGGAAGAAGGTCTAAGAGTGGTGCTTTTTGTGGTCTGGCCCCCTCCAAAGGCTCTGCCCACGCCCCTGTCCTCTCTTCTGCCCCCACCCACACTGGCCTCCACCTCCTTTGAATACCTGTGGCTCCCAAAGCCTGAATCATAAAAATGATACTGTGTTCTATGTAAAATGGCTTTTTGACCATTTTGTGCCTTTTTTCTCTCAGTACAGGATTGTGTGTTCTTGGAGTGCAATGACCATCTTAAATTACATTTGTGTAATGTTTAGTACTGTGCTGGGCATATAGTTGACTAGTAAATAATATATTTTCACTTTAGTTTCTGGAGAAAACACAAAGGAAATTAACTTTATAGCAGACATACAGATCAAGCTTGGTACTCAGATTTAGCAATTATTTTACCCCAGACTTTTAATGAAAACCCAAGGAAGTCACCCATTTCCATAATGCCTAGTCTATGTACATGTGACTCTTGAAGGATGCAGGGGTTGGGGGCACTGACTCGGCACAGGAGAAAATCCACGTATCACTGTTGATTCCCCCCAAACTTAACTATAGTTGGCCCTTCACAGTCCCGGTTTCAACCAACCACAGATGGAAAACCGTATTTGCAATCAGCAGTTGGGAATCTGAAGTTAGGACACCTCGAATAGGAATGTGAAAATACTGGTTTTGATCTATGGTTGGTTGAATCTGGGATGCAAAATGCGGATATGAAGGGCCAACTATGTTTATTGAAAAAAACATCTGTGTATAAGTGGACCACACAGTTCAAACCTGTCTCGCTCAAGGGTTAACTTTATGTTCCCAAACATAACGGTGATCTGGTAATGTTTTCTTTATCCCATGCAATTGCTCATCTTTTCTAGGATATTGTATATGGTGAATAGTTAGTACCTGGATGTATACTGATCTGTGTATGCATATGTGCAATGTTCATATATTGCTAACAAGGACTTTAAGAATACATAGTCACATTTTTAATAATTGTAAGTGTAGAGACATACCCCCATTGTTTTTAACTCTGGCCATTGAGATGAAGATAACACCTTCCTAGACAACAATTTGTGGGGGGAAAAGAGTCCATGAAAGCACACGTTTATGAGTTAAACAGGTACCTTCTTGTTAGTTGGTCTACTCATAGCTAGCTGTCCAATGTTACCATTGCTGAGTCATCAAATCAGTTATGGGTGAGTAATCTCAGCAAATTAAAACACATCCACCATCCCCCCCATATATCTTTTGTGGTCTGAGGTTTTAACATTATAACAAGCTTGATCTGCGTCAATCATCCTGCTCATCAGTGAGGTCTCTCTGTTAGAGGGAAGGTCTCTCTATTCCTTTCTAATGTCCTTTATGATATCAGTTCTGTGCTAAACCTGTTTGGTTACATTTATTCTTTTCAAGCCATTAATAACCACTAATTCCACACATTTGCTTTGTTTCTACTCTAGTTGTTGGCGTAGTTGAAACTATTGGGACTCTTGAAAAAAATGCTTTCTGGTAGTAATGGGAGTCTGAGCTTCTGTTTGTCTCTTTAATACACTGCTATGCTTCTGAGGCAGTGAGGAAAAAGGGAAAGTACTAGATTTCAGGCACAACCCTTACCTTCAAATAGAGATGGGAGTGTGTGTGGCTCCTTACTCTAAACAGGAAGCTAGAAAAGTCTCTGGAGATGCAAACCAGTAGCTCAGGAAACTTACTAGGGACACTTTCTCTTCCCTTTCTGATTTCATATATGTCATCTTATTTCTTCTATACAATATCTTATGAAGTACATAGTTTTTGTCCTGTTTTTCATGTAGGAAAACTGAGGCCAGTGGAATTTAAGCAATCTGCCAAAGATCAAACAGCTGAACTTAAAGCTAGAGTGGGAACGATTATTTTCCTGATGTTTAAGTCACAGCTGTTTCCATTATACAAGTGACATATCCATCCCAGTTTTAATTGTTTCACGTCTACAACCTTTAAATTAGGAGAATTCTTAATTTGGAATGTAAAGTATTTCACTTCTCTGGCAAGAAGAGAGATTTTGATAAAGGAATTGGAGGACAAAGCTTCAAAATTGTTTCTTGGCAGCACAGAATTATTTGTAACGGAGATCCCTTCCAACAATGTAGAGAACAAAGAGAGAATTGTGAGCCAAATAAAGATGCCCCACGTTGGAAAGAAGCAAGACTGGTAAAGGCCCAAGGTGGTCTCTATATTGATGGATATTGAAAAAAAATCAACTCTCGATAGAGAAGGTTGTTTCCTATAGGATTCTCAATCAGAGGCATCAGGAAATAAAACGTTTAATGTGTAATCAATGATAACCATGTTTTGGTGATGGCAAAGATGTTGGAAAGGTTATTGTTTGAGAAGAGTTATTCTATTGAATAGCTATGGGGATCAAGATAGAAGGTACGGGGAAGCCTGAAGCTGGAAGGTTAAGGAGGAACTTCATCAATGTTCACCCAAGCAAGGGTAAGAAAGCCCCGAATAAGGAAACTGGTCCCAGCCTCCCTGACAAAAATGATGGCCAGAAATGGGAGAGGAAAATGAGCCAAGTTTTACATGACTTATGAAAATTATTTCCTTAAACTTGAATTATAAATATGAATAAATAAATATTCACTATCCAATCTTCAGAAAACGAATCCCCTCCCATATTTGGAAGTCCATGCTCTGTAATGCAGAGTTCATTTCTATTGGTAAGATCCCCATTCCATGTGGTATTTCTGTTTCCAATCAAGATTTCTGTTTGACTAGTGCTGGTCAGGTTACCAGGGCCTCTTCAACCCTGGGGGAGCTGAGACGCTCTCATTCATAGACTCCATGATATAAAGTCTTATCAGCAGCTCAAAGCTTTTCATGACAACCCTGTGAAGCTTTGTTAGCTCTACATTGCAAAGCTATTTTTCTTCAGTGAACCCCTGGGATAGTTATTAGAAATGCTGCCTTGTAGAAAAATAGGTAATGAAACCAAGAAACCTACCCCGGCCCTGGTCAAAGTCTTCTCCAGGTGCTGTCCAAGATAAAGTCACCTCCTCTTCCACTTTTACAGCTTCCAGGTCAATAATTTTGGATGGTGGAAACACATCAGGATGGGGGCCAGCTGGAACTCCCAGCACGGAAAAGGAACCCCCTGAGCTGATTCGGCTAAAGCCCCACTTTTGCTCCTCCTCATTCCTGCCCATTGGCTTTCTGGGGGCATTCATTTGAATGTTACCTGGGACACCAAAGAAAAGAATCGCCAAAACAACAAATTACAATTTCCTGAATAGCTTGTTTTTTAACAAATTATTGAGAGATATAGTAAAACCATTTTTTCTTTACTACATCTTAAGAATAACAGTTTATTGATTCAACAGTTCATTCATTCATCCATCCATCCATTCATTCAATAAGTATTTTGGAGGCATATGCTGCTCCAGTAATCACGGACAAAGCAGTACGCCTTATAGAATTGACAGTCGCATTAATAAACTTACATCTACAAGTTGTGATAAACAGAAGGAAAAAAGGCAGGAAGCTATGAAAGAAAATAACATAGGTACATAATTTAGGGTGTTACCATGGAAGTTACATTTAACAGTTTCCTAAACTTTGAGTAGGAATCAGTTAGGTAAAGAGTAGAGGTGAGAATATCCCAGGCAGAGGGAAGAGGTTGTGTAAAAACACTGAGGTGCAGAAGAGCTTTGCAAGTTAGTAAAACTTAATTAGAGCAAGGAGAGTAGTTTGAGCTAAGACAGGAGAGAAGTTCATGCAGGACCTCGTGGGCCCTTGTAGTGGTATCAGAGCGTAATCTTCCGTTCTGTCAGAAGGAGGGCAGTGATGGGATCACATTTGCTCTCTAACAGGCCACTCTGGCTGCTCTCGGTGGAGAATGGATTCAGACCTCAAGACGAGGCCACTGATACAACCGTTGCAACTCTCCAGATGAGAAAAGATGGGAGCTTGGCCTGGGTGATAGCAGTTGGAAAGGAGGCAAGTATTAGGCAGTTTGAGATGTATTTTGGAGATAAAATCAGCAAATGCTGGTGGTAGATTTGAATATGGACTAGCACAGGAGAGAAAATTGATGAACAACAACAACAACAACAAAATAGCTCCCAGCTTTTTAAAATAAGCAACTTGGGAGGAGAAGCAGGCTAAAGTGGAAGATACTAAAAACGTAAGTTACGAAGTTTGTGATTCGTGTAAAACATCTACTTGAAGATGTCAAGGAGATAGGTATTGATTTAATCTCAAAAGTGGGTTTTACCTGGATTTAATAATTTCAAAGTTATACATTTGAAAGTTATAGTCATACAGATATATTATTAAGGTCATGGATTAATGAGATTAACCAATGAGAATTTCAACTATAATGATAAATTACATTTATTGATTGCCTGGCTCACTATGTGCCAGGCACTTTTCTAAATATCTTAAGTGTATTAGGTATTTAATTTTCCCAGTAGTGCTTTGAGGAAGGTACAATTATTACCCCTATTTTTACAGATGAGGAAACTGAAGTACACAAGAAACTAAGAAACTTGCCCAAAGTCACACAGCTAGTAAATGGAGGAACTAGGTTTCCCACCCAGGCAGTGTGGCTCCAAACGGTCGCGTGAGAAGGTTAGGAATGAGCTCTGAGAATTGGCAACAACAGAAAAAAAGGAGCTGGAAAAAGAGACTGACAAAAAAAGTTTCAGAGCATCAGAGGTGATCAGGAGAGCGTGATATGGAAACCAGGAAATTACAGAGAAGAAATCAATCTGCTGTGTCAGATACTGCTAAGGTAAAATGAGGACTGAAATGTGTCCTTTGGATTTTACCTCGGGGAGGTCACTGGTGACTATGGCCAGGGCTATTCCTGTGGAGTGATTCGGATGGAAGTCAGATTGCAGTGAACAGAGTAGTAAATCGGAAGTGAGAAAATACAGTCAGCAGGTTTGGATACATTTCAAGGAACCAGATGACAGGGACTAGAAAAGTGGACAGTAGATGAAGGGGGGCCAACAAAAAATATTTTAATATGGGAAGTAATAAATCATGCTTGAATGCTGCCCAGAAGGATCAGTAAGCACAGGAACATATAAGGCAGAGCCCTCAAGACCCTTGGATGAGCAGGCTGGATGGTATCCAGAGCAAATCCAATGGAGACACTGGCCTTTGAGGAGGAGAGAAAAAGAGTAAATAATGCTGTGCCTGGAGATTTGATGTTTTGGAAATAGAGCCGCTCCCATTTTTCAATGAAATGTGTGCTCAAGGCCATCACGTGAGCTGATAAAGGAAATGTTATGTATAGTAGGCATACCTAGGGAAATCTGACTTTTCCTTTCTGTGCTATTAAGGACCTGTATGAAGTACACAGATTACTTTTCTAACCTCAGTGCATACTAGATGCTGATATTTTCATCCTTCAAATTCACAGGTTTTGAAAAGATGCTTAGACCAGTCAGTAGCCTGCAAACTCCTCGAGTGGAATTGAACCTTATTCTGCCTGGTATCCCAAGTTCCTAGGACTAAGCCTGACACCTAGTAGGCTTTCAAAAATGTTTGATGTATAAATGAAAGAGGGATTATCTATTTAGGCATGAAGTATTATATCTAGATACAAAATCACTAGTTGTAGTTACTAAAATACATGAAAAGTATGAAGATTCGGCAGTTTTGCAAATAAGAATGCTTAGAAATGTTTTTAAAAGCCATAAGATGATTTAAAAGACTGTAGCATTATTTCTGCTTGTCTGTTATACTTGAACCACTGCTTCCAATCTGGAACTATAATAATGGTGTTTAAAAGATGTGTCTTCTATTTATCTGGCACTTTTATCTTGAAAGAAGACAGAACATCTTCAGGAAGCACTCAGTTCTCTGTAATATCCAACCTCATATTTTTTTAGGAACTCATTTCCTGTGTGGATTGTTTGGGCTATTTGCTTCCTTCTTTTAACTGCTAACCACTATTTCCCCCTTTCTCTTGCCTAAATCTCTGTAGAGGAAATGCAGGAGCTAGAACTGGAAAAATTCAATAAAGCTCTTTATCTGTTAGTAATTCTGATAGAATAGTCACAAGAAAGAGGTCAAAATGATTACTGAAATGAAGGTAGGAGAAATCTGTAGGAATTACCTATAGTCTTTCTGTTATCTGCAACCATGAAGTTTTAAGGACTGAAGAGATAGTCAACAAATTATGCATTGACTTAAGTAGAAAGAAGTTTGAAGTTCCATCTCTTTCACTTCTCTCTTCCCCTCTCTCTCAAACACACACACACACACTCATCAGTGATATATATACATTGAATGATGTTATTCAGATAACAGTGCTAATGACTCTTACCATTTGCTATGTAACCTGGTATGTACATAGCATGACTCCCTGGAATATAGTGGGCTAAGGCGCTTACGCTGGGAGAATGATTGACATGCACTTTCAAGCTATATCTACCATTTACAGCAAAGGAGAAAAAATACCTCGAGTAAATTCCATCATTTTTTATAACGTCAGCACCTGTATATATATATAAAAAAACTTAATGTCAATACTTGTCATCACAGTTGACTACTAATATTTAATTAAATCATTAAAAAACACGATTCACTCCCCTTTTAGCATTTTAGCATATGCTGTCATGGTCATCACAATTTTTGATATTATCAGGTGATTAAAAATCCAGTGGCTCCATAATTTCTCCCTATGGCTCCTTAACCTATGAAAAATTATTTTGTAATGGTGAATGAGTTGTACCTACTTCAGTGCTAAGAAAGCATTTAACAATCACCTTTAGAGCTCTCCTTTCTATCACTGAAAATAATAGTAGTTTCTCATAGAAACCAAGAACATTCTTAAGCTTGTTTATAGTCATAGATCCTTTTAAGATAAAAGCTATTCTGTCCCTAGGAAATAAATATATGTGCATATATACATATTTTCACATAATTTCCAGGGGTGTATGAGTAGCCAGAAGCCCTGATTCAAAACCCAAAAAACTCCTGATTGGAAAAAAAAAAAATCTTTGGTAGTTGATAAGATAGTGTGAAGTGTGAAATCATTTAATTTCCTCCAAGGGTACATGGAACCGTTATTCTAGCTTAGAAGGGGCTCAGTGACTTGGAGGTGGACGGCCTTTGGTTCCATCTACTGTGCCTTGCTTCAGAAGGCATTGTTAAAGCTTGGCCACTGTTCGACTTCTTTCTTTTTGTATTGAACCTTAGAGAGCAGTTCAGTTCCAAACCAAGTCCATGCCTGAATGGCAGGAAGGCCTAGATTCCTAGGCCTCAGGGAGGTACAGCTTAGCCCAAGTGCAGATCACATGCACTGTTGAAGTGCAGATGGCCACATGGGGCAGGCAGCTTGTCCTGTTCTGGAATCAACTCCGTTCACATACTGCTCGTCCAGCCCTGTTCTCTAGCATCTTTTCGTCACTAAAGTAAATGCTCTGGAGTCCCCACTGCAGAGGCAGGGCTGCTCCTTAACATGAGAAAAGGGACTAGATTTAATTAAAATAAAAAGTGCTAAGGAACTTATGATCAGAGTAGATTTAGAAATTGTTTTCATGTACTGGAAAGAAATCAAGTCTTGGTTTTTAGTAGCTTAATGATTCATAAGATCTATCTCTGTTGAGATATGGTAAAGAAAAATCTCCTTATGCCACAATTACCACCGCCACCTCTTTTAATCACTGAATCGGAAAGATATGACAAAGAACCCTGGCTTGAGTGTCAGGGGACTTGGTTTTAAGGTCTGGATCTGCCACTTAGCTGTAAAACGATCTCTCTGAGCCTAAGTTTTCTCATCTATAAAATGGGGATAACATCTCACAGGTTTGTTGTGATGATTAGCAAACGTGTAGGAGAAAGTGTATTTTAAATTACAAAGCATTTCACATGTATAAATTTTATTGTTGTTCCTTAGTTTTATTTAGCAGGTAAGTATTTCTTCAAATATAAAAATAAGTGTTAGACAATACATGCGTGCTAAGTATTGGGGGGAAAATCTAAATTTACACTTTGATGCCTAAACAATCTTTTCATTATTTGTTTTTCATTAGGGTATAAATTTAGACATCAAATAAATAAAATCAATCCAGGGAATAAATATAAAAGCCTGTTGAGCCTATTCAAGTGATCTTTCCTAAGATAGTTGTATCTGCTCTCCTGTAGGCCTGCCCACAGGCTGGGGCAAAGGAGGAACATTCTGCAAAGTGCATTTCTGGACTATGTACAAAAAAATGAAAGGTGTGGCCATGGAGAAGCAATCAGAATATGAGAAGTTCATTTGGACCCATCCCAATAGACAAAACAAGGGGCCTTCTTTGGTATCCTGCTGAGGTGGACTGGAACTAAAATCTTTTAAATAAACCTTTGTTTCATAAATATCATACAAGATTGCCATGGCAAGATAGTCATAGGTTGCCAAACCTAAGACTCTCGAAAAAATTTGTCTTTGAAACAACAGAGGGAAGGAATATGATTTTATTAGTAGATCAAACACATGGGGCTGCTAATGCCGGGGTTGAGGTCCATTGTCATTCTGAGAATTTAGTGTAGGAAAAAAAACACAGCAGGAAAGATAAAACAACTAAGGAATTTGTTTTTAAAAGTTAAAAAGGTTGGTCAGAAAGAGCCCAGGTGCTGTTCTTTGCCAAGCTTGATTCTGTGCTATCTGTGACGTATGATTAGGAAGTTCTGAGCTCTCTATGTGCAAAATGAGTACTTTGAAGTAGGGTTTTGTTCTGTTTTGCTTTATTTTCCCAGTGGTAGGAAACTCTCTATCCCAATTCCACTACTCTTGATGATTTGATCTTCTTGTGACCAAATCACATATGTGAAAGGCACTGGCTATGCCCATGCCCTCTGATCAACACAGCTACTTGGCAAAAGAATAGTCTACGGTCTACTCATAGGTCACAAGTTCAATTTCCAATTTTCACAGGCGGGTTCAAGGAGAAAAAATGCATTTACTGTCATTGCATCCCCATTTTTGGTTTTTCATTTGCTACTTTAATTGTTCGATCTAATTATTTTAGTGACTAGTAAAGCTGGTAAATCTTAGTGGAATATGGGCATGTCACAAGGACTTGTTCCAGTGTGACCTTACTGAGTGAGTGTGGCCAGTGTCACTGGACAAGTGTCACTGGCTTGAAACCAAGACCCAGGTGTCAAACAACTTCCTCTCACCATTTTGCTCACAAACAGCCCCTCGGAGGAGTCTCATGGAGACTCTTTCCCCAAGTTCATATTTTCTTACCTTGTGCAGATGCAACCCATAACTACTTAGCATGTCTGTGATTCCATGAGCATTTGAGAATCTCATAAGATTGGATGAGGAAAAAAACTTGTTTTGAAAGAATTTAAAAGATAAGCTTAATATCGATACTGCCGCATCACAACAGCTCTTGAGAACATGAAAAATGACATCACATTCTCCGTTACCTGCTCCATCATCAAAAAGTTTCAGCGTAACAGGATCTTCTGTCTCTGGCTCAATCGTAGCAGTTACAGTGGCATTGAGAATGGGAGAGAACCCCTTTCTCACATTTGCAAAGATCATCATGGGATGGGGAAAATGGGTGCTGCCTCCTTGCACAAAAGCTTCCACAGTAGCAGGAGGCACGTCTGAGCGGGAGGCACACGAGATCACTGTCACTTTCAGGGCTTGCAGAGAATGGTGGGTATTGTTCAGTGTGTAAGTCCAGAGCCCGGGCTGCAAAACAGAGGCTTTTTGTTCTGTCAAGTGTGAAGAAAAAGGTCAACGCTTCATTTTAAAGCTAAATCTAAGCTCGTAGGGTTTTTTTGTTCCTGTTCTGTTGATGTTGCATTTTCTAGAATACTACAAAAGAATGTCAGGAATAGCAATAATTGGTTAAGTGATTAGTAAATTCATAGCACAGCCTACTTATATTGTTAGGTGCCTCTCTAGGGAATTATACCTGGAATTTCTCTGTGGGGAAAGGCATATCTTGAGTCTCATTTTAGACGATAATGCAAACAGTGTTTCAGAGCTTCAAAGTACTTTGCAAATATTAATCTGAGCCCCTTCACCGAAAAGGAGGTACAACATTTGTATTCCTTTCATATAACGAAGAAATTTATAGCAAATTCAGTGGACAATTATGATTTATGTGGATAAACTGGACTAAAAGGCAACAGTATTTTTCCTTCCCTCCACCCCACCCCCACCAATGCCCAGAAATACCAAGCAACAAAGCACACATACACTATTAGGGGCCAAGAAAGGGAACACTATTTTTTTAATAGGTCAGGATTCCACCATGTCTATGTTGAGTAATTTATAGAGATATTGTGAAGTGCCATTCACTTTTGCCTGTCTAGGCTGCCTGGGGGAAATCTGCAAAAGAATATCTGAAAGAAAACAAGCTTAAACGACAATGTAGTAGAAATTTGTTCTTTTGATTAAACTGTACATATATACTCCTTTTTCCCTTATTCTTGCTGCTGTTCCTTCTAAAATCCTGGAAGTAGCAGGAGGAACACAATCGAGTAAGAGGAAGAAGGGAGAAAACAAAGGGTTAAGGTGGGACTTAGTATGGAAAGTTAAGATACCACCACACCTTACCCAGCCTTCTGAGCTGGGGTTCATATGCTTTACCATTTTCCAGTGAAGTCACAGTTCAGGCATCAAGATTATTTTAATTAATTAATTAATTATTGTAATCATAACCTTAGTAATAGATACATGGCAGGAACCCACATCAGAAACTTGTCTTGGGCATATAATAAATGTTTTCATACAGGGCATCTAATTCAGGCTAAGGGGTTGGGCAAAGGCAGCAAGAAATAGATAAAGTGTTCCTGGCTCTTGTGCACATGTGTGAAAAGAACACAATGACTTTGGAGAAAAGTTAAGTAGGTTAAGCATGGGGTGTTTGGGAGAAGGGTTAAACATAAGCGTGGGCAGAAGCCAGAACATGAAGGGCTTGGTATAGAAGAGTAACCACATGAGTTGTATCCTGAGACCACCAAAGAATTTTGAATGGGAGACAGGTTTGCTCCATTTGTGCTTCAGAAGGATCGCCTGACAGGCGAGCAGTGGATGGGAAGGACGCTGGCGCAGAGTCCGGGAGGCTGAGCAGAGGGTGTCAGCAATGCTCTGGGGAGGGAGGACCACGGGTGCTGAGGAGGGACTGCGCCCCTTCAGTGCAAGAGCCTATCCGCTCGATTCCCCGCCCCGCTCAGAACCCTTAGCGGTTCCCTTACCTCTGGTGTGCAGGCTGCGATTCCCTTTTCTGCCATTCACAGCCCTTGGTGACTGGCTTCCTGTTTGTCTGTCCCGCCTCATCACCCCTCCACTTTCCTTCCCCTACATCTCCACTTTACATGCTGCTCGCTAGTTCATCTGTATTGAACTACTCGTAGTTCAATGAAGAACCATGTTCTTTCTCTCTGAGCCTTTCTTTCTATTGCTGTTCACTCTGCCCAGAATGTCATTCACACCTACGTGCCCTTTATCCTCCATATTTCCATTTTAATGTTTTCATTTCCAGGAAGCGTTCTCTTTCCCACCTCCCAACTCCCCCGTCTGCGCATCCTTCCTTTATGCTCTGAGGACCCTGTTCTTATACTTATCGTGGCATTTTATTATAAGGCCCCTAGAAGAAGACCCAGCACATAGTAAGTGCTCAAAAACATACGTGTTGCATATATTCATATTATAAATTCTAACTAGATTTTTTTCTAAGCGTATAGATAAGTGTGTCTTTATGGATTTTGTAAAGAAGGAAGTAAGCAGAAAGAAATTATGTTTACTCCATAAATACTAATTTCCATGTGAGAAGCCTTTCGTATTCATTATTTAAAGTTTTGAACATACCTTAGTTGTTCCCCTTAAATTTTTAACATTCACAAAAAGCCCTCATAAATTGAAAGTAAATTAATATATCAGAATAGGATTTCCTTTACACAATGTATTTAATTATGGGACTCAACTGAAAGTCACCTACGTGACTAAATGTTGTCATTATGAACAAACTCACGACACCTACCTTAGCCGTTCCTGGAATCCAGAGGCGAGCCGTCCGCAAAGCTTTATTGATGATGAAATTATTTGTGTTGTATTTTCTTCCATTAGGATCAAATAGTACAATCTCAGGGGGACCGCTGGTCTGCCATGTGACTAGAAAGGCAGTGTCATTGCCCACGCTGTTATCCACAGTCACCGTGTTTTTCAGTTGATGGTGAGGTTTAACATTCTCACCCGTGCTTTCAAGCTGTTCAAGAGAATATATGTGTGAAATTTTCTAGAGTATACGTAATCATTATATCTGTTTCTTTACTCTTTTGGAGCAAAAATTAATATAAGACCTTGTCTTATTTTACTATAATATAGGACCGGGTATAATATAATATAATATAATATAATATAATATAATATAATATAATATATGATACCAGGTCTTATATTAGTTTTTGCTCCAAAAGATGCATTAGAGCTGATGGTCCGGCTAGGTCTTATTTTCGGGGAAACACGGTACTATATCACATTCTGTGCTGGCCTCTGAGCTGTTGTAGGGGATTAGATATAATTTCTGACCACAGTCTAGTGGGGCTAAAGAATAAAAACAAGTTTGAGAACATAAGGCTAATTTGAGCCATATGAATAATAGTTTGTTAATTTTTTCTTTTACTTTTTAAAACATTTGTTCTTATTTCATATTATTAAAGAGGAAATCACAGGGTGGAAAGATTATTCAGAAAAGCCCATTGTAGTCTAATCTGTAATATATGTTGTCATTTATAATTCACCTTTTTTCATATCTAATGATGGAATTGTGGTTGTTGCCTTTACTGCGTACATATAATGTACATGATACATATTTTCTAAGAATAACAAGTGCTCATTGTTCACATGAAGCCATTAACTTGGCAGGTTCTCTTACCATCTGTGAGGAAACAGCAGATGAAATTTGGTTATGTTCAAAATATTTTTACAGTACTTAGAAAGAAATAAAAATTTGGCCCCTTTAAAAAATGGCCCCTTTAAAAAATGGCTTGATAAGCTTTCTCTAAAGCTTTTGTAAGCAAATTTAAGTAAATTGTGGTAGAGATATTTAGGAGTTTTTAGAATCCAATTAAATAGTTGATACTTTTTATATGAGAAAGGAGATTCAGAGAAAGTTTTGAAGAAACAAAAGTAAAATGGATTCTGATTGATGGAAAGTTATTATGGGACTAAAACTAAATACACAGTTTCTTATTTTTCTTCTGGGCCCTACCCCCAGTGCACTGCCACTCCACCCCATTTTGAGCCACGAGGAAGGAGCAACCTCTGCTTATAGACCTTGAAAAGCTGAAGTAGCAATTACAGAAAATGACTTCTATGGCTGAGAAGTACAAACATCAGGTGAAAATAAAGCCTGGCTCTGATGATGTCCAGAAGCTCAATATATATTCAAATAAGATGAATGAGGCAGTGAACACAACTTACGAATTTTTCTTGCTTCCTTTCCCCTCCTGACCCCAACTGTAAGTATAACACTGAGAAAATTCTGACCTGAATATGCTGTCGAAAAATATCTCCAGTTCCAGAGGAAATTCTACTGAAAGCATCAATCATGCTGTTGGAGTTTGATTTATCTGGAACAAAGAACTTTAAGCCCCCTGAAATACATGAGTGGGATGTTAGCTATTAAAATTTATAAAATAAAACAAAAAATAAAATTTAGGCCTTTCCAACAACCTTTCTTTGCATAAGAGGGTTAGTTTGGGGGGAGTAGGAGCTGTGCTTGACTTGCTTTGCCTGACACCCTATGCAACCATGTGGTGAGCAGCATGAAGGGGGTGGTTTTGTCTGTTCTATTCACAGCTGTAATGTCAGAGCCTAGAACTCTACTCTTTCCATGGTAGGAACTCAATAGATACCGGGGGTGCCAAAAACATGTATGCACATGACTGTATTCATCTGTGTTATCGGGGTATATTGAGTATTAACAATTTTAATACAGTTTTTTCCTTTCCTAAAATGTGCGTACATTTGTTTTGGCACCCTCTGTATTTATTGGCTAGTTTTGTAATGAAGTTAATTCCTAGATAATCTAGGTTAATTGCTATCTCCATTGCTATATATTTACATTTACGTTCTGAAAATGCAATTTTCAAAAAATACTAAAACCTGACTTTCAGTTTCAAATCAGCATACCCATTTTTATTGACTATAAAGAATATAAGATAAAATTATCGTACCTCATTTAGAACAAAAATATATGTATTTTACAATATTGTAAGTGCTCTTATCATAGAAGTTAGTGCATTTAATATTAAACGTATTTTTTAGCTCCATGATTATACATGCTCAGGCTGGTTTAACAAACAAATTATAAAAATAATATTTTCATTGGATGTATATAATTGGCACCTTCTAAATAAAATGTAAAAAAGTCAGCAAAATTTAGGTAAATTTTAGCAATGATTTTTGTGAGTTTTTTTCTTAGGAAAATGGCTTCTTTTTTTTTTTTTTTTTTCAATTCAGCCATGTATTCTGCTGACATAATCTGGCTTTCACGGTTATGCTTTGAATATTCAACTAGAAAGGAAACGCTCTAAAATATATGTTTTAAAAAATGTGTTTACCTGTAAGATGTGATAATTCCTCCAGGTTTGGGGCTGCAGATGAACCCAGAGCAATGGTATGAATGGTTGAACCACTGCTAAGCACAGGGAGTAAGCAGTTGCTGATATGCCCATCATTTCCACTGGTCACTAATATCATCACAGAGCCATAGGCTTTTCCATTCAGTTTTTCAACCACCTGAACACAGTCATTTGGAAGGACGTGTAAGTCAAATCGTCTTATTGAGCAGAAAAATCCACTCTCATTCCAAATCCCCCGCCAGTGGGGCATATGCCTCTTTGAGGTCCTCTGCAGCTCCCTGAGATCCAGGCCATCCCCATGGGGTCCACACCTCATCCCATCACAGTACCTGTCATCTTATACCATTGCCGGTTTGCTTGTGGACAGGGATGCTTTCTGTTCCAATCACCATGATATGCCCCTAGTTTAGAATAGTGTCCATCATGGAGGATATGAAAGAAGATTATTGTGTGGGATCTGGCCTCTGGGATCCAGTGAGTGACTAATAAGGGGCCCTAGAAAAGTGGTTCTCAACTGTGACTACACGTTAGAATCAGATGAGGAGCTTTAAAAATTTTAGTGGCTAGGCCATATCCCAGATCAACGAAATCAGACTCTTTGGGGTTGAGACTAAGGCATCCAGGTTTTTTAATCACCTGAAAATTCCCACGTATCCCAGGTTGAGAAACACTTGCCTATGGGCAGCAACAATTGCAATTGATGTGTTTTGCTTGCTACCAGATGTTTGAGTCATGGCTGCATCCCAGATGTTAAGTCCAAACTTATGCTAATTTAAAAGAATTCTGTCATTCCTGAAACATACCTCTAGCCTTAATTGAGTCTCCTATACTTGAGGTCTAGTCTGATTATAGGCAGGAGCCAGACATGCTGATTTTGACTGGAAAATCCAAGGGTAAAAATGGCCATGTGTGGGATAGTCTCAGCATTGCAGAGACAGTGTCAGAAAGTGTCCAGATGATGCTGAAGTCCCCCAATCTGGGCCATTGTTTTCATGCATTTATGCATTCCTTCAACAAGCAGTTATTAAGCAACGATTACATGTCAGGTACTTTTTAGGCACATAGTTCCTGACCTTAAAGATAACCCATCATTCCTCTCCTCCAGTTGAAGCTGCTATGACCCCCCTGTAACAGATGGCTCCCAATCCGAAGCAACTAGATACAAAATGAGGGAAAGGAAAGTGATGGTGATTTGAGGCTTTGGGTGCTCTACTGTACCTCAAATCCTTTCTTCAGCCCTGAGCAGACGCTGGTTTCTGCTTCAGCTGACACAGTGGCAGGCAAATATGAAACCAGCAACTTTCGGTCATCATCATTGTTAACTTGATGTAGCTGGGCTCTGATTGCTCCTTTGCTGTTAAAACTGGCAATTCCCACAAAGGTATGAATTTCAACAATCTGCATCAAGTAAAATTCCACTGCTTGTTGCAGTCGAAGGAGTCTGCCAGCCTATGTCCCGAAAAGGAAAAAAGAAAGGTAACAACATTTGATTGGTAGACAAAAGTAAGCTAACAAGCAAATATTTCTGCTAATTCTTAAGAGATGTTGAATTACAATTTTTGTTAGTTGTAGAGAGTGTCACCGTGCTAGAAGATTGTTCAATGAACTGCAGGCTCAAAAAATGAATACTTTTCTGGGAGGAGGGAGTGGTTTGGAATTCTGTCCCCAACAAGTTCTTCGGAATTACCACTCTCTAAGAACACATACTCATATCCCCGCTAGTTCTTTCCTACTCAGAATTCAAATGTCCATAGAACCAATTGAGACTAGATTTGTAGCTGCTTTCTTCAGTCTGGGCAAGAGGAAACATTGCAAAGAGAACTTCTGGTAAAGAGTAGCAGTTATTATATAATGGTCATCTTAGGCTGGGTTCTTTATCTGTGAAGGGATACTAATATATTTCTTATTAAAATGGAATTGTTGTGAGGATCAACTGAGATATGTGTATGACAGTACAGGTATATCTTGAAGTACTAACCATGTATAAAGTAATATTAGTGACCCGGTTTGATGCTGCTGCTGAACTCACTACAACCACTTGTTTTGAAGGCTGTGGAGCAGCAAGCTGAGCTTCAGTGACTGCCTGTTCAGTGATAACTTTGGTCTCTATCTACAACCCAGGCATCTCCCTTAACATCTGGACCTGCATGTCACACTGCTTAAGAAATTCACGTATTTAATGTCCCACAGGTATCCCAACCTCTACACACTTTGAATCCATTGCCTTCCTTTCCAACTATTATTTTTGTCTTACAATGTTGAGAGGTAAATTAGTAGAGTGAATCAAACAAGGACTTTGAATCTTGCCTTCAACTTTTGCTAATTATGTGACTAGAGAGAAATTACTTATATTTTTTTAGCTTCAGTTTTCTATCTGCAAAATGGTTACATAGTAAACACGTAGTAAATGTCGTGTTTCCCTGAAAATAAGACCTAGATGGACAATCAGCACTAATGCGTCTTTTGGAGCAAAAATTAATATAAGACCTGGTCTTATTTTATTATAATATGAGCCTGGGTATAATATAATTAACATAATATAATATAATATAATATAATATAATATAATATAATATAATATAATATACACTGGGTCTTATATTAATTTTTGCTCCAAAAGATGCATTAGAGCTGATTGTCTGGCTGGGTCTGATTTCCGGGGAAACACGGTAGTAGCTGTTACTAACACCACAGTCATCAAGTCTCCATTCTCAATCATGGCCTCTACTCCCAATTAGTTAAGCCAGAAACTTGCAACTCTCATTATTCCTGTGTTACCAGCCCCCATATCCTCGAACAGGTCCTTTCAACTCAAAGTCTTCAGTTTCTCTTAAATTCATACCATCTCTCCATCTTTGCCATTTCCTTACAGCCACCCAATACTAGTTATAACCATACCCGTTGATGCACTTTCCCTGAATGAATCTTTCTAATTTTGCCTCTCAGTCACTGCACATACTCTTCCCTACCCTGGAAAGTCCTTCCTTCACACCCCTTACCTCATCTAACCTTCTCATCCTTCAAGATTCAACTCCAAGTTCATCTTCAGTCACTTCTACAGCACTAGATGCTGCCTCACATCTCTGTGGAGCGTTGTCACACTGTATTGTATTTATTCACACATGTGTCACATGTGTGTCATGTCTCCCTCATTAGATTATGAGCATTTCAAACAGAGACCCTAGTCTGTCATTTCTGTATCCCCCGAGCCAGCACAGTATTGTCACCTGATAAGTAAATGAATGGCCGTGATGATTCAGGGACAATATTATCAAGAAAAAGGAGGGAAGTTGGCTTTGCCATGAGTTTGTTATGTTAGGCTTATTTTTCTTCTGCTTCTCTCAGGTCTTCACTCAAGTACAGCTATGTTTCCTTTCATTCAATTGTTCTTACGCAACAGAGGCAGCTAGCTGATAGAAATTACCCTGAGACCATATCTGAGAAGATCATTCCCTAATCAACTGCAGGTAGGCAAGATTACAAAATTACCTGGAAGCTGAGTGTATCAGTGGTGTTACTAATACTTCAGAGATAAGCCAAGAAAGGCAAATTTTCCAGGACTACTGATCCAGAGAATGCAAGAGGCTAAACTCTCCCTCAGGACAAATACTATAATAAAATAATAGCCACCACTTAGAAACCAAAAGTGTCATATTCATTCTCTCATTTCCCCCCCAACAACCCTATGAAGTAGATAGTGGTGTCCTGGTAAATGTTTAAAAACTGCATTTCTGGTGTGTGTGTGTGTGTGTGTGTGTGTGTGTGTGTGTGTGTGTGAGAGAGAGAGAGAGAGAGAGAGAGAGAGAGAGAGAGAGAGACCTTGATTTGTTGCAGCTGGCAATTTCTGTGGAGCAAATACTCTCACTGAGGCTGATTTCAAGCTGTCAGTGTAGTCACTAAAAGCAGAGCGGGGAAGAGATACAGACCCATATAGATTCAATGGACAGAAAATAACCTCAAGAGTGTAGATCAGGGATCAGCAGACATTTTCTGTAAAGGGTCAGAGAGTAAATATCTTAGGCTTGGTGAGCCATATGTTCTCTGTTGCAACTACCCAACTCTGCTATTCCCACTAAAGTGGCCATAGATAATATGTGAACAAGTGAGTGTTGCTGTCTGTTAATACAACTTTATTGCAATTGTATTAAATTTGAATTTCATATAACTTTCACATCATAAAATATTATTGTTTTCTTTATTTTTTCCTTAACCATTTAAAAAGTAAACCCATTTTTAGCTTGTGTGCTATGCAAAAACAGGTAGGGGTCCAAACTTGGCCCATGGGCTGTAATTTATTGACTCCAGGCATAGATCATAAAAAGTAGTAGAAAAATAAAGAGGAAGTAATGTGTTTTGAGAATTGTTTATGTTTTCTTCAATATATTTTATTTAATTTTAAGTCTCTATAGTTCAAAAATGGCTGTTTAACAACTGGTTTGCAAATTTCCTAAAACTTGAACAATTGACTCTCCTGAGCCCTACGAGCTGGTTCTGTCACAGCACTGAAAGTAGGTATCATGGCCTATACTTTACAGAAGAGAAGAAAGCTGAGCTTCAGAGAGGTGATTTTACTCTTGATTATACAGACAGTAAGTGAAGGAACAAGGATTTAAAGCATATCTTCCTGACTCCATGGACTAAGCCTTTAACCATCATCTGAGCGTTCTGGAGCTTTTGAGAGTGGGTTTCTGGAAGGCTGCTCGATTGCCAGATGACTGAGATATGATTTTCTGTCTACAACGACATGGAAAATATACACATCATGGACATGCATGGACTTGCTATAAATTCATAGTTTCTTGCCCCCACCAGAGAGCTTTACCAGTGAGTGGAATGTGGCCAGACAGGAGCCTTTTGTTGCATGTCAGAATTTTGGAAACAGGTCTTGGATGGAAAATATTGCAATTAGTAACATAAAAGAAGGTTAGGAATTTTCTGTGGGTTTCATTTTTCTGCATTATTTTAATTTCTGGAGTACATTCTGTATTTTTTCATCTTGTCCCCCAGAAAAGACCATGACTATTCAAACCTCTGGCCTCCCCCTCTTTTGCCCTCACCCTCTGAAAATAAAAAGAATTAAAAACTGATAGGAAAAAAAAAAAAAGGATGAGTGTTTTACAACGATTTTGATTCAAAATGCTACCTCTGCCATCTTGCTGGACACATCCAGGACTAAACAGACCACTTTTTCGCCAGCCTGTAAAAGGGAGAACATGGGAGGGGGCGGGAGCTCAGTCCCATTCATGGCAACGCTGTGATGAAAGTCAGCAGACTCTGAGATTACATCCCATGTGCTTCTGAGGCTGCACATTTGGTTCTGTAGGTTTGGAGCTTCTTGGTTGTGGGTACTTGCATTACAGAATTCAACCACCTGGAAAAAGAACAAAGCCTATCAGATAATAAAGGCTCTCCTGTCGTTCTAGACATATTTCTCATTCACAAGCAGCTCAAGGTAAAAGGAGAGGCGAGCTGAGACTTGGGAAATTAGAAGAACCATAGCAATGTTCTTCTTTACTTCAAGAAAATAGTAAAGGGTCCCAAATTTAACTTAATATTTGGCACCCTTCGCTTGAAACCTTTGGCACCTTTGTGATACTGCGATCAAGTGCTATCAAAGTCTATTTGCACATGGATAACAGAGAGCAGACGATGTATATATATCTTAGTTTACAAACAAAACAAAACAATCTCCCACCTTCCTTAGCGTGATACTGTGTTAAAGAAAACACCCCGGGAGATGTTATCTTGATGTCTTTTTGTTGAAATCATATTTAATGACCACTACACCTTTATTTATCAGTCAACATATAATGATCTAGTTCAAATATTGATGTCTGTAAGAACATGATAAGGAAAACACCAACTAAAATTTACTTCTTGATCTTTCTCCCCATTTGGAAATATAGATATAATTCATTTAATACCAACCCTATGTCAACACCCCTTATAAAGGTATGGTTTGCATTGCAAAGTAGAGCCACCATCTATTCCCAGTGCCTGTGTTCCTACAAAGAATAGACGCTTCCTGCTAATAGAGCCATGGGCGCTTAGAGCTAGAAGATTCCCTCAGTCCCATTTCTAATTTCATAGAAGAGGAAGCTGAAACTTCAAAATGTTAATAATTGCTTAGTAGGATGGGGAGACAGGGGTGAAACCTATTTTTGTTGTTGTTATTTGTTTTTAACTCCTTTCTCTATGTTGCATGACTATCGTTGAAGGATTGTAAAGCTTATCTGACTGGATATTAATGTGTAGGTCTCTCAGAGGATCAAAAAGACAGTAACTTGTCAAAAACAAAAACAATGTGGATGAAATACATGGAATTAGGTTGACGACTTAAGACATTAAGCTATAAATTCAAAACATAATGGACTGGACAGGAAATATAAAAAATCACGAAGTTCAAAAAGGACTCGTAGCCTTGACTAAAACCAGACTGAAGAAAAATGTTATATAAAAAAAGAACGTGTTGATCCAAGGGGCATTGGTCAGCCATGGAAACAGAAAACTTCACAGAGGCACGTGCCCTCAGTGCTCCATTCTCCTTGGAGAAGAGATGACCCATAAACTTGACCTTCAGGGTTTTATGAAGATGGAGAGATATAGGCTGATGCCACTAAACCTCTGTGTTACCTAACTCCCTCTTTTCTGATTCCATGCTCTCAGAACAGGGATCTGGTGAGAATTCGTCTGTTCCATGCTGCTTCCATGCTAGCTTGAAGAGGCAAGTGTTAGATCCTCATAACAGAGTACTCTTTTAAAATAGTAATTCTTAAAATGGTGTTATGGATTTATACACTAGTCTCTTGTTAATTAGTGTGGAATGTTGACAAGGTTGAGTTTCTGAACATGCAAATCTAAGTAGGTTAGTTGACTTCCCTTGGTAGCACCCGATTTTTCAAGTTCTAGACTATGCAAAACAAGGGACAGAGAATTAGAAAGTAAAATTAAGAATGAGTTACTACCTCAAAAAACAGAAACATAATCATGTGTTAAATCACTCTCATTAACCCAGGACTTTCCTGTGAAAGCATACAGGAACACCACCTTATCAGCACTTTATTTTGAGGTCTATAGGGCTCCCCTTGTTAAATGGCCTTCCCCGGAAAGCAAATAATCACTTTTCTAAAGGGCTCTATTTTTGGTGATCACCTTTGGGGCTTTTAATCTGTAAAATAAAAACTAGTTGAACTCCAAGTTCCCCCAAGCTCTAAAACACAGTGAATTTTATCTTTTTGTTTAAAGACTTAAAACATATGCGTCTTGGGAAGAGATGGAATCTTGTAGGAGTTGATCATTCCAAGGCCATACTTACAGATGACAAACTTTGCATGAACATTATTGATGCAGTTGCATTTTGGGTGCTATTGTATATAAACATGCATCCTTCTTGGAAAAGCTTACTAATAATACAGTTTTCTTGGGGGCAAGGGCCTTTTTCACACACAAACATGCCTGTGATTTCTGATGAACACCTAAAAATAGAAAGAAAAATTGGGTCCATTTTAGAAATACTTGTGTTTTTTTCTGTACTAGCTCGTATAATAATTAAGTGCAAAGACTGTAGCTTGCTTTTTTAAATGAAACATTTAAAAAACTCTGTTGAGAAAGTTCATCAATTTAGAAATGTACTCCATTTTATTTTAAAGAATTGATGAGAGGTTCTGTATTGCCAAGTGCTTTACCAACTAAACTGGGTCAAAGCAAAAGTTACCAGGAAATCAACATGAACTTTTGGATGTCCAAGGAAAAGCATGAGTGACAGTGACCTGAGCCAGGCCTCCTTTGAGCTTGTTGTCATTGGACATTAGAGGAAGAAGAGAATGAACATGTAATGATGGTATTAGGTTGGTGTAAAAGTAATTGCGGGTTTTGCGATTATTTTTAACCTTTTAAACCGCAATTACTTTTGCACCAACCTAATATTTAAAATGATTCTTTCCTAAATAAGTAATCTCAAATGCTTTCAATGGGAGTGAAAAACAGTGCAAACGTTAGGTGAGGAATCAGTTAATATCTACCAAAATTGCAGCTGAGAGTACCATCTGACCCAGTAATTTTTGGAAGCTATTCAATAGATATACAGCTCTGCCTGCATACATAAGAAATGACACAGAGATAGTGTTATGACCTGTTAGTATTATTGGTAGTAAAAGATTGGGAACAACCCACTTGTTCAACAATAAGAGAGTGATTGAAAAATATGTTACATCCACACAATGAAATTATGAAATAAAACAGAGTGAGGAAAAATATGTATTCATATTTCTTTGAATTTTTCTAAAGAAATACTGAAAAAATAAACAAGAAACTAATAAAAATGGATATCTAGAGGGAATGAGAGGCTGCAGGGTGAAGACAGTGATAGGAGTGAGATATTTATTAATATAACTTTTTATATTGTCTTGATATTTGAAACACATAAATATTTTAGAAATGCAATTACATTTAAAAACTGGAAATTTTAATGAAGTTTAGCTGCCATTATAAACAACTTTAGAGTAGAAAATAAACAATGAATTTTAAACATGAGAAAAATTACTAACCTTGTTGCTTTAATTTGATTTTGCCCATTTATGTAGACAGGTTTCTCATTGTTATATTCATCAAACACACCCCAACGGAGATGGGCCCATTCATGGACAAACACTCTGCCTGTGGAAGACAGAGCATTTGTTTTGAATTTCTTTTTCTGTCTCTCTCTTTTTTTTTTTTTTCAAATTTCTAAAATGTCAGGGATGGACCTTGCTAATCAGTCAAGATGTAAGGTTACTTGACTATACATACTCATTCCAGCGGTTGAAGTACAATTCTCTCTTCCCCACCCTGTTCCCATCACCTTTTACTTTACACCCTAGCATTATAAAAGAAGCAGTGTGAAAATTTATTTAGTACTGTAAATGCAAACCAGTGATTTACTTGTTGCACATTTATTTGAAACTAGTGAGGAGTCCCACATCCTGTCATTTCCCCAATGAAGCTGCCTCACAGGCTTCTATTTAGACCTACAATTTCAGGATTTTGGGAAAAGGAAAGAAGCATATTTAAGTGCAATGGACTGAATGGTTATGTCCCCCCAAAATTCATATGTTGAAACCCTACTCTCCAATGTGATGGCATTGGGGGGCGGGGCTCTGGGAGGTGATTAGGTCAGGAGGGTGGTGGAGTCCTCATAATGTGGTTAGTGACCTTATAAAAGAGACCTCAAGAGTTCTTTTCCTCTTTCTGCCAGGTGAGAACATAGTGACAAGATGGCTGTTTGTGGACCAAGAAGTGGGTCCTCACCAGACACTGAATCTGCTGGTGCCTTGATCTTGGACTTCCAGCCTCCAGAACTGTGAGAAATAAATTTCTACTGTTTATAAGCCATCCAGTCCTTAGGCTGTTATAGCAGCCCAAATGGACTAAGGCACAAAATCAAATAACACTTTTCTGTTCTTCAGTCTGTGTTATCCAAGCATCTTGCTCTTTTCTTGTAGTTAATTCTATTATCCAGAGCAATGATTGAAACCTGGGGGCCAGGGAGGGAGGAAGAAGCAAAATGATCATAGAACTTCCTCTCCTGCTTGATGGTTCTTTCTTTTTTATTTTATCCCTGGTTCTTCATGTTTATGTTTATCTCTAACTCTTAGCTCATGGAAACCCTCATCCTCATCATCAAAGTTTTATAATTTTTCCTCTACCTCTCTAATTCTTGCATTTCTTTCAACGTTCAGATCAAAACTGATTTCTCCCTCCTTGAAGCTTTCCAGATTAACTGCCCTTCCAAGGTGCACTTTTCTTTTGTCTGAATTTTTAAGTTCTGGGAACCCAGGAAGTGTTTGCTGAGTTGACGCAGGATGCAGCATATTGTGCAATTTGGGGACGTTTGGACAAAGAAGGGAGGGGAACAGTCTAAGTTGAAAGTGTTAAGGAAAAGTTTGTGCCTACTCACGGAATTTAGAAATGCTGATGAAGTTATATGTTTATGCAGAGATTATCAGCACCTCATAGTTACCAGAAAAAATACTCTTATAAAGTTTTAAGTGTTTTATAAAGTGTGTTTTATAGAGTGTGTTGCTGCACTCCCTATTAGCTATATAGAGCAGAACAGAATCTATTTAGATGTAAATGGGGGTAAAAATGAAATCATCATTTGAAAGGCACTACTGTATGTTAAAATCAAAAACAAAAAATTAAGAATGGGATGGTTAGTCCTTGAGGTGCTGATCTTTTCTCACTGCAGCTTCTCCCTGAGATCTCAGCCAGTCTCCAAAACGATGACCTTGACTCCCAAACTCCAACCATCCACATCCCACTGCAGGCTGGGCTTTTCCACCCAGATAGTCCAGTGCTCCTCACAATCGCCTGGCCTCAACAAGACTTGTGCATTTCCCCTTTAATCTAGGCAGAAATTCTATTTGTGTACTTAATGCCACTCACACATCCCCCTTGTTTTTCACTCGGTAGCAGTTCAGACCTCTAGTTCTTGTTTTCCCTTCTGGAATATCTCTCGTTACTTAGAGTTGTTAGGATCAAACAAGATAACGTTTGAAAAGCAAACAGCACAGCACCTGGCACATAGAAAATTCTCATTGTTCTTATCACTATCTTTCCTGTCCTTCTCATCTCACTGCCTCCACAGTCAAATCTCATGGCCTCATACCTGGACTTCTCTTAGCTGTTCTCTTGATGCCCAGTTTCTCTGTCATTGATCTGAGGAAGCCAGATTATACACACAGACCGATTCATCATCCTAAAATACTGTTTCGCTGGTGGCAGCCCTGTGCTCATAAGCCTTCAGTACTGACTCACTCATTTGAGCTTTTGAAGCTCCCCATCCCTTACCCCCATGTTCGTTTCAGCATTTTCTCTCACTATGTCACTACCCACAGTCACTCTGCCCCACTGAAAGAGTCGACAGCTCCCATCTCTCAAATATGCCCTGGACTCTTCTGCCACAGATTTATTCATACTCTTTCCACTATTCGCACCCTTCCTTCCTTTTATCAAAATGATATTCAACCTTGAAGTTTCTCTGCTTCATGAGGCCATTTCTGACCATCCTTAGCTCAAAATATTCTCTCTTTTCACTGCATTCTTCTAGTACTCCTTCTCTGGGCCACTAGTCTTGTGCTTAACTTTTTCTGGCTCATTTTGTTCCTCATTTTTTAACGGGCATGTGGCCTCTCTCCCCATCCATATGGTAAGTCTTTGGAAGGTTTCAGGTTCTCTGAGTCCCTTTGGTACTAAGCACAGAATATGGTAAACAGTACGGTCCAATGTTTAGTTCTTGATTGGTCACACTTACCTCTTGATCCATAGCCAGCTATTAAGTCATCATTTAGTAGAAAGTCAGGTGTGAAAGAAATGTATTTTCCCTCTTTTCCACACCCTCTGTATTGTAGGGTATATGGATCACCTCCATGTGCCCCATACCAGTTAGTCACTATGACATTTGCCTAAATTAAAAGAAATACATTGTAATACTCTATATCTCAACTGTGATGTTGGTGATATAAACATATACATATTAAAATACTTTGAGCTGTACACTTAAGCTCTGTGCATTTTGTTGTATGAATTATATCCCAATTTAAAAGCAGATTTTACACAATGCCTCAGATGGAGTTTAAAATGCATTCACAATTAAATATTAACAGAATTATTTGGCACTTTAAAAAACATGTATATTTTAAAAGCTTAGCAAATTTCCACAGAGCTTCATTACTTCTATTTGACTCCCCCCCCATTTTCCAGATTAAAATTTTCTCAAATTACACTAAGCTATGCCATCTTCAAAAGGGGGTCCGACATGGTGGCACAGAAAGATGCTGAACTCACCTCCTTCCATGGACATACTTAATCTATAGCTACAAATGGATCATTTCCCTCTGAAATGATCTGAGAGTGGGATAAACTGCTCCTCCATGAGAAAAGATAAAAGGACCACATTGAGATGGGTAGGAGAGGCAGAGATAGCTCTCACCAAAAAAACCGCATGCCAAATGTGGCAACACACAATAGGGAGGGATGTCATCAATTTGGCTTTTCTCCTTTGGGAGAAGAGCCCCACATCAAGCACCCCAACCCTTGGGCTCTGCCTCCAACATGTCTGACCTAGAAAACCAATGGGGCTGATGTCCAAGGGGCCCCAAGGGCTATAGGTAACTGAGATTCTCCTTTTAAAGGGCTCACATGAGGTTTCAGTTGCCCCAGGACTCAACTGAAAAGCTTAAATTTAAAAAGTACCTAGACTCTCTGTGAAGGACATTTTTTTACTACTCTTAAAACATCTGCTAAAGGGGCAGAGTATAGTTCAAACTCTCTACAGAGATGGAGGCATTGTCAGATTCCATTTCTGCACTTTTCGCCTGCCCTGCTAGCACTGGCGAGAGCAAGCTCTGATGCTGCACTCTCCTGCTGCATTGCTAGGACATGGAGGGGTGACAAGTTGCTGCAGGGTCCCCCTGCCTTCCTGAAACTGGAGAGCAGGGTTGAAGCACTCAACCACTCCCTAGTTGTGGCAGGCAAGGAGAAAGTCATCAACATTCTCCTGCTCCCTTGCTAAACTCCCAGAGCACAGGTGGTTACAACACTCGCTGACTCCCTGGCTGGGGCCTGCAAGCACTAACGATCACAGTATTCTCCTGCTCCCTCCCTAAAGGCAGTTAATGTGTACACACAGACAAGACATTCTCCTGTTTCATTACTGAAGTCCCCAGGCATGGCAGTCAAGGGTTTCTTGCTGCCTTGCTGAAGACAGCAAGCGTGCCCCAATGCCTGTACTCTCTAGCTGCCTCTAAAGCCGGCAGGCATGTGCAACACACACAGATGATGCCCCTTGATCACCTGGCCTTGATGGCCAAGGGAGCTGATGCTCTCGGGCTCCATTGGACTGTAACAATTGGAAAGACAGTTATTGGCAGGCTACCACCTTCAGTGCACGGCACAAACAGCAGGCTGAAACCTTCATGTGGAAAAGACCTATTTGCTCATCTGGGAGTTTGAGCGTGATGGACAGACTTCAGGTTTCCCCCACCTATAGAGGCTAAGGAGGTGCTCCCAGGGAATGCAGTAATCCTTATGCACCCACTTGGACTCACTACAGCTCAATGATACCTCTGAGAAAGGAGCTTACACACTTGTCTGGAACCTCAATTTTTGCAACTGTCACCTAGGAAATGCCTCCAAATCTCCTAATATGGAGACCAGCAGGGCTTATGATTGTGTTCCCATGAGATTGTATGTATTTGCATACTTTAAAGTTGCTGCCTGAAGTTCTGGCTTCCAATCAGCCTGAAATTAGGTGCTAAATGAGATTTCTACCCTTGAGACACTGACAGGTCTTGGCACTCCTTTAACAATGGGTACCTATTAAGTGTAAATCAGGATGTTTAGACAATCACAACAGTTCAAGGGACAACCAAGAGTTAGGGCAAGGTTGAATGATAAGCTTCATCACCTACACAGGGCCACTCATTCAAAACTGAGCAAAACAGCTGTCTCACTTAATACATAGAAACAAAAACAGAGTCAACCATAATGAGGGAAAAAAGAAATATGTTCTAAATGACAGGACAAGACAAAACCTCAGAAAAAAGACTTTAATAATACTGTAATCTACCAGATAAAAAATTCAAAGTAATGGTCATAAAGATGTTTCCTGCACTCTAGAGAAGAATGGATGAACAAAGTGAGAACGCCAACAAAGAAATAGAAAATAGAAGAAAGTACCAAATATAAGCCACAGTACTAAAGAATACAATAATTAAACTGAAAAATACACTAGAGGGATTTAACAACAAATTGGATGAAGCAGAAGAACGAGTTAGTGAACTGGAAGATACACCATTGGTATTCACACAAACAGCAGCACAAAGGGAAAAGATTTTTTAAAAAGTGAATATGGCTTAAAGGACCTATGGAAAAACATCAAGAGGAATAACATTCACATTATAGGGGTCCCAGAAGGAGAAGAGAGAGAGAAAAGGGAAACAAAAATTACTTGAAGAAATAATGGTTGAAAACTTCCCTAATCCAATGGAGCAAATAGACAGGTCCAGGAATCCAGAGAGTTGCAAATAAGCTGAACCCAAAGAGATCCACACCAAGAAACATTATAATTAAAATGTCAGAAGTTAAAGATAAAGAAACACTCTTAAAAGCAGCGAGAGAAAAACAACTTGTTACATACTAGGGAAACCCCATAAGGCTATCAGAAGATATTTCAGCAGAAACTTTTCAGGACAGAAGGGAGTGGAATGACATATTCAACGTGCTGAGAGGAATAAACTCCCAACCAAGAATATTCTATCCAGCAAGGTTATCGTTCAGAATTCAAGGAGAGATACAGTTCTCTAGAAAAGCAAAAGCCAAAGAAGTTTGTCACCACTAGCTCAGCCTTACAAGAAATGTTAAAGGGACTTCTTTAAGCTGAAAAGAAATGGCACTAATAACAAGAAAACATATGAAAGTAAAAATCTCACTATATCTCACATACAGTTAAAGCAATGGATTAATCACTTATAAAGCTATTATAAAATTAAAAGAAAAAAGTAGTAAAAATAACTAAAACTACAATAATTAGTTAATTGACACGTAAAATGTGACATCAAAAACATAAAATATGGCAAAGTGAGTAAAATGTAGAGTTTTAGAATGTGTTCAAACTTAACTTGCTATCAATTTAAAATAGACCATTTTATAGATATAGGCTGTTCTATGTGAGCCTGATGGTAACCACAAAACAAAAACCTATAGTAGATACACAAAAGATAATGAGAAAAGAATGAAAGCATGATACCAAATAAAGTCATCAAACCACAGGGAAGAAAGCTAGAGAAGAAAAAGAGAACACTGAGAAACAAAACAACCAGTAAAAATTAACAAAATAGCAGTAAGTACATATCTATCAATAATTATTTAAATGTAAATGAACTAAATTTCCAATCAAAAGACAGAGTGGATGAATGTATAAATAAACAAGACTTTTCTATATGCTGCCTACAAGAGACTCACTTCAGATGTAAGGAGACACACAGACTGAAATTGAAAGGATGGCAAAGATGTTTCATGCAAATGGAAACCAAAAGAAAGCTAGGGTAGGTATACTAATGTTAGACAAAAAGACTTTACAGCAAATACTAACATACCTAAAGACAGAAATTGACACCATACATTAATAGCAGAAACTTTAACATCCCATTTACATCAATGGATAGTGCAACTAGACAGAAAGTCAATAGGAAACATGAGTCTTAAAGGGCACATTAGATCAGATAGACTTAATAGACATACACAGAACATTCCATCCAAAAGAAGCATCATACACATTCTCAAGTCCACATGGAGCATTCTTCAGGATTGATCATGTTAGGCCATAAAATAAGTCTCAATAAATTCAAGAATATTGAAATCATATCAAGCATCTTTTCAGAATGCAATGATAGAAATCTAGGAATTAATTAAAGAAGAAAACTGGAAAAATGACAACTATGTGGAGATTAAACAACATGCTACTGAAGAACCACTGGGTTATTGAAGAACTCAAAGGATAAATGAAAAAATACCTGAAGACAAATGAAAACAGAACTACAACATACCTTAATCTATGGGACACAGCAAAAGTGTTTCTAAAAGGCAAGTTCACGGCAATACAAGCCTACCTCAAGATACAATAAAAACCTCATATAAACATTCTAACCTTACATCTAAAAGAACAACAAAAAGAAGAAGAACAAACAAAGCCCAAAGTTAGCAGAAGGAAAAAAAAAACATTAAAAATCAGATGGAAATAAATAAAAACTAACAAAACAATAGAAAATATCAATGAAACTAGTAAGTGTAGATTCTTTGAAAAGATAAACAAAATAAACCTTTGGCTAGACCCAGAGGCAGGGGGACTCAAGTAAATAAAATCAGAAATATAAGAGAAGTTACAAATGATACTACAGAAATACAAAGGATCATAAGAAACTACTATGAACAATTATATTCCAACAAATCAGACAACCCAGAAGAAATGGATAAATTCCTAGAAACATAAAATCAATCACTTCTCGGCCTTTTGGCTAAGATCAAGTCTAGAAATATACAATCTTCCAAGACTGAACCATGAAGAAATAGAAAATCTGAATAGAACAATTACTAATAAGGAGAGTGAATCAGTAACTAAAACCCTCCTAACAAAGAAAAAATCCAGGACCATACAGTTTAACTGGTCAATCGAACCAAAATTCAAAGAAAATTTAGTACCTATCCTTTTTAAACTCTTCCAAAAAAACTGAAAAGGAGGGAATGCTTTCAAACTCATTTTACGAGGCTAGCATTACACTGATAACAAAACCAGACAAGGACACCACACACACAAAAATGATATTACAGGCCTATATCCCTGATGAACACAGATGCAAAAGTCCTCAACAAAATATTGGCAAACCAAATTTAACAATATATTAAAAGTGATGTGATAAAATATCATATCACACCATGATCAAGTGGGATTTATTCCAACTATCCAAAGATGGTCCATAATCCACAAATCAATCAATGTAATACACCACAATAACAAAATGAAAGATAAAAATCATATGATCATCTCAATAAATGCAAAAAAACAGCATTTGAGAAATTCAACTTCCATTTATGATAAAAACTCTCAATAAAGTGGGTATAGAGGAAGCATCCCTTAACATAATAAAGGCCACGTACAAATTCACACAGCTAATATCATACTCAATGGTGAAAGTTTAAAAGCTTTTTCTCTAAGATCAAGAACTCATACAGCTCCATAAAAAAAAAAAAACAAACAATTTAATATAAAAAATGTGCAGAAGATCTGAATAAACATTTTTCCAAAGGCATACAGATGGCTAATAGGCACATGAAACGATGCTCCACATCACTAATAATCAGAGAAACGCAAATCAAAACCACAATGAGATGTCATCTCACACTTGTCAGAATGGTTATTATCAAAAACTTAAGAAATAAAAAGTGTTTGTGAGGAGGCAGAGAAATGGCAACCTTTGTGCACTGTTGGTGGGACTGTAAATTGGTGCAATCACTATGGAAAACAATATGAAGCTTCCTTGTAAAATTAGAAATAAAGTGAGCATATGATCCAGCAAATCCAATTCTGGGTATTTATCCAAAGAAAATGAAAACACTAATTTGAAAAGATATATGCATCCTATGTTCATTGAAGCATTATTTACAATAGCCAAAATATGGAAATAACCTACATGTCCATCAGTTCATGAATGGATAAAGAGGCACACGTGGAATAACAATGAATGTAATTTTGCCATTGCAACAACATGGATGTACCTGGAGGGTATTATGCTAAGTGAAATAAGTCAGACAGAGAAAGACAACTACTGCATGGTTTCACTTATATGTGGATTCTAAAAAAAGAAGAAAAAGGATACAGAGAACAGATGAGTGATTGCCAGAGGGGAGGAGGGTTGGGGCGGTGGGCAAAATGGGTGAAGAAGATCAAAGGTACAAACTTCCAGATTATCTATGTATGTCATAAGGATAAAATGTATAGCATGAGGAATATAATCAATAATAGTGTATTAACTTTGTATGGTGACAGATGGTAATTTCACAATGTATACTGATGCTGAATCACTATGTTGTACTGACAAAAGATTGTATTTCAATTATACTTCAATAAAAAAATTTATATACTAAATTTAATCAGAATGGAAATTTTTTTCAGAAGTCAACAATGTAAAATTCTGACATTATAAAACAGTATAAAATATAATAAAACATTTAAAGACATTTTAAGAGCAATTACACATCATTCAGAACTGTGTTGTAAAATGTTACAGCCTTTTGTGAACAACTTTCTGAGGGTTATTTCATCAATGCAAGACAATAAGATGTGTTCGTTTTAAGCCTTGTCCTTTTATTCCCATAACCAATAGATTAGCAAAACAATCATTCTGTGGAAGTTATATTTCACCTTGCACCCTGACCATTTCAATTAGTATTACTAAAACAATATTTTTAAGTTCAAAACTAAAGTTAATATTTATTCAAATAACCATCTATAGAACACAATTTTATATACAACATTGTTTCTTTTGTTTTTAGAAAGAAAGATATGTTGTGTTGGGACTTGCCCTTAGAAGTATTAAGATTTTTTTAAAGCTGATTCTGAAAAAATAGACCTAATATGATTATACACACACACACACACACACACACACACACACATACATACATATATATGTAATTATCACTATTTGTACTATATAGGTAATGATGTGTGTGTGTGTGTGTGTGTGTGTGTGTGTGTGTGCGCACCCCATTGAGGACTAGAGGAAGGTAATATTTTTATTTCATTTCCCACAATTCTACATTCTTTGATTTTTTTTTTTTTTTTGCAATGAGCATGAGCACGAATTACTTTTAGAATAACTAACATTTATTTTTAGAAAGATAGGAATTCAAGCCAAGGGATTTGCAAGGTAACACCGACGAAAAGAGCTACAGATGTCATGCCCTTGCATAGTCTTCATTTGAACAAAACCTCATTCCTATTTCTGCAAATTTATCCTGAAGCAAAAGGGAAGTGCTCTGCATGGGATGGAATACTCGGGCTGTTCGGGGTTACATCCTACCTTATAGGCCATAGTAATGCAGTTTTTACCTACTTGTCCTAACCCTCTGTCCCCTCGTCTGCTTCCTACTGACTGTAGATTCATGGGACAGGAATACCGAACTTGTTTTTGAGTGCTCTGCAGTGCCTAACGTGGCTGGACGTAATGCTCATTCACCAAGTGCTTGCTTAATCGACATCCTGAGATGGAAGAAATTGGTATCCAACAGCTGTATGGACAGCCTTCAGTAACCTTTCTTTCCTTTCTGTTCAGTCAGTCTCATTTTTGCTTTAGTTCTTTATTTCTTCATTAGGACGAGGAGCATTATGTGGTTTTGGGGTTGGTTATCTCCAATACTTCTGTCTTCCACAGATGGCCAAATTAGTTCATGAACTCTATATAGAAAGCTAGAAATAACATAGCTGAGTGCAGAGAGCATGGGTTTATGAATCCAATAGACATGGATTCAAATTGTGGCTCTGTAATTTACTAGCTGTTGGACTTGGGACAAAATCCTTACTTTATTTGAGCTTCAATTTCTCAATTTGTGATAATAGCAACTAATTTTAGGGTGTGAAGGAATTAAACAATATATGGAGAATGCCTGGCACTTAGTTGAAGCTTAAAAAACAGTAGCTCTCTTCCAAGTTTATCCCAGTTCCTCCATCTCTCCTATCTCCATGCCCAAGCACCGTCAAATGCTTTCATCTGGTCATAAATCAAATGCTTTTAAAAGCCTCTGCAACCTCTTCAGGACACTGGGGTCCCTATCTAGATTACCATACCATCTGATTACCGAGAGAGTAACTTCAAAGGAGAGCTAAGAATTAAAACAGGCTGAGGAAATTTTACACCAATGACAAGAAAAAGAGAAACTGTACCACATGTTGTAGTCCTTCTGTTTGAGCTGTAGTTACAGATTTAGAACCCACTCCGTTACTGAAGCCCTGAGCGAACGAACCTTCTCAATGCCTCTGCTTCTGCCCCTACTGGTAGCTGCTAAGGCTCTTGTTCACAGTAACTTCAAAAAGTCATTTGCCAGTTATTTAACATTTATTTATAGCATGGACACTAGTATGTGCTAGACATTATCATGGATGTTTAACTATTAGGCTGGTGCAAAAATAATGGCGGTTTTCGCAATTATTTTTAACCTTTTGCACCGCCATTACTTTTGCACCAACCCAATATGATCTACAGCTTATGAGAATCCTTTGAAGGTTAAGTTACTGTTTTGGTTGGATAAGAAAAGTTAGCCTCTCCATCCCTCCCCACTCTCTGCCTTCCTTCTTATCAACATACTCCTCAAAAACAGTGTCCTGGGCTTGGGGTAATGTGAAATTCTGCTAATTTACACTCTGGCAGGAGAAGACAGTCGTATTTTTATATGTGTGGGTGGCTTAAGTTTCTGTCTGGATGTACAAGTTTACTGCCCCTGACAGGGTGGGAAATGAAGATAGTCTTATGTGGAATTGTTTCCGTTATAGCTCATAGTCAATAGATAAAAACAGTTTTTGGTCCTTAACCAAAAATTTCAGGAAAGACCCTGTAAGTTACAAAGTAGACAGTTCTTCTGAGAGGCTACCTGGGCAATGTCATTCTGCTAATTTTACGGTATAATTTATACTCATTTATTATATTTCCATATGTTTTGTGGATAACAATCTACCCAATAATATTATTTGTGTATTAATATCAATGACTTGTTTTTGTTTAAGTTCTCATTTTTAGAGTTTGAACACGATGTATGTTGGTGGCTCTTTTTCCTTGATTTAAGCTCATTTAATGAAATTCTGAATTCTTACCTTTTCATATGATTCTTGTTTCACTTTGCTGTAATTATTAGCTTTCCATGTGGCAGGAATTAAAATCTTTATATTTCTGAAAAACAGTCTTCTCTTAGTAGCATTAAATAGGTAAAAAGAAGCTTCAGTGATCATTTCCTATAACCAAATAAAAGAAAAGCTTATTTTATCACTTATAAATCCTTTATGTTTGAGTTTTCTGGTTATAGTTAAATAAAGTAGTAATAAAAAATAATGAAAATATTTTGAAGGAACCCATTTCTTTTAGAGACAGCATTAGACTTTGAGAAGACTTAGGAGCAAAATGAATAGACCTCACATGGTTTTCTCGAAGAGATTTTAGGACACTAATTACGTGTCTGGGCTTGCCTACATAATTTTCCCAATTCTGTGAAAAGCTTTTAAGCTTTTACTAAACAAATCCTTTTCATGTCACATCTGTGGGCATATTCAAGACCACACCTTATGATGATACTAATTTCACTAAAACACTAGCAAAAGGTGGCTTTTCAGTAATGGAGCTATAATCCTCCCTTATGATAAAGTGAAAATAGTCAATTACTTTACAGAACATTCAGGTGAAAAGAAAGAATTTTGCTTTTTGGCATTCCATCCAAACTCTCACTCTTTCTAGCTGAGATTTCTCACCCTCAGGATGGGATGAAGAACATGATTTTAGTAAGCACAGTCGTGCTTATTCATCAAACATCTGGTCTTTGTTGCCACAACGCATTATTTTTAAAGCTGCTACCCCCAAAACAGTAATGTAGGAAAACAAAGAATAAAAAACCACTAAAATTAGCAGTAACTAACAACAACAAATCAAAAAGGACTAGATCAACAGTCTGTGAACTGAGACTACACAGAATTAGGTAAACAAACTGGCTTGGGCATAGTTATAATTTTAGGTGCAATCTTTAAGAAACACTGCTGTCTTTACTGCTCAAATTACAAACCGGGCAGTGTTGTTAGCTCCTTCAAGAAGGCTATAGGTCTGTTCTAATGGGACAATGGCTTTGACTTTATACTTGCCACTCACCTTAATATTTGGGATGAGGTTCTGAACTTCGGATATCTGAGGATTGATTGCAACGAGTAATCCATCATACCCGTTGTTTTGAAGCTGCACTCCGGCTCCCAGGAATAGGAGTGCTGGACTTAGAGCCACCAGGAGAGCCACGAACTTCAGGCTGCAAACAGGACTTGCATTGTCCCTGAGGGTCATGTTGTAGAGAATCCTCCAGTTTACTCACACAGGTCCTGCTGGGTACATTGTGCCAGGTTGTCAGTGGGGAAGTAGAGTTTCTTCCTGAACTTGGAAGGTCCTAGAACTTGTGATGAAGGAGGTGCCTTTTTTGCAAAATCTGGGTGGATCTATCTGAGACCTGTCTCTACAAGTCCTCTAGGCAATGCCACACTTGACTGTTCTGTGGCTGAGCTTTTTCCTGAAACATGGTTGGGAAGGAATCTTCTACCTCTTACTCATTTTATGATTCTCAGAAGGAAGAGGAAAATAAGACAAAAGGAGCTTGAAAGAGGGAGGCCTGGCTGGCTGGACTGGAAATCAGAGAATCTGGATTGTTCAACTCACTTTCAGTAATCAGTAAAAACACAGAAATCTGTAGTGATTTTTCTCTCCTTATCCTTGGCAGCCTTCCGCATCAGTCAGCAAAACAACTTCCCTACTGCGCTCAAGCCATTTTTTGTTTGTTATAAGATTCTCTTGTCTGCTTATTTTGAAGATATGGAAATCCATCCTTTAGCCCTGTCCCTAGGGCCCTTGGGTCGCATAGTCTGGGCAAGCTCTCAGCTGATGGCTGGGGGGAAGGTATCAGATATCCCCCAGGGAGGGCCAAGTGCCAGGAACTTGGGATCCTGTGCAGGCCCCAGAGGCCTTTCCCTCTGCCCTTGCTGCCTTTTTCTCTGGGCCAGGAAAAAGAAGGAATTTCTCTTTTAGCAACTCTCTCGTGAGGGCAAGGCTCTGCTTCATTCAACCTTCCATTTCTCCAGTATCTATTACAGGATCTGGTTTATAGCAGGCCTCACAAATACTTCATGAGTGATTCATTAATAATACCTGATAATTTCATAATGTTTTAGAGTTTACAAGTGAACCCATGTAACTGTTAATTCCCTGATGCAGGTATAATTGTTACTTCTGTTTTTCAGTGAGACACTGAGTCTTAGAAAGATTATGAAAATTAGCCAATGGGGGCAGGAACTAACATTTATTGTGTGATGTGTTTTATCATACCTATTTTATGGGTGACAAAACTAAGGCTTAGAAAATCTAAGTAACGTGTTCAAGGTTGTGGGTATTGTCATATTGTTAGAATGAGACCAAGGGACTCCAAATTCCATTGTTTGTTACTATATCATGTTCTGTCATGTTCTCAAGAAACTAGAAATGAAGTGTTAGGAGCTGCAACATTAAGGGGTATTAAAGGGAATTTTTCTCTTGCTGTCCCTCTGTTTGGAACCTCTTCTTTCATGGCTTCTCACCTGCTTTTCCTTCAAATTCCAGTTGTGGCCTGTAAGCCTGAGCTAAGCTCCTTAAATATGTCAAATCCCCTCTTTCATGCTTTCACAGTATCAGATCTCTCTCCTATGAAGCATGAGCATGGTGACAATGTCACATTCATATTGTGTGAGTGGTTGTCTGCTTCCTGCTGTAGGGCATGTGAGACAGGGGACCCTAACTGTTTTGCTCATTACCTCCTCAGCACCTAGCTCAGTTAATTCAATAAATATTTGTTGAATGAATAAATGACTGAATGAATGGAGTCAGAAAAAGTAAATAAAAGCCAGATTGTGAAGGAGCCGTGAATTATAGAGTGACAATACACTCCCCTCCATCCCCACTTTGAAAGTTTCCCTTCTACAACGTATCAAGTTTCCCTTCTAGAACGTATCTCATCTGTTCTAGAGCAGTTACCCTCTTGCTCCCTCTTGACAGAAGCATGTAAGTATTGGTGCTACTCATGGGTGTGGAGAAGAACGGAAGGTCACTGGTCATCATGTGGCCAAATTGGCTCACTCTGCAGCTCAGAGGTCAACTTAGCTGTTTTGTGAATTTTTCCCACTCACTCCCAGTGTGTCCACAGAGAAATGCAGAGGTGTGGCAATTCTTCAGTCTTTACCTGTAACTGTGACTCACTGACTGGAACAATGCACTTTATTTTCAACTTTCCTTGGCAGGTTATTTTCTTATGCCAATCTCTTGGGATTTTAAGAAAAACATTATTTCCTTCAGCAAAGAAACATGCTTAAAATTAAACTCATAAGCCACATTTTGTCGAGAATCAGGGAGGAGTTTCTTCTTGACACCATGCACACTTGTGTAAATTGTTCACTGGCTGAGGGTCCACTGAGGGGTGATGTCCCACTCTCTCTCCCCTTTTCTTATTGACCATTACAAATGGCTCCTTAGAATGTGGGAGGGGAAATTGCTGGCTACAGAGTGCATGCAGCTTTATAAAGAAAAACCAGAAGTGAACAATCCTGTTTAACCATACCTGGGTTAAAAACTGAACAAGCTACTCAGGCTTTGCTCACCCTGGGCTGAGAGTCTAGGCGTGACATCCATTCCTGTCTATCTGCTTTTGCTTCTTTGGTTCTGGAACTCAATCCCCAAGTCTGGCCACTTGACTGGACTCGACTGGCATCATCTGTCCCTTACAAGATTCCCAATCACTGACCCATTCTCTGATCATGTCTTGGGAGCCACATTCACTTCTGAAAGCCTGTTCCCACCACCTTTGTTCTGACCTACCCTCAGGAACCTTTGTGCTCTCAGCAACCACATCTGGGGCCAGGCCAACTGCAGAGCTCCTCTTACTGCCTTGTCCTCTGGCCAGGCTGACCCTGCAGGAGACAAAACTGAAAGCTGGAGAAAATGAACTTGACTAAATGACTTAGTTGCTTCTGAACAGTATCCACTTCTGATAGAGTGTGACTTTGAGAACAAAAACAACAATTTTTCCTTTCATTCAAAAAATATTGCCTGCTCGTGTCTATAAATTTTATGATATCTAAGAAATGAAATATACCTGAAGTGAAGAGAAATGAAAATACGATGTTCAAGCACTGATTTCAGTGTTGTCTAAACTATAGGAATCTGCTTTGCTTTTAAGAAAATAAGATTATTCAGTTTCAGTAATTGAAAAATCTGAGCACATCTTTGGTCACTGTCTGACTGTGCAGTTCAGCTCCGCCCCATAAGGCCTCTCTTTCTGTTTCCTTTCATGGAGTCTACTGGTGAAGACCCACAAAGTGAGTAAAACATGTGACTGGTGTCAGAGAAGTCAGGAGATTTGACATCTTGAGGAGTCCAAGAAAGCTGTGGATTAGTACCTCTCAGGCTTTTGTTTCAACTCTTGCAGCAATCTCACTCAGAAGAGGAAAGGAGGGGCCGAATGTGTAGCTGGGCTGTAAGACTTATGGGCCACTGCAGTTTTGAAATGTTTATGAACTAAATCAAAGTAGAAGTGAGACAGATTAGAAAGACTAAGAATTTAAATAAAACACGGAATTTGCCAAGGACTCAGATGGCAACATTTCATACCTCCCTTCCCCATTTCTTCAAACTTATACAGTAGTCCCCCCTTATCCAGAGTTTTGCTTTGTGCAGTTTCAGTTACCTGCAGTCAACCTCAGTCTGAAAATATTAAATGTAAAATTGTAGAAATAAATAATGCATACATTTTACATTGCATGCCATTCTGAGTAGCGTGATGAAATCTCGCACTGTCCCGCTCCATCCTGCCGTGGCTGTGAATCATCCCTTTGTCCAGATCCATCCACGCTGTATTCACTACCCGCCCATTAGTCACTTAGAAACCATCTTGGTTATCAGATTGACTGTCACAGTATTACAATGCTTGTGTTCAAGTAACCTTTATTTTACTTAATAATGGCCCCCGAATGGCAAGAGTAGTGATGCTGGTAATTTGGATATGCCAAAGAGAAGCTTCCTTTAAGTGGAAAGGTGAATATGGTGCAATAGATATTCAGATAGAAGGAGAGAGAGAGACCACATTCCTATAACTTTTATTATAGTACAGTGTTACAATTGTTCTATTGGATTATTAGTCATTATTAATCTCTTACTAACTTATAAATTAAACTTTATCATAAGTATGTATGTATAGGAAAAAATTGTGTATTTAGTTTGGGTACCATCCATGGTTTCAGGTACCCATTGGGGGATCTTGGAATGTATCCCCTGCAAGTAAAGGGGAGGGGACTACTGTACTCATTTTCAAAGCAAAAGAGTGAAGTGGATGGTCCAGATAGGGTCTGGAAAGTCATTTGTGTTTGTTATGCCACCAAAATGCCAAAACATGGAGCTCTTACACTTCATTTCTAGTTTCTTGAATCCTCCCCATGCAGTCTTTCACCTCTGGGCTTTTGCTATTAAGCCTCCTCCACACTCACTGAGGCAATAATTCTGCAGATCATTCTGTGCATGAAAAAACATCTCTCCAAAATTTGCCAAAATGAATGGAAAACAAGACCTACTTTTAATGACAACCCAATGAAGAAAATAGGAGAAAGGATATAAAATATTACTCATTTACAAAATGGGCATAAAATTGCCTTCCATAAAATATTATTATATCTCTTACGTACCAGATAGTATATAGCGTCACGTGGATGTAAAATATTATCATTATTACTATCATTATTTTCCAGAGAAGAAAAGAAACAGAAAGCAGAAATGTAGGGGAAATGTTTTAAAGAGATGAAAAATAACCACGAAGACTGGAGAACAATAAACGGAAGTAGAAGCACCAAATTTTGACTCTGCTTTTCCCTAGTCTCCCCTTCTGTTTTCTTCCTGCTCTGGTTCTGCTAGGTTCCCCTGCTGCCGCCACCCCACCCCAAGGGGCAACAGGTCTTTTGGTTTTCCTTCCTCTCCTCTGCTACTTCTAATGCTCCATTTAACCCCGCTAGTCCTGTGAAAAACAGAAAGCAACCGCAGCTGGTTGAAAGATCCGGCTATTGGGGCATTAGGACTCCCCCTTCTGTTCTTGGGATGCAGGTACCTGGGGCTCTGAATCTTCAGACAGAACTCCAGACAAAATCGACCTGCAGGACCTCCCTTCCAGACTGTACCATAAAGCTATTTAGAGGAGTGCTTCTCAAATTGGAACGTGCCTAAGAATCACCTGTTCAAATGCAGATTCAGAGTCTAAGTCAAGGTGAGGCAAATATTTTGCACACTTACCAAGCTCCCAGGTGCTGCTGGGGCTGCTGGTCCTTGAGCCACCCTGGTGTAGTCTCTATCAGAAGTGCTCCCAGGGAATATCCAGGGATTTGCTTGGTGATTACAGCCCTTACACCAGGAAGAGCCACTCTTTGTAGTCTTTAAATGTATTTTTACCTTCTTAGGAGAAAAAGCCTGTGTTATCTTCAGAACTCAGGAAAAAAAAAAGCATACATTTTTGTGGTGACACTATTATTTAAATATTCTTTGTAAAGAAACAAGTACAAAGTACAGCATTAAAACACACACACACACACACACACACACACACACAAATTCTTGAAAGTCACACTTACTATCGTTAAAGCCCCTACCCCAAATTCAATCTGTTTTCATATCGATCATATGTGAGCCGTAATAAGATTGCTTTAATGATCTCCAGTATGTAGCCTCAAGCAAGTAATTCCCAAGAAGGTACAGTATTCAAACCGGGGACTATTTCCTTAACTTTTATTTCTCTTTTTTAAAAACTCATTTATTCATTTATTCAAAAATAAAATCATTTCAAATATACCTAAAGAAAGCTCTTAACGTAACGCGGTGTGTCTACTTGACACCAGACACTGTTCTAAGTGCTGGCTATTATAGTGAATGAAATGGGCCAAGTCCCCGTCGTGATGGAGTGTATATCCTAGAGAAGGGAGAGAGACAACAAACAAGTAGAATGAGCTATCTAGTGAAAGTGTTATGGAGCATAAGAAATCAGAAAACGGGGAGGAAGCAATGAGAGAGTGGAAGCAGGGGTTGGCTATTTTGTATCGGGATTGGGGAAGGCCTCACAGATAAGATTATCAGGAGCCAGGGAAGGAACTATGCAAATATGTGAGAAATAGTGCAGGCAGAGGAAAGGCCAAGTGGGAAGGCCCTGAAGCCAGAGGGTACCTGGAGTGGAGTGAGCATAGGAGAGAGCCTAAGAGCGGCAGTGGAGCTGGCCCTGAGGCTGGAGGGAGCTGTGGCGCGCAGGCCCGGCGTGGCTCCCAGTGGAGTGCCGTGATCTGACTGTCAGACTTCCTTTTTGGTGAGGAGGCCAGGGGTGGTAGAAGGCCCAGCAAGGAGCTTATTGCGGAATGCAGGCAAGACAGTGGAGATGGACAGAGCTCAAGGAAGAGTCTGGTTGTCTTTGTTTAGCCTTTCTTCAACTTTCTAGAAGTTTCTTTTCTCCTCTCCACTAAATAATTCTGTTGTGGAGGTGAACTAAAAGCTCTTCAGCTCGTAAGCTTAGTAAGCGAGGAATACTTCTTTGCCTGCCCAGAAGTGCTAGCATAATGCCGACTGACAACAGAGAGATAAAATGAGAAACAATGATATGAAATAATCTGATATCTGTAGTTATTTGTAGTCAAATGACAAAAAATATAGTCCAAGTGTATAACATAAGGCTATGATTTTTAATGCCTCGTCCGTAAATGCTCCATGAATGGTAGCTATAGTTACTATTATCGATATAATTATCAGTTACTGTCAGGTGGGGTCCCCTTGCTCCTCAGAGACCTACATACAATTGGATTTTATCCATATCAACTCCATGGCTGATGGCAGACCAAGACCCCCAACCCCAGATTTCTGCAATTACCTGGACACCAGACTCCTTAAAACTCCTGTTTCCTAGATTCACACATGCTGTTTCTGTGCTTCACATTGTTTCAAATGAAGTGTTTTGAGTTTTCCAAAGAAACATTTATATATTGTGTTTGTCAGCAATTTAGACTTTATTGGAGAGTTCATAGGGGAAGCTAAATAGTTATTTGCCACAGGAAAAAATAAAACAAAACTTTGACATCACTGAGGGTATCAGCATGCTTTAAATAATTTTCTACAGCTATGGATCTCCTTGGCCCCCCAGGTTGCATTAGCCTCTTTCTATCTTAAGGGATCTTCATCTCTCTGCCTTTCTCTCTTTTCCTTACTTTCAAGAGAAAAACTAATCAGCTAATCACCACCACCAAAATCCCTGCCTGTCCTCATACAGAGCCAGTGACCCGCTCCTCTCAATCCTGGGCACCACTCAAAAGCCAGGCAGGGTGGGAGGATTAGAGGGACCCCTCTTCAACCTCAAACGTTTATAAAGCGAGCTCCCCCAGAAGTATTCTGGCCCATAAGAGTTTTGAAGGACTATTGTGGCTTAGGCACTTATCTTCCGGGATGGCTTCGAAAGCCGCTCCAGCTCATCTCTATTTCTTTTCCTTTAAATTCAAAGTCAAGCTATTTACTTTTCTACCATTTTTTTTCTTGTGATATGTCATTTCTATTCCCTAAAGATACTATTTTCCCTTTAATTAGCTGGACACAGCTAAGGTTTCAGAGTATTCCCCATATCCCACCATTCCTAGCACTTTCCCTTGATCCCAGTTTACTTGAATAACCTTCTATTGTGATTATTTCAAGAGTTTTGCCTGTGGCTTACTTGAAAATTCCATGAAGACCCTGCTTAACCTGACACCATCTTTAATCTCCTTTCTTTATTCTTATTACTCACCAATTCTTTTTGTCTCCTGTATGAGTACTTTCTCCTCTGCTTTTTTATATTTTCCTCTAAAAAGGTTAGGGAGCAACTGTTAAAAAATATTATTGGAATGTATCTTTTACTACTTAGCCGTTTTTATTTTTTCTCTATTAGAAAGTAATGGGATGTTTTTTGAATAGGGATTTTTTTAAGGTCACATAGCTAGGAAAAACAAAAACAAAACTCAATCCTTTAATATAATGTTAGAATTGGTTAATGATACAATCATTTTAAAGATTAAAAAATGTACAATGGATGATACATTTAGCCAAGATCAAATGTTCATGTTCTAAAAATATTAAGAGTATTTTAAAAAAACAAAAATTACGAGCAACTGACAAACTTTAAAAGAAACTTTTCAGAGAGCATTTTGTGTTTTTCAGCCAAGAATAAAAGAATGAATTTTTTTCTAGTGTCATAATTTATCCTAAATGCCATTATATCATATACATGTTATATCTCCATGTGGATGAGTTATCATATTATATATATTGCTATATATTATAGCAATGAGTTGTAGATTACTTCCTAAGCAGGGGATAAAGCCAAAAAATTAAAATGCCAGAGTCTAAGAAATTGTTAAAATTTTCTGCCACTTCTGTTTTGAATTGTATACATTTTTATTGGCATTCACCTATAATCCTGTACTACAACAATCTTATAGAAGCAGTGTTTAAATGGGTAAGTTATTAGGCTTTGAAGTTATACTGCCTGGATAGAAATTCCAGCTTTGCCTTTTACTGGTTGCATGTCCTCAGGTAAGTTATTAAATATCTCCATGCCCAGTTTCTCCATCTTTAAAATTGGTTTAAAGTTTAAATAGTACATGTAGTGATTAAAACAGTGCCTAGGTCAGAGTAAGAGTTTAATAAACATTAATCCACATTAATTATGGCCTTTCTCTGGTCTGTTGGCACCTGCTTGGGCACTGTTGGTTTCCTACTCAATCATCAGCCTCTTTCTCTTTCTTGCTGGCAGAATCCATTTTCCATGACAGAGGTCAAAAATGTCTGAGGCTCATTTTTCGAAGCCTCCCTCATATGGGGGCACGGCTATATGACCCTGACTCCAGCCAATAATCTAAGGAGTAGTCTGCTGCTTGCAAAAGGCAGGTGGAGAAGAAGGAAGTGGTGCTGTTTGGATCATTTATAGAAAAGATTTTCCTCCGTGAAAAAAAGGGAACTGTCTAGAAATATCCCACCCTTCTTTCCTATAATGGTGCCGGAAGCTGAGGGAGCCTCTGTGGCAGAGTTAGATGGAAGGTGAGGAGGGCAGCCAAAGAGTGAAGGTAGTAAGTGTATGAAGCTTTTGTCCCGGATGACACTGTGACAGTTGAGCCAACCAGGGAAGGCTAACTCCAGACTTCACACTGCATGAAGTAATGAAAGCTCGGATTCTTCAAGACATCATTAGTCAGGTATCCTGTTACTTCCCGCCAAAACTGTTACACAACTGATAAAGCACTGGAGAAAATAGCATTGACATTTATAAAAAAATGCCAATCAATGTTTGAAAACATGTACATGAAGTTGTTTAATATGTAAATGATATGATACTTTCATGAATAAATTAATCTTATTTTCATATTCTGGGCAAAATTTTGACCGAGTGATTTTCTCTTTCATACAAAGGGACCATGCTTAGCTTCAGTAAACTAAGGAGTAAAATGCCCATGCAAAGTAGGCAAGCCTAACATAAAATAATAAAAAAAACTAAACAATAAAGCCAATCTGTTAGTTTTTTTAAGAAAAACTTAAAAAAACTAACAGATAGGCTTTATTGTTTAGTTTTTTTAAGTTTTTCTTAAAATGTGTACTAGACTGTAAAATAACTATGTCAATTTTATATTTGTATCCCTGCATTATTAATTTTCTGTCTCCAAAGGACCACATTCTACTTGTGAATATTTTTCTTCATATTTGACACCAGGGACTCCATCATTTTCTGAGTGCTCTTTAAATGGTTAACAAACTCTCAAATTAATTTCTAGTTATATTAGTAGATTTTTAAGCAATACAAGAATAAAATAGTGTCTATACTCTCTATGACGAGACAGCATCTTTACGTCATGAGATTTAAATTGCTTACATTTATTCTTAAAGCCTTTAATACCTCATCAGAGCCAAATGATAATATATTTTAAAAATGAAATTTCATACCCATGCATCATTTTTCCTTGGTCAGCCAAAGAAATGCTACTGTCCAGAGGATAGAATATCAATCTTAAAATATAAGATAAGCAGTGTTATTTTCTGCATGGTATTAAAATAAGCTTCTGATTTTAAAATTGGCTACATATTATATTATATTTTTTATATTATATTATATATTAAACATGTAATATATAGTATGTTAAATAATATAATATATTAAATGTTCCATACATGAACTAATTTTCTTGAGTGTAAATACTGAACATATGCTACAACTTGGTTTACATTTGACAGTCTTTATTTAACTGGTCATTCTGGATTTTTGCGGTTGTGGTAAATACTGGAACCATTTATAGTTTAGAGTGACAAGTAAATTCACATATGCTATTTCTTTTTTTTTTTTTTAAGCTCATTTTTGAACTCTCCAACTTCTGTGGGAAATATCTGAATTAAAAGAGATAATCAGATCCAGCATTTCCTCTCCTTGGTATTTACCCAAAGGAGTTGAAAACTTACGCCCATATAAAAACATGTACCTAGATGTTTATAGCAACTTTATTCATAACTGCCAAAACATGCAATCAACTGAAATGGGTGAATGGATAAATAACCTATGGTACATCCAGACAATGGAATATTATGGAATGGAATCAATGCTAAAAAGAAATGAGCTATGAAGCCATGGAAACTCATGGAGGAAATTAAATGCCTATTTCTAAATGAAAGAAACCAATTTCAAAAGGCCACTACTGCATGATCCCAACTACATAACAATGCAAAATTATGGAGACAGTAAAAAGATCAGTGGTTGCTAAGGTTTGGGGGAGGGAGACATGAATAGGTGGAGCACAGGGGATTTTTAGGGCAGTGAAAATACTCTCTATGGTACTATAATGGTAAATACATGTCATTATACATTTGTCAAAACCCATAGAATACACAACAAGAGTGGACTGTAAATGTAAACTATGGACTGTGGGTGATAATGACATATCAATCTAACTTCATCAATTGTAATAAATGTTCCATCTGGTGAAAGATCCTGATAATGGGGCAGGCTATACCTAGTGGGGGCAGGGAGTATATGGTATATATCTGTACTTTCCTCATAATTTTGCTTTGAACCTAAAACTGCTCTAAAATTTTTTTAAATAAAAGAGATAGTCATACTTGATTTTATATCATGTGCTTTGTACCTTAAAACCATCATTGTTTATTAATACCTACCACTTACGGGGCACTTACAATTTTGAAGTCAGGGCTATGGGTTACAAATATGACCTCAATAATCATAACAATCCTATCAGGTAGGTAGAATTATTCTTTAATATTTTTTAAAGAAAAACAAGGTTTAGAGAAGTAAAGTAACTTGACCAAGACTTGTAGATAGAAAACATGAATAAATGTTGGTATGGCTCTACAACCCTTGTTACTAATGACTATGTTCTCGTGACGACCCATTTCAACCTCATCCCATGCTTATGTTGAGCCTGACCTCCAATGGTTTAATTAGTTAGTGCAGAACTGGGGTAGTTAGCTTTCTGGGTGGTTTCTGGTAAAGACTTCCTTTCAACAACAGGTAACATGTTGACCACTGCTACAGACCAAATATGTGTGTTCTCCCAACATTCATAGTTTAAAACCATAATCCCCAATGTGATGGTATTTGGAGGTGGGGCCTTTGGGAGGTAAGTAGGTCATGAGGGTGGAGCCCTCATTATGGGATTAGTGTCCTTGTAAGAAGGGACATGGGAGAGCTTGCTGCTTCTCTCTCTGTTCTATGTGAGGACACAGCAAAAAGGTATCCCTCTGCAAACCAGGAAGAGGGCTTTCACCAGGAATCGAATCAGCTGGCATCTTGATCTTGGACTTCTCAGCCTCCAGACCTGTGAGCAGTAACTTTCTGTTGTTTATACCACCACGTCTATGGTAATTTTGTTATAGCTGCTTGAACTGACTAAGACACCCACTGACACTCTATGTAGTGAAAGTGATGCCTGTCTGTTCCTCAAGAGTTTGTTCAGTCCTTATTTAACTTACCTTGTAGACAACCACCCTTGTAGTAAATGGAATCTACCTAATTTTAGGACTTATATAAAATGACAGTGATCGAGAGAACGTGATGTTGGCATATGTTTAGATAATTTATTATTAGAATAGAATGGAATATAGCATTTTCTTACAAAGTGAAAGATGTATATCCCATGGCCCAGCAATTCCACTCCTAGGTAAAAACATGAAAACATGTTTATAAAATGCCTTCACAAGAATGTTTATAGCAGCCTTACTCATAATAACAAAAAAACTGCAAATTACCTAAATATCTATCGACAAGAGAATTGATAAACAAAATGTGATATATTCATATAACTGAATACTACTCACCAATAAAAATGAACAAACTACTAAAATGTACAACAGCATGACTGAATCTAAATATATATATATATATATATTAAGTGAAATGAGCATATATTGTATGATTGCATTTATATGAAGATCAAGAATAGGCAAAAATTAACCTCTAGTGACAGAAATTAGAAAGCGGTTGTCTTAGTGTATGCATGTGTGTGGGAGGGGGCTGAAGGTAATTTTGGTTAATGGAGTGGAAAGGAATACAAATAGACTTTCTGGGTTGATGTAAATGTTCTAGATCTAGGTAGTAGCTTTATAGGTGTATGTAATTGTCAAAACTCATGTTCTGAACAATTTAATATCTGTGCACTTTGTTGAATGTAAATTACACCTCAATTTAAAAGTGGTCTGTAGTCATCAAGCATTAAGTTATTATTGAAGGTAAGACTTTGACGGGAATGGCAGAAATGAAGAATGCAAAGATTGTGGGGTGAGTTTGCTCTTTGAAACTATATGAAGATGCTTAAAGAAAAATGTAATTAGCTCAGAAGTCAGGAGAGCTTTTATGATTGCCTTAAAAACATATCCCTGTGGGTTACTGGGATGCATATCCAAATCAAGTATTAATGGTGTGAAGAGCTGAATTACAAGGTAAGCTTAATTAACTGACTCACTGGGTGAAAAATTAAGGCATTGATTGAGAAGGACTTGGATTTTGAGAACTATAATGGAGCTGTTTGAGGGGACTTGAATAATTCTATTATCTTGATAGATAGACCCTACTGAGCTTTTTTGCTTTCTGAAGAACTCCTTCCCTGTCTTAAATGGCTGGTCTGATCTTCTCTGAATGTTCTAAAATAATTTCATCTGAGGAATTTACCTTGTGAGCAGTTGTTGATTCTTCTCATAACTCACTGTTAGCACTTCTTTATACCCCTTGACCAGCACCATGCAGTAGAAATATAATGTGAGCCACATATGTGATTTTAATTTTCTAGTATTTACGTTAAAAATAGTAAAATGAAATAGCTAAAATTAAAGTTTGATGATTTCTGTTATATAACTCAATATCTTAAAATATTATTTCAACATTTAGTTAATGTAAAACTTGTTAACATATTATATGTTCTTTTTCATATGCAAAATCAGTGTGTATTTTTCACTTAACAGCATATTTCAATTCAGACTAGCCACACTTTTCCTGTTCAATATCCGCAGGTGGCGAGTGGCCTCTGTATGCTCCATATCTGACTAGGGTTTCTTAACGTCAGCACTGTTGACATTTTAGATTGAATAATTTTTTATTGTTATGGAGTATGACCTGTGCATTGTAGGGTGTTTAGCAGCTTTCCTGTCCTCTACACACTACATGCCAGTGATAATCCTCCACCCCAGCAAAAGAAAACCAAAACATGGCGGAAAGAACATAAGCAATTTAGAGAGTGGGACATAAGCCCTATGAACATGTAGGGGTCTGCTACCTCAGTGAATTTTCTTGGATCTAGTGGTCTGGGACATATTAGTTTATCCCCTCAAAATGAAAGTGGTTTCACCATTCGTCCCCTTGGATCATGGTGTTGGCTAGGGTCACTCATACAGCTGCATCCAGTGGGAACACGACTGGGTCTTGAAAGTTAATGGCTCACATGTTTGGCACCTTGGGTGAGTGACTGAAACAGCTGGGATCTGGCTGGATTTCACTCTACAGCAGAGTAATTGCAATTTTTATGTGGTACCTGGCTTCCAAGAGAGGAAAGCAGAACTTGCTAGGTCTCTCATGGTCTAAGTTTACTACTGGCCCAGGGTCACTTTTACAACATTCTATTGTTCAAATTCAAGGGGGGAAATAGAGTTCATTTGTGATAGGTGTACAGGGATGAGAATAATTGTATAAAGGCCATCTTTGGAAACAGTTTACTACACCACTGAACAATTTTTTTAATTGCTTTTATATTTTGCTAAGTATTATTCGTGTTCATCAAGTATTGTTAATCCATTATTTCATTTTTGCTATTTTTACATTATAGTGTATATTTGTTGCTGTGAGGTAGAAAAACACAATTCCCATCCAATACTGTATTGTTGCATCCTACAAATAAATGTACCACTAATTAGTTTAATTTTTATTAGGCACTTTATGTTTTAAATGCTTTATGTCAGAGGACTGCATACTATGTCCTGTGGGCCAAATGTATGCTGTTACCTATTTTTGTAAATAAAGTTTTATTGAAGCACAGCCAAGATATATACTGATGTATCCTCCTTGATATCTTTTATGCAACAATGGCAGAAGTACCTATGACAGAGACTTTATAACCTACAAAACCTAACATACTTACTATGTAGCTGTTTACGAAAAAGTATGCTGGTCTCTGCTTTAAATTATGCCAAAATCCTTGGTGGACTGTTTCATAAGTGGTCAAGTGTTTAATGATATTTGAAGAAATTGATTGGGGTTTTTGGATGGGCTAGAAGGAATTTTTTTCCATTCAAATAATAATGGAATAAGGGATCTTTCTAAAAATTCACTATCCAATTGGATTTTTAGGAACAGATTGGATTTAGAGGATGAGGGATGCTATATTTACTTTATCTGGACAACTTAATTGAAATAGTCAGTTTGAGAATCTTGTGTAATCATTTTGAGATTTTGTGAATGTTTCCTCTTGAATGTCTTATAAAGGTGGTTGTATCTAATACTGGTGATTAAAATAAGTACTTTTCATAAGAGGAGCCTAAATTCTCAGTACAATTATTTTCTAATTATTACAAGTTATCATGGTTAGCTAGAATCCTAGGTTAACCCTGGAAAGATTCTTGAAATTATGTGTCTTGCCCCAACTCCACCTGTTGCCCACTCCCCACACCCTTTTTGTGTGATAAGACTGGCCCAGAGAAGTTAGTTGACTTGCCAGAGGTCATGATTCATTAGTGAAAGAGTAGATACTTAAATCTTCAGTCCCTAGTGTTTTTCAGCACTTGCATATATGAAACAGTGTGTTTATTATGAATGAACTTTTAATTCTCATGAAATTTTGGCTGGACAATCACAGTGCTGGGGGAAAAAAGCACTAGTCCAATCATCAATGGGAAACATTCTTTAGTAAAATCAATAATGAGGTATGCCATGATTAAACTGTTCAGTTGATAGTTGCTCTAATCGTGAACTTAATATGATGGTGCACAATCCTTAACATGAAAGTTGAGGTGCTGGATAAAGTTTTATACTTTTCCAAATAAAATTTGGTCTTGCTTGTTCAACAGTTTATAAATCATACCAGCTGGCTGTAGCAAAGATACCAAGTATTTGAGACCTGAAAGGTATCTTGGAGATCACCATCTGGCTCCCCCATTTAACAGGAGAAAACAGAGGCCCAAGGAAGGATCTTAGCTAAACAATACCATACATTAAAATGAGGTTTCTTCCAGCTACGGTTGCCTTGGCTTTTTTAAATCTCCCCTTTAAAAAGCAAAACCATCTTTACTTATCGCTGACTAGTATTCCATTGTACGTATGTACCACATCTTTATCCAGTCATCTATGGAAGGGCACTTCGGTTGTTTCCATGTCCTGGCTACTGTGAATAATGCTGTAATTAACATAGGGGTACATACATCTTTACAAATACATGTTTTTAAAATTTTGGGTAGATACCCAGAAGAGGGATTGCTGGGTCATATGGTAACTCTATTCTTAAGTTTTTGAGGAACCTTCATACTGGTTTCCATAGTGGCTGTACCAATGTACATGATGCCATTTGTGACAACATGGGTGGATCTTGAGACTGTCCATGTTAAATGAAATAGATCAGACAGAAAAATGTCAAGAACCATGATTTCACTCACATGTGGGATATAAAACTGAAAACAACAAATGAACATACAAAACAAAAACTCAGACAGTGATAATTACCAGAGAAAAAAGGGGTTGGGGTTAGGTAGAAGAGGGTGAAGAGGTTCAAATATATGGAGTTGGAAGGAGCCTTGACTTTGGGTGATGACCAGACAGTGCAATATACAGATGATGTATTATACACTTGTACTCTTGAAACCTATATAATTTTATTAACCAACGTCATCCCAATACATTTAATAAAATTAAAAAAAAAAAGAATAAAGCACAATGCAACTTTCTAAGGGAAAAAAAGGCGGGGGCACTTTCAGACCACGTATCAGAAAATTCGGAATCTATCCGCCGGAATCAACCCTTTCTGGTTGAGCTCATTGAAGATTTTTGGTAACTACACACAAGTTCTGCCTCTTCGTAAGACAAAAGGTTTGTGGGGAAAAGTTTAACCGGAGATGCAACTGAGACAAAGCGCCTCTCCCGGCCCCCGCCCCTCACTCCCACCAATAGCAACAGGCGCCTGCCCGCCGGTCGTTTTCCCCAGCCAATCGGCTGCGTAGCCACGGGCCCCAAGGAAGGGGCGTCCGTTGCCAGAGTAACCCCTGGCTGGTTACTAGCTCCGCTTTTGTCCTCCTTGCACCTCAGCGGGCACTCTTCCACGCAAGCAGTTCTAGGCATTGGCCTGCTTTCGCCTGGGGTCCTCTGCCTTCCGTCCTAGCTTTGCCACACTGCACTGTGCCCTGCTTTGCTCGCTCCCTCTAGCCCACCCAGAGCTGGAGAGCACAGGTATGCTTGCTGGGGTGTCCAGTGACAGTCGCGCAGCATCACCCCGACCCCTTTCGCCGCGGCGCGGTGGCGGGCTGACGTCACGGCGACGTGCTGGCGCAACGGTGGGGGCGTAGGCGCGCTTTTGGGAGGGGGAGGCTTGGGTTTGGGGGGTGGGTGGGCGGTTGCCGGGGCTGGCTTTCGGGGGTCAGGGGCGGGGCGGTGGTAGGTCCCAGGAGTGAGAGACCCCCGCGTCCATCTAGGGCTGGACCTCAGCCCCCTTGTGCCCACACCCTCCACTTCCTCCGGACTGGCTGCCTGGGCTGGGAAGGAAGCGTAGCTCGTACTAGGAAGGGTGTGATCCCTTGGACTGCAGGGCAGATCTTAGCCAGGTGGGCTTCAGAAGGAAGCCGTGGCCCGGCTGGCCTCGGGTTTGGCGGGGTTTCTGTACGAAGTAGTGCTCTTTCTTACGCCTTCGGCTGGCTTTGAAGGGCCCACCGTATAATATAGCAGACCGTGGTAGGCCCACCTCGGCCTCCGTAAGTGAAGGATACTTAAGGAAGCCTCTGAAAGTAATGCCTTCTCCAGGGTCCTAGGTTCCAGCATCTGTAGGAAACCCCTTCAAGTGTGTGGGCTTAGGCGTGTCATTTAACGCTCCCATCCGTAAAATGAGGACAGTTAATACTCACGTTGGAGTGGTGGTAATAAAAGAGATTAAGTAAACCAGTGCCAGGTTTTGAGTATAGCTGGTTAATTGGTGCTTGTTGTTACTGAGAAACCCAATCGCCAAACTGGCTGGTGTTGGGGATCGAGTCTATTGCGGAGACAAAAGTTTCCCTATAACCTCAGGCATCATAAGGTTTCAGGTATTTTTAAATGAAAGAGGTACTTGGAGTAGTTTTAAGCACCACTTGGTTAGTTATGGTTAAAGGAACAAAGCGCAGAAGACTGCTTTTAAAATTAGTTTGATTCCTTTCTGCGTACAATAAAAATGTCATGTACATGTTTGTAATTCTTTAATAATGATATACAGGTATCTTTAACAGGCTGTCCATTTGTTGCTTCTCTTTTTCCTCTGATTTCACAGCTGGTGTGTATTAATAACACCATTTTTGTATCCCAAATACCCAAAGGTATGAAAAAATGGCTTTGCTTATATTACTGTTAATCGTTGTGTTTGGTCTGTACAAATGAATGAGCCCCAAGGAGCTGGCTGTAACAGTGAGGTTGACATAACATCTACCCCTGGGCACAATTCTGTTGGAAGTCAATTGTTTTTCCCTGATCTCTGGTTTAGTAGTATGCAGTCAGTTTATGAGTACATTGAAGATGATTTTTAATAATTCTGCAAAGAATAGATGTTGAAACAATTGTTTTGAAGATAAGAGTTGGTTCTATACAGCTAACTCAGGCCTTCAAATAATTTCAGGAATAGTGATTGAGGATGATTATTCTTTTTTTTAAAGATGAAAATATTTAAAGAGAAAACCTGGTGGGAAAGCAGCCCCATTAGAGTGAGCCAAAACAAACAAACAAACAACAACGCACCTGTAAGTGCTTCTACTTCATTCTGTTCAAACCTCACCACAACTTTGGTTGGCAAAGGTTATTCTCGTTTTGTAAGAGAGAACCAGGGCCCTTTGTGGCTGAGAGTTGTCCATTCAGGTGGCACAAAAGGACTAAGAACTGATGAGTCTGGCCTAGTATTCTTTCATTTTAATATGCTGCCTCTAGGTCATCAAGGAATAGTTAAATTATGTTCAGTGTACCTGTACTCTGAGAAGGAAACAGTAATGCTTTTAAAAGATTTTCTTCAATCTGGTCTAAATTAGTTTTGGTACTTAAAGGGATAAGCTATCATTTCCTGGAACTTATATGTGGAGCAATCCCTTAAGATTGATCATGAGCAAATGAAGTGTTATATTTGGTCACTTCTTTCTGTACTGATCTCTTGCTATTCTGGCATTCTAATTCCTTCATTGTTCTTCATGTTTTTTATCACCAGTGGAAACAACTTTTGATTTCTTCAACATTTTTTATAGGAAAAGAATGTTGGAATTCATCTCTCTGGGACCCTAATAACCAGATTGGCTGCGACTTCTCTCCTCCCCTCTATATGCCTAGTCCATTCTCCAAAATACCGCTGGATTTATCTTTTAAAGATGCACTTCTGATCTGTCATTCCCTTGCTTAAAAGTATTTAATGGTCTGTCCTAACCTTTAGGAAAAAATCCAAGTTCTTGAGTTTGGCTTACAGTTACTACTTTCACTGTGTCCAGCCTCATCTTGTGCCATTTCCCCTTGTAAGCCATGTTCCCCATGATCCCTTGCTCCTGCCAGTCCTTTATCCTCTAACCTGGAATGCCTTTTGCTGTTCCCTTTTGCCAAACTCAAACTTGTTCTGCAGGACTCTATAGAGGCTCCACCTCCTCTGGGACGCCTCCAGGATCCTGCCAGGTGGTGTTAGGTGTCCTCCTATAACTCCCATGGTGCCCCATTAGTTCCCTATCAGCCGTTAGCACACTGGATTTGAGCGTTCTGCTCACTTTCCGCACTGTCTTTAGATTGTAGTCTCTGCCTTTCAGGAGCTCAATCTTATTCATCCTTCATTTCCTTGTACAGAAGACTTTTCATTTTTTAATACAAACAATTTATAAGAGTGTTATTAAAACCTGATTAGATTGAGGCAAGTTTGTGTGTTACTTTCTGCTGTGTGGATTCTTACATTTATTTATATTTCCGCATCTGACGTATTTTGGTTCAAAACGGAGTTCCACCACTTGCTTACTTGTAACCTTGGGGAAGCTATTTAACTTTTCTAAAACTTATTTTGCTCATCTCCAGCTTTTGGATATTGAATAGCAACTTTGTAAGGATTTTTGTCAGATGATATTTATGAGGTCAGTTTATGTTCCATTAATAAATGGCAGCAATTGTCCTCATGTTGAAGGGAAGGAAAATGCTTTATGTTTATCCGGTAAAGGATGCTGACTTCACTTGAGATTAGACAACATTCTGAACATCTTTGGTTCAGTTTTCTCCTGGATAATTGGATTCTATATGGGGGCCTTCTTCATTTAAAAATGTCCCAGTTTGAATAATAAATTATTTGATCACCCTAACATTTTTTTAGGACCTAACCTATACTCTTCACTGTATTAGGTATTTTTTGAGGGCAGTGGGTGATTGGTATGATATTTGCTCCTACAGATTTAGTAGCAAGTTTAAAAGAAAACTGAAATATGAGCATTTATGGAACAATTAAATTCTAAACTGTATGATTCTGAAACTACTATTAGATGTTTAGGATTCTTGGTGGGCTGGAGCAGTTGGGAATGATTCGGAAAGGAGGGGTGACTGGGCCTTGAAATACGAATCCCATATTTATGAATCAGTCACTATTGCTGTCACCTTCCCCCTTTCCTCCCCCCACCCCGCATATTATCCAATCTGCAACATTTTTATATTTAAATTCCTTTATTCACTGGACAGAGGCGTCAGTTAATTATTCACAGTCATGCACTACATAATGTCATTTGGTCAGTATCGAACTGCATATACAATGGTGGTCCCATAAAATTATAACGAAACTGAAAAATTTCTATTGCGTAGTGACGTCATAGTCATCCTAACGTCATAGCGCAACACATTACTCACGTGTTTGTGATGACACGGATGAAACAAACCTGCACTGCCAGTCGTCTAAAAGTAGAGCACTTACAATTATGTACAGTACATAATATTTGAAAATGATAACCAACTTTGTTACTGGGTTATGTATTTATTTATTGCTATTTTAGAGTGTACTCTTTCTACTTATATAAAAAAGCTTGCTGTAAGAAGTATGTCGTGTTATGCCAGCTGTAGCCTCATACATCTCCTGTTTAATGTGTCCCTTGATTGCATCATTTTTTCTTGTGCCTGATTTAATCTCATGTTGTTTTATACAGTAACAAGCTGTGCAGGCTTATAGTCTAGAAGCAGTGGACTGTACCATGTAGCCTTGATGTGTGATAGGTTATACCATCTAGGTTTGTGTGAGCATACCGAATGTTTGCACAACGATGAAATCGCCTAATGAGGCATTTCTCAGAATGTATCCCTGTCATTAAGCGGTGCATGACTGTATCGAAGTAAACTTCTCTATATCAGAAAATGTTTTTTGGCCAATTTTGGTAGCTTTTACTCATAAGATCCATTTTCTACCTGTAGTTACTTTTACCCTTTGCCTATTTCCAAATTTCCTATACTTTTTTTTTTCATTATGGAGTCTAAAAAGCCACACAATTACTTCTCTAGTTAATTCTTGACTAGTATCTAGAATAGTGAGAGCAACAAGCAGCTCTCCTATATGTAGTCTGTGTTCCTTGCTGAATATTTCATGGTGAATTTTTCAGTAGAAGCTGTGTGCTTTTGTTTGAAGCCAATGGGAGCTAATTTTCCAAGAATTAATGTTTGGCAAAACAAATTGAAATCTTCAAGGTTTCTATGCTTCTCTCTTCAGAGAGATTAGTTTTAAATACATATTGGACTGCAGCTGGTTAGTTTACTTAGAACAATCTAGATGCTAAGGAAGGTCATGGACTGTGATCTTTCTTTTCTCTGACCATGGCCAGCCTCATGGTCCCTGAACAGCCATTTCTCAAATGCTTGTTGTTGGCCAAAATGTTTAGTGAGTGTAGCTGGATCAGCATACACCCATGACCACGCCTGGAAAAAGCTTTAAGTACATGCCTTTTTGGTAGGGGACTGGTAAAGTCATCTCTATGTAGGAAATTTAATTCTTTAAACATGAAAAATATTTTAAAATTGCTAATCTTTAGAGAGTTGATCATTAAACATGTGTGCAAAACATGTGTCTTTTTTCCACCACTAACAAGTTGCACAAAAATATAGTGTGTTTGTCAATTGGCAATATTATTCTACATAATGGAAAACATTGTCTTATGAAACGTCTGCTTTTCATACAAGAATACATTTGATCCACTAAAATGATAGCATGTTTTATGAAGGTAGGACTTTATATACAAAAAAAAGTTACTACATTGTTCTTTAGCACACATGTGTTTTTGGTTATAGTACTGTCACAACACAAAAATAGTCGAGTGCCTTGGAACCTCTGAATAGCTTTTATCTTGGAAAATATTTCTAGATTGTAAGAATATGATTGTTGATAATTTCTATGGAAATACCTGAGACTTGATTTATATAGTTGTCTGCTTTGTGTTTTGAGGAATCAGGAATAAACATAACCTTGTAGAATGTTGGACTAAAAGTCATTCTAAAATCCCTATTTTTATAATGTTTACCTTTAAGATAAGACAAAGCTACTTTATAGCAAAGGTCATGAAGCAGAAAAATGTTGTATAATTGTATCTTGTGATAAAACTTTTAGAACAAAATGTTTAAGTAGCTCCCAGTGGCACACGGTGCTAGGTAAGAACTCATTTAAAATACTGATACCAAACTGAATCTTATCTCATAAAATATTTTCTACAAATTGAAGATCCCTATCCCCTTGCATTGATTTTTGAAATTTTATTCCAAATAATGGAACCGTTTTTTTTTTTAATGATCCCAGAAAAGATGAATCAAGGGGTGAAAAGCAACAGTCTTTATTTATCAGTCATTAACTGCTCTAAGCCTTGAGTCCTCTCCTTCAGTTATTGCTTTTACAAGGCTCATAGATGCAGAAGATTCAAATATAAATAAGACATCTTTTCTTGAGATTCCAGTATACAGAGAAACAAATATTTAAACAGTTGAATGGCTGAAGGATAAATACCAATTCCTCTCTGAGTGGGGTAGCTACTGTGTTTCCCCGAAAATAAGACCGGGTCTTATATTAATTTTTGCTCCAAAAGGCACATTAGGGCTTATGTTCAGGGGAAGTCATCTTGAAAAATTATGCTAGGGCTTATTTTCCGGTTAGGTCATGTTTTGGGGGAAATACGGTATTACACAGATCAGTAGATGACAGTTCTCTTGATTGCAATGACTTATCCAGAACATATTCTTCACCCTTAGGTTTGGTTTATCATTTGGTTTATGATTTTGTGTATCAGTGTATTTTTATTCTTTTCGACTACAGATAGCTCAAATATTGTTATGTCCTGATGACAGCTGTTGGATGTTTGCAGCATTCAAGTATGTCATCTTAGACTATCTGTAGGTTATGCAGCAGTTTCATTTGGACATGAGTTACTGGTATTTGAAAAGTATAACCATGCTTTTCATTGGCCCATATCCTAAATATTGGCCTCTGTATAGAATCTTCATGCAAAAATAGATACATTTTCACAGACACTTTGGGAGGTTTCTGACTTGCTAATTAAATATTGTGAATAATTTTCAGCCTATAATTTTACATCTACCTAAAGTGTTGAAATTTCTTGAACATAACATATTTTATAACATATATATATATATATATATATATATATATTACAAAGAGGTAAATATCTTAAAAAAATGCAGAAAACCTAAAATATAACATTTGATATTATGTAAACATAAAATGAAGCCAGGAAGACACATTACCATGTATTAGATTTGTGAAAACATAACCTTAATGATTACAGAAGCACTAATTCATTAAACTGGAACAATTTTAAAGAAATTCATAAATATTCACATTTTAAAAATGACATCTCCAAGTTTGAGTAAAAAACAATTAGATTATTTAGTAAAACTTAGAAGTAATGCGATCTATCTATTCATTATCACCAAAGAATATCCTAGATTGAGAGGGTAAATAGGAATGAATGAATTTAATTTTGAAAGGTCTACTTTCAAAAGAATCATTTATCTTCTTTATAGTTATTATCAAATACTTTCAAAGTACGTTAAATTTCTACTGTTCTAGGCATAAATTTCCTATTGGATGAATCTAATGAAACAGCACCATAAACTCATGGTTTTTATATCCATTTTCTAGTCTGATTGTATTAGATCTAATACTGCAAGAAATAGACTAATAAAAATTTCTATATTATGATTATGTAGAAAATAGTAGGCTTTTTGGAAACTATACAGAAATAGGCAATTGTTGAATGGTTGTGCTATGTAATTTTGATACTATGTTGAATTAGTATCACAGTGAGTAGCAGTAATAAGATCCAGTTTGTGAAGTATTATTATGCTTTTACATTAAAATCTTCAGGATTTTAATCTTATAGGATAATGACAGGAAAAAAGAATGTAATGAAATGATAAGTTTAATAATTAAAATATTTCCTAGTTTTCAGCTTATGTGGAGAAGTTGTGGAAGCCACATATAAATCCATTTACTGAATTTATGGAGAAGCCTGCAAACGATGGAAGTCCTTCCGAAGAACTATTTTCCCATTTTAAAAGTAGACCAGAGAACGAATGTTTACCACAGCGTGCCAGGGAAAGTCACCTCAGCTGGTATTCTCAACAACAGCGGATATCTCATTTTCTGATTTCAGAGTTTCGTGCTTTGTCCATATTGTAAATTATTTGAATCAAATAGTGCATTCTTTCCAGAATATCTTCTTCAAATCTAGTAATGAACATATTTATTTAATCTGATTATAAATGTACTCATTTAGCAGAATTTGGTCAGTTTTTTTTGAAACTTAAAGCAGTTTGAAAACCTTACCTATTAAGAATTTATAAAGTATAAAGTTTTTTAACTAAGGTAAATGAAAATATAAATACTATGAAATACTGTAAATATAGTTAATGAGTACTAATTTACTGACACTTGGTATATTACCCTATAACAAATACATGTCATATTTTGCTTCTTTAAAATGGGGAATAAACTCATTTAATATTACTCATTGCTCCCCAAAATGGCAATCTTAAAATACCATTGTTGTCACTATGGATGGTATAGTGCAGCTTCTAGTTTAGTTTATTATAAATGAAAATATTTGGTCATATATAATCATTCTTGACTTTCTGCCCATGTTTTTTCATAATGGACAATTGTCATTCATAGCTAGTATCTTCTTAGACCCATCACTTTAAGCCAGTGGTACTTAGAACACAATCTACTATTTGACATCAATTGTTGATGAGCCACTATATTATGTTCCATAAAGAAAAAAAAGGCTGCCAATTAAAGAAAAACGTGGTATTTTATTTATAAATATTGAATAAGCGCCTTTAAACTTAATATATAGATTTTTATTGCAAAGAACTTGCTATATAAAAATGAAATGTAAGTGAAATAAATGAGTTAAGGTATTTTCAAAACTCTATACACAAGTCCAACTCTTCTGAGTCGCTTTTTAAGATTATTGGTGATATGACATTCCTTTGGAGCACCTTCAAGTGAAATAAAATTTATTGCTGGTTTACGTTGGAGTCTTGCTTCTGGAATATTGCTAAACATTCCTACTTCACCAACTCCCTCAACCCCTGTCTATGACCCTTGGTTCCTAGGGGTTAAAAAAGTGCTGCACCCACCCCATCTCTGGGTATTCGGCAAAGCATTAGACACGTGTTCTGTATGTTTTGGGCATGTGCTAGATAGAGGGTTCAGGACTGCCTCCTGACTGACAAAGATTGTCAGAAGCATCCTGATTTTAGGATGTGAAAAGGTGCCCTCTCCCCTGCCCCCAAATGTATCTTACAATGATTACACAGTAGTATCTAGGTAAAACATAATCGAAAAGGCAAATATCAGTTTTTTTCCTGAATGATAATTATTATAAAGCCAAATGTGAAGGATTTTTAGCTACCTGGAGAGCTTTAGTTTTTTGTATGCCATTGTTTAGCTTACTCATTCTCTTGGAGGAATTGTTTTGTGAGGAACAATGACTTTCAAGAAAGGGTTTGGCAATAAAGTCTAGAAAGACAAATCTTTTGGGTTTGGAATAAGAGAGAAGGAAGGGAAGAAAAAAGACAAACATTCACACAAATCATTTTACAAACTAGAGAAGGGATGTTGAATAATTATCAAATAGCACAGTAAAACATTGCTGTTGGTGATCTTTGTGTTTTACATATCTTAACATTTTAACATGTCTTTCCGTTTATAATAAATGTAGAAGAAATATAGAAGTATAGAAATTTCCAGTGACTATTTGCTGTTACATTTTGCAGAGCAATTTATGGAACTGTAATATTTAGTTAGGCTATGTTATAGTTGAATAAAAATATGCCTAGTTTATGTGACAGATTTAACTTAAATTTTGTTTGTTCACGTCTAATTAGTCTAAAGCCGGACATCCTAAATGAAAAGACTGAACTGGAGGCGACATTTAAGGAAGCTGAGTTGGCAACCTGTTCTGTAGAATTGCTTTTGCCATTATTTAAGAATACCGTTGAAGAAATTAGTTTTGAAAATGTGAGTACTTGACTTGTGAACATCTAATAAAATGAGAAGCTAGCATAATGCTTAGATTGTACTAACTGAGATCTCAAAGTAGTTATGCTTGCATACTGGTATTTGATATTTAAAAAAGTGCAGGTTTTATCAGTGTTCTTTATTCCTATGTCAGTAACTAATTCTTTTCCTCAGAGATAATCCCAGGCATGCACTCAATAAGAGGCTAAGCTGGAAACTGTATACCATGGTGCTTGACTTCCCTGGAGCTGAATTAAAGTCAACTTTTCTCAAAAGGGAATTTAAAACCAGAATATTCTGAGATATAAAATATATCTATTTTCTATAATGTAATGTGGAATAGAAACCTCTATTCTAAAATTTCAGTATACTAAAATTTGACTTAGGGATAAAAAATAAATTGTGTTCTATTTAAATAAATACCTGAAATACTTGACGGTATAAGCCCTTATTTTGATTTCATTTTACTTTAACATTAGTATGTAATAGATCCTATTGCCATTAATAAACTTGGCAAAATTTACTGTGTGCAAAATAATGATTTTGTTACTAGGAAAAAGTATTCTTTGATAATAGTAACATATGTTAGTTTCTTATTACTGTGTCATAAAATATATGTATGTGGTTCTTCTATTTTGTCAGGCTAATCTTTCTGCATCCAATTTGAAGAAGATTTTTGAACAGAAGGAAATATTGACAAAAGAATTAGACACCTTTAAATGTGTAAAACAAGCTTTAGAACATCTTCTTAGAAAGACAGAGTATCAACAAGTAAGGAACATTAACTACTAATTTAATAGTGATAGTTTTCATTCAAAGACTATATTATTTTTCAAAACTGTAGAAATTAAAATATTTTGTATATTTGAAATGGAAATAATTCTTGAGCTTTTGTTTGAAATGGCAATCATTAAACTAACCCCTACTTTTAATGTTTCATGAATAGTTCTATATGAAAGCAGCCTATGAGGGTAAATGAGATCAAACCATATATCAAATATATGGTAATGAAAGGAGAACTGACTCTGGGTGGTGAACAAACAATGTGAGATACAGATGATGTATTACAGAATTGTACCTTTGAAACCTATGTAACTTTACTAACCAGTGTCACCCCTATAAACTTTAATTTAAACATATTTTTATAGAATAAAAAACTATTATTTGTTATATTGTTCTAATTCATTTCAGCTGATTACAGTAAAATACTCTCAGAATTTAAGCTCTTGTGTACATTATATTTATACATTCATGTGTTCTTTTTTTGGTAACAGTTTTGTTGTGATATAATTCACATACCATACGATTCACCTGTTTAAAGTGTACAGTTCAGTGATTTTTAGTATATTCACAGAATTGTGTAGCCATCATCACATTCAATTTTAGCGCATGTTTATCACCTCAGAAAGAAACCCGTACCCTTTAGATGTTCACCTCCCATCTCCACCCACCCCTCCTTAGCCTATTACCTATTTTCTGTCCCTATAGATTTGCTGATTCTGGATATTTCATGTAAATGGAATCACTTAATATGTGGTTGTTCATGACTGCCTTCTTTCATATAACGTAATGTTTTCAAGGTTCATCATGTTATAGCACTTATCAGTGCCTCATTCCTCTTTATTGCTGAATAATATTTTGTTGTATGAGTATACCTCTTTTATTTATCCATTCCTCAGTTGATGGACATTTGGGTTGCTTCTACTTTTTGGCTGTTAGGAATGCAGCTGCTATGAACATTCATTTATAAATTGTATATACCCAAAGAAATGAAAACCCATGTGTGTGCTAAGCAATTCCACTGTGTGCCCTTGCAGAGTATAAGGATGGGCTTTATCAAGTCCATGGACTCTCTGAAATTGCGCATACGAGTACAGTTTTGCATTACATGCGCATGCATAGGTGCTTCTGGGTGAAAGGAATTTATAACTTTTTCACATTCTCAAGCAGGAGTATAACACTCAAAATGAATAAACGTTCTTCTGTGTTCTCGTTTCAAATGTCTGCATAGAATTCTGTTACTGATTTGCTGTAATTTAAAAAAAATTTTTTTTTTGATAGAATTAAGTTGTTTATAATTTTTACCTATTTATTGACAGGACTGTGAGCTTCCTCTGTTTACAAGATTTTTGTGATTTTTATGTCATTGGCTTGTACTTTGTGAGGCATTAATTCAGTAAATTAACTAATTTCATGAATTGTGGACAAAACATGATGTGGAACACTTAGGCAAAAATCCTTCCGATGTTAACTTCTTAAAAAATCTGAACTGTGCCTAGTAGTTGTTCATATTAATCACTTAATTGATGCTTATTCCACTTTTTTATGTAGAGAAATATGGTTTGTGAACACTGATTTATAGCATCTTTTTTATTCACAGATAGGCGACGGTTTATGCAACATGTTAGAAAAGCTAACTGATAATGAAAGTGAAAATACTGTAAGTCTTTTTACACTTTGTGTCTGTTCTGACATTATTTGTTTGTATGCTGCTTGGTTTTATAAAATTATCCAATATTATTTAAGTTATGATATTTCTAATTCTTACATTTTATTTGCCGAAGAATCTTAAGAAGAAGATACTTGAAAAGGCGACCTATATCCAAGAACTTTCTCATTTGTTCCAGAATGAAAAGGTAAGCATATTTTTAGCTTAATTCATTTCTTTCTTAAAATTGAATACTTTCTCGACTTTCCATCCTGGCCCCCATGTCCTCAGAAAGAGACACAAAAAGGGTTTTAGAATATTTGGGTATTTTACAAATTTTATGTAAAAAATATAACATCTTAATTATTTAAAGTTTGGGTTTATTGTTTTTGTTTTTTTTTTAAAGATTTTTATGGTGTTTTTATCAGGATACTTGGTTTAATTCACTGTTAGAACTATGTGTAAATTTGCATTGTATTTCAATTTTAGTATAAAGTAAGAAATTTGAGTGTTTGTAGGAGCATTTTAGACATACTCATACTTTTACTTAGGAAGATGGGAATTTTTAAAAAGATATCAGGAGCCATTAAACAAATGGAGGGAGGAGGAAACATTCCAAATAGCTACATGAAATACATTTCATAATGGGGCGTGGGTCACAGTTTATATAAAGTGTTACTTTGCTTTTCATCAACATTTTAGATCACGTCTAAATATGGGTATAAAGTTAAAGATTGTGGAGAAATATATCAAATAACACATTTTTTTGTTTGTTTTGTTTTCTCTATTTTAGGCAAACACTTTGAAAGCAAACCGTTTTTCACAATCAGTTAAAGTAGTACATGAACGACTACAGCTCCAAATTCATAAAAAGGAAGCAGAGAATGATAAATTAAAAGACTACATAAAGGTTATAAATATTCATATTTATAGTTTGTGGTAAAATTACTGATCTACTATAAAGACTCTCCTTAATTCTGGAATTTGGTGGTTTTGAAAGAATTCAACTTAAGTGTTGCCTTGGGAGACACATATTTGAGGCAAATCTTAGTCTTGAGATTTCCGGGCTGTCTGAAGATTTGCCTACAAATCCCAACATAAAAATGCTATCTCTTTTTAGTACCAAGCTAGGAAGGATTTGTAGAGTTTGAATTACTCAAAAAACCTTTCTCATTATATAGTTAATTTATTTTTGTTGTGGATAGTTTGTAAAATACAACAGAGAATTAAAATAACTCAAAAATATCGAAACCATTGTTTACATTTTGGTATATAGTATTCCAGTTTTTTTTCCTACATCTATACATACATGCATACATACATACATACATACATACATACATACATACATACTCTCACACATATTTAGTAAGCAGTTAATAAATGTTTATTATTTTTTTTGTTTGTGGCTAATGATAATAACTTTAAAATCAGTTAACCTAGGTTTGGTGTTTAGATAACCAAGTAACCTCCTTCATGCATATTTTTAGCAGTATAAATAAGAAGAATTTTTCAGTTTAAACTGAGTGGTTTAAATATTCTTTAGGAAGCCTCACGGTCACTTTTTCCATAAGAATTTGAGGTTGCTATGATATGACACAAGCTAACTGAATCTGTGGTCGATATTTTTGCCAAAGGGAAAAAAGAAGAGTTCCCACTTTTAGAAGAGAAGTGTACAAAGATAATTCCTATTGAGTGAAGACTTCTGTGTTAAATTTATTTGCTTTCACACTCTCGAAACAGCAGATGTCTGCAATCTGTGGCACACTGTTTCATGAATGCGTTTTGGGGGGTCTGTTTTTCTCAATGACAAAAAGCTTTTGCCCACCAGGGATATGGGGGATGCAAGATTTGTCCTCAGTCCCCCTACATGTCTTTTTAAGCACTTTTACTCATAGAGTTCCTGTGTTTTTTGTATCAGTGTCCTGGGGCACTGCAGATGAACTAGAGTTGCTATTGCATTGCTTGTCATGGTAACTACAAGAGAATACATGTGATTTAACCTCTCAGATAATCATCTACTACAATTTATCTTACTTTACACGGTTTTTAGTTATATCCTCAGAGCAGTTGGGGAAGTTTTTGAAATTGTTTTCTTTAATTTAAAAATGAAATATTGAGTGATTTTTAAAAAGTTAAGTTACTTTACATATCCATGCTTATTTGAGGAAAGAATATAAGGCTAAAATCCTAAGATTTTGCCATGAAAGTCTCTTGTCTAATACTTTGAGTTCATATTTAAAAAAATTGAACTGTTTAGAAATGATTAAAAGAAGTTGCATTAGGTTACTGATTTTTCTACATTCCTTCTTAGATGCATACTTTGGGAATTTAAGGCATTAAGTAGTTGGGAGTCAGAATTCAGTTCTTTGATTTAGGTTTAACAAGTTATTCTTTAGAGTACAAACATAATGAATTCCATTAGGCAAAATAAATCTCAGTTTTTTAATATTGTTGACTCAATTCATTATATTGGGTCTTTAAAAAATGTGTATTACATTATAATTATCTGAGAACTGCCCCAAAGATACTTTGAACTCATTTTTCTTTCTAGATTTTTATAATATAGCAATTAGAGTTAGAATGTTTTCATATTTTAGAGAGACAGGGAATAATTACCTTTGTGATATGCAGCATGTACAGCTCTTTGGAAATATGACAAGGCAAATAGGTTGACTATAAATATGTCTATTCATTGGGCAAATGACTGTAAGGGGTTATTTATTCTGAAACTATGAAGATAATTTTATAGTTTCAGTACACTCCCTAATAGTGCTTAAGTGTGGAATTTGATAAATCTAGTGAGAAAGTCTTGGCTGAATCTTGTTCAAAAAAATTTACTTAATTTTTGGTGTTTAAAAGGTTTTTAAAGTGTAGCGATTATTCATGGTGTGATCCTGACACCCTGTGGTTTTATAGAGGAATAACAGCTGTATTTCCTGTGGGGTCTTGGTTTCTCTTAAGGAGTCTTACTGTACTGCCTTTATTTGTTTTTCCCCAACTATTCATTAAAACATTTCCCTGGACTCTTTAGGTTAAAATAGATTTTTAAAGATAATTTTAAACTATTTTGCTTCTTCTATTCTGTCTAGTCACTCTTCAAAGAGATCAAGTCTATAGTGTTAAGTCTTGAAATTCTGATACTTAATACTCATACACTTTAAATATAAAGTCTTAAAATAATTTTTCACCTTTCTTCACCATTTTGCTTTTTATTAATCATATGGTGAATCCTTTTTAATAAACTATGTAGAAGATTATTTACATATTTTTGCAATGTTTACATAAACATTGGAGATCTAAAATAATTTAATTGCTGCTAATTTTTTTTTAGAGCTTGGAGACCAAGATAGTCCAATGGAACTTGCAATTGAGAAAGAATAAGCATGAGACTATAGCAATGAAAGAATGGAGTAGGAAAAAAGCTATAGCCTTAAAAAAGGCATCTAAAGTTTACAAACAAAGGCTTGAACACTTTACCAGGGACATTGAAAACCTTACTTCCCAAATTACAGATCAGGTAAGTATATAATGTCATGATGTTTGATGTAATAATTTTATTCTTAATGTTACTGACACTAGAAAAACTTTACTCATAGTGTTTTGCTTTAGTCTTTATTTTGAAAGATTACATGAAATGTCAAATTACATATTGAATAATGTCAGCATTTCCTTAAGAACTTTCCTTAAAGGATATATTAAGTGTGTCCCAAAGCTTCTATGGTCAACTAATTAAGGGTAGCATTTCATACATTATTCCCCCTCGGAGTTTACCGTGCACGTTAGCATGGTAGAGGCCCTGACAAGGCTTCAGTGAAAGTAAAGCCCTGTAATGGAGGATGTTGAACTCAGAGTTTCCCACCATTTACTTAACCACAGAAGCTCCTTTGACCCGCAAAGCAACTCTTGGAACTGGTTCTGAGGAACACCAGTTTGGGAAATGCTGATTTATGTTATTAGACCATATGACTTTATTCAGTAATTCACTTCACTTAAACTCTGTGATACATTTAAAACCATTCACTGACGTAAGCACACCATGTGAAAGTTATATTTGCGTGTAGTACAAAATTGAAAAGTGGGCTTGGTGCTTTGTTGTTTTTAATGATTATATTTATTCAATTACCAATTAATAAAATATTTACTCCTTTTAATGTCTCACTGGTATCCTACTTCTTAAGACCTCGTGTTAAGACAGAATTATTAGAGGTTTTTAGAAATGAAAACAGACTTGCATAAATGCTTATATAAAGAAAACAATAGTTTATAAGTTCAAGTGTTAACATTTTAAGGTTGCTATTTAACCTACCTACATTCAGAAGAATTTAACTAGGTAAAAGGAGGACTAGGTTCAAAATCTGGAAGGTTGTAGACCTAGTTAAATGCCTTAAAATATTCTTGAGTGATAAAAGCCAATCGAGTCATTGACATTTTTGGAATTTTTCTAAGTAGTGTCACGTCACCCACGCCCCAGATCATAGTATGGGAAGGCTTCTCTACTTGTTAACCTGATGACTATGGGTAAGGTATCTAACCTATCTAAGCTTCACTTTTCTTGTGTATAAAATAGGGGGTAATAATACCACCTTCTCATGTGATTGTAGGGAGGAGTAAGTGAGAAGATGTATGTCAAAACTACCACTTTCATCTCTTTGCTGACAAGTAACAGTGCCTGGCCATACTAGATTTTTGCCATATTCTCTTCCTTTCTGTTCTGCTAATGCATGGAGTTTGTTTGTTTCATTGTTTTGTTGCTGTTGCCTTTGTCTGTAATGTTCTTCTCTGGCTCACGGTAGCTGGGTTTTTTTTTTGTTTTTTTTTTAATCATTTTTAATTGACAACTCTTCGGAAGATCCTTCCTTGATCACTCATTTTGAAGTAGTCCCACAACAATTAATCATATGAATGTCTTAAATTTTTTTCATAGCATTTATTTTATAGGTGAAGTTTCTAAATATCTTAATGTATATTATAATTGTTCAACTTATACTTCATAGTGCATATCAAAATTCATTTTACATAAAATATGAACACAGAATACTAACCTTTCTTCAATATAGCAAAATTATTACTGAAAAATTGTAAACAAAAAATGTTTTGCACATACTAGATGCTCAATAAATACTTGTTCAGCAAATGGATGAATGATGGAAGGAAAGAAGGAAGCGCCCGATAAATGTTAACTGTTATCATTGCTCTTATCCATGGTTTTGTTATCCGCGGTTTTAGTTATCCACTGTCAATCATGGTCCAAAAACATGAAATGGAAAAATCCCAGAAATGAACAATTAATAAGTTTTAAATTGCACACCATTATGTGTAGTGTGATGAAATCTTGTGCCGTCCCACTTTTTCCCATCTGGATATAATCATCCCTTTGTCTAGCATATCCACTCTGTATAGCTACTGGCCTGTTAGTCACTCAATAGCTGACTTGGTAATCAGATCAATGGTCACAGTATCACAGTGATTGTGTCCAAGTAACCCTTGTTTTACTTAACAGTGGCCCCAGTGTGAAGCAAGAGTAGTGATGCTAGCAATTCACATATGCCAAAGAGAAGCCGTAGAGTGCCTCTTTAAGTGAAAAGGTGAAAGTTCTTGACTTAAGTCATTTTATTATCTCACATCATCACAAGAAGGGTGCAATAAAATAGAGAGAGAGAGAGAGAGACCGACCACATTCACATAATTTTTATTACAGTATATTGTTATAATTGTTCTATTTTATTGTTGTTTAATCTCTTACTGTGCCTAATTTGTAAATTAAACTTTATCATAGATATGTATGTATATATAGGAAAAAAACGTTATATATGTAGGGTTTGGTACTACTAGCATTTTCAGGCAGCTGCTGAGCGTCTTAGAACATATTCCCTGCAGATAAGGACGACTACCGTACTTCTGGGTCTTCTTATTAGTAATGATTGGCACGGTTGTCATTCCAGTGAGTTTGTTTTCTGTACAGTGTAGACGGGGTGTACAATGGCTCTGTAGCTCACTAGGTGGATTTGTAAAGAGCCGATTCATTTGACATTTATTAAAGTCTGCTGTATGCCAGGTCCTATTCAAGGGCCTAGCAATGAACAAAACAGACAAAAATCTCTACTTCTGCAAGCTCACATTCAAGGTGGATAAGCCACCACTACCACTGTCATCTCTGCTGACAGTAACAGTGTTTGGAGGCCAATGGGGTGACCTCTACAAAGCAGCCTGACATCATTATAATAGATATATAAGGCTGCATTTGTAATGCTACGGAATTATGGAATTGTAGGTAGTTTCTATGTATACCAGTGGGCTTTTTTCTCTGATGCTTATGTGGTTGTTAGTATTTTCTATATAGAGAATACAAAATGAAAAGTTTAGTAAATAGAAAGGGAATTATCTTCGTTAATTATGAAACATTGTTTGAAAATAGTTACAGCAACATCCTTAAAATGTTAAGGTGGAACTGCTACTATGTACACATAAAATAATAGTAACATAAAGATATTTAAGTTTACTTTAAAACTTTCCTATATTCAGAGTTGTAATTGTACATTGAATATTTTTATAACAGAAGTTCCATACTTTATAGGATGTTTCCTTGTTTATAATATATTTGTGTTTAGGGCCATGAAAAAAACCAAAGTGTTATTAAATTACAAGATGAGTACTTTATGTATTTTTTAGGAAGCCAAGTTGTCTGAAGCAATTTCAGCTTCCAATGCCTGGAAAAGTCATTATGAGAAAATTTTAATAGAAAAAACTGAATTGGAAGTTCAGATAGAAACAATGAAAAAGTAAGGAAAAAAATAGTGAATAATCAGTGTTTTCAGTTCTTTCCTCTGAGTGGTTTGTATTTTGGTTCTTCTGGATTGCATGCATTAAAGGTGGTGTCTATATGATTTGATAGTTTTCTATTTATAATTCTGTAAACTTTTCTTTCTAAAAATACAGTAAAAATGATTACCCATTAAAATGCATTTGTGTTCATATTTTGAAATTTTGAACTTGTTAGTATTTGGTATTTGAGTGTGTGTTATCTATTATTTGCAATAAATGTTAAAACTAATTTAGTCTTAAAATGGAAGTGATATTTCTCTACTGATCAAGAATATGTTGATCAGTATATATAACAAGTAAGAATATATAACAGAGTTTTTAATAAAAGTGTAAATGCTTTTGAAATCCTAAAAATTATTGTTACTTAAAGTACTTTAAATACATAACAGAGAAAATTGATAAAAATACATACATGTTGTGCTTTGAAATTTATTATTAATAAGCTAACAATGAATCCTGACTATTCGCTTTTAAATACCTTTTCTATTAGGTTGGTGCAAAAGTAATTGTGGTTTAAAAGGCGAAAAATAATTGCAAAAACTGCAATTACTTTTGCACTAACCTAATATATATTCTCTTCAGTGTTATTATTGAAAACTAGCATATGTAATTTGCTTCTAGAGATTAGTTATTGCCTCACTTGATCCTTTTACTTAACCTTGTTCTGCAATTTTGTGTGTGTGCATGTGTGTAAATGAGAGAGACAGACAGACATACCTATGGGTGATAGTTTAGATGTTTTATTGAATAACAAAGAGAATGTTGTGTAATTTTTTCATTGGCATCATCAATGTGTAGTTATTTTTAATTAAGGTTACTTAGGTAGTAACTTTATATAGATAACTGCTTCCTACTTCCCTTGTTCTATAAGTGCTATTAATTTTCGAAACAGTTCACCCTACCAAAATAATTTCAGAAACATACTTAAAATGTATTATTTAAATGAAAATTTCTATGGCTGTTACAAAATATTTATTTTACAAAGGCAAATCATTAATCTTTTGGAAGACTTGAAGAAAATGGAAGACCATGGGAAAACTTCATGTGAAGAAATTCTTAGAAAACTTCACTCAATTGAAAATGAAAATGAAACTCTGAATCTCGAGAATACAAAATTAAAGGTACTAAGTATTTGTGTGCCAATGTGTGTATGTATTGTGTAATGACAACTTAGTCTACTTAGTAAAAGTAGCTTGAAATAACAGCATGTTTAGAATATGCTCTTGTATAATTTTGTTTTTACGTTTCTCAGAGTATTAAAGTATCATTGTAAGAGAAAACGTGTATCTATACACACACACACATATTTGTGTATAGATTTTTAAATGTTTACGGTTGTATACACAGATGGATGTTAAAATTATTTTCAGCAATATTAAGTAAGATTTATGAAGTTGAATAACTCTCTTTGTCTCAACTGAAAAAAAGTTTATTTACTCTCCAATTTTAGCAGTTAAGTGAATCATCCAAAATTACATTAACTTTAATGCATAAAATTATTTCTAGGTGTCATGGCTACAATATGATAGAACTTCAGGCCTGGTCTGTTTGAAACCAGCAAGTATGTTCTTGGCTGCTTCATAACCAAAAAGAATTTTCCAACTTAATCAAATTCAAAGGGTAATTGGTTTGTATGTGTTCCAGAGAAAAGATGGGAAAGAAGTTTTTATATTTTCTGAGAAAAAAGATATTTGAGTTCTCAATCAGAGGTGCATGTAACCAGATGAAACTTGACTAAAAGCTGTGGCATCACTTGCAGTTCCATAATATTATTTTTGGAGGACAGTAAATAGAAGACAGAAAAGAATCTTTTTATGTGAGAGAAGGCCAGAGTTGGCAGTTCAGGGCTGATATGGCATCAGATAACCTAGCCTCTTTTTAGCTTTCGACTCTGCCATTCCTGGGTTGTGATGCTCGTCCTCATGATTTAAAATGGCAGCTGGAGCTCCAGCCATTGTAGCCAAGTTTGAATCAACTAGATGGAGGGGGGAAAAAGTTAGATTATCTCCTTTTTTTTTCCCATCTCCTCCCGTTTAGGGAGACTTCTGAAAGTTCCATACCACTCGTCTACTTCTTTTGGTATATGCCTCCACATAGCTGCAAGGGAGACTAGGGAATGTAGTCTACTAGTTACCCTGAACTCTAGCCAAATAGGAATACTCATTATTTCTTGCCATTTGTTCATGTTTTCCTATATCTATTCCTGTAGTTTGACTACTGTTACAGTTTGGAATGTGATTTTTCTCAATATTTAAACCCTACCTTTCCTTTAAAGTTCAGTTCTAATGTTATTCCCACCACCCCCCCAAGCTCCAAAACTTCTCATTTAGGATAAAATTCTCCTTATAAACTCCCATCTTTGTATGCACAGGATATCCAGGGAAGGTATGACATATACTTAGCTCTCAATGAATATTTATTGAATGAATACTTAAAATGTTTTATCTAGGAAGAGGAAGCGATTTTATTTATTATGTTTATTTTCTTAATTTTTTTGATATCCTTCAGAGAGAAAGGATTAGAAGCATATTTCATTAATTATAAATCTAACTTTTAATCACATGGTAATAGAACTAATTTTAAATTACATTGGTATAGACTCATTGAGTTAATGTTTGCATCTTATCATATTCTATTATAATAATGCAGAAGCAGGTACTTTTAATGCATTATTCTCTGGATTTTGTTTAAGGAAAAAAAATCTAGGTATGTTTGGCAAATGTTATTTACCATGTAAAATTGCATAGATGTTATATTTTGTGGCTTTTAATTACTTTAGAGTAATTTCAGATTTTATAATTTCAAATGAAAAAGAAGCTAGCTGATATTGCTTTCAAAGTCCAGTGGTCTCTATTGAAAACAGCAAAAGTTTATTTGGAGGGTTATAAAGTTCTATTTATTTACCAAAGAAAGTTGGAAAACCAAAAAGGGACAAAAGGAAAAATTTAAAAATCACCTGTAACCTCACAACAAAGATAAATAAAGTTACTATTTTAGCATATATATTTTTGGAGGGACTTTGGACTATTTCCAGAGTTTTGCTATTATAAATAAAAATGTGGGTAGCTTCTTTTAGTCTCTTTGCATATCTATTTTCTTAGGATAAAGTTCTAGAAGTGGAATTATATGCTCAAAAGGAGGCCCATTTTTGATGTTAGTGTTAATGCATTTCCAAATTACCCACTATAAATGGGCAATTTTAAAACCAGTCTCTCCAGATTTGATCGATGACCTCATCTAGTGTTGGGCCTTTAACTATTATCTATATCCTGGAGGTTTTCAAATTTATATCTCTAGCCTAGACCTTTGTCCTGAATCCCATATATTCTTGCCTCTTAAATCTTTTCAGGGGTCTATCGCATTTTGGAGATATATATATACTGGGGGTGCCAAAAAATGTATACACATTTTAAGAAAGGAAAACTGTATTAAAATTGTAATACTCAATATATACTAATAACAAAAGATGAATGTAAATCATGTTTGACATCTGCAATTACAAGAGGTGCTAAAGTGTGTGTGTGTGTGTGTATATATGTATCTGTAGATCCACATATATATACACATATACATATATATGTACACACACACACTATATATATGTATATGTGTATATATATGTGGATCTACAGATAGTCAGTGCCTCTGCTTGCAAGATATGCAGAAATGTGAGAGACTCCCAACAGAAGCCATAATGTGTATGTGACACATATGATACACATTATGACTTCTGTTGGGAGTCTCTCACATTTCTGCATATCTTGCAAGCAGAGGCACTGACTATCTGTAGATCCAGACCATCATTTCGAGGATTGTTGTTTAGAGAAAGAAAGGAAGATAGCAAAGCTTGCTTCCAAATGCTTGGAAGATAGCAATATTTTCTTCTACCAAAGGATAGGCATGCTTAGCTTGTTATAAAAGATTTGATTGATTTCCCTCAACTCAGCATTGCTCCTCCGTAATGCATCCCATTACCTATATAGGTGTCATCTGGTCCTCTTTATGTTGCCGTTTGGGAACTGGGGTTTAGGAAGCTAATACAAATGCTGCTATATGGCTACTGCTACTGCTGGGGGTAATGAAGTCCTCAACTCTGAGTCTCATTTCTTCTGCTAGTATCCATGAAACTATACTAGACTAATTTGTAAACTTGTAGGGTAAAATCTCAGTTCCTTACAGTTCTTGATATCTTCTTTTGATTTTATGCTTGGTAGGGTTGTTGTTATCCTACAATCAAATACGATTTTCTGTGAAAATTTTTGTAATTTTATTTTTTTTATTTTTAATAAACATAAAAAATAGTATTGAATGGTGGCAAATAATCTATTTTTTTTCTCATAAACAGTTGTCTTATTACCATTATTTAGTGAGCCATATTTTCTCCATTGATTTAAAAATCTGAGTTTGAGCTTTGTCATGTACTAAATATAATTTTAGTGCATTTTTTTTCTCTTCCATCAACCTGTATATTCTTATATTAGTATCTTAGTTTTAGTTTTTTATACATTTTAATGTCTAATAAGCACTGAGATTCTCCACTTAGTGTTGTTTAAAATTTTTATTAGACTTATTTTTTTCCATATGAATTTTAAATCATTTTGTCATATCCCCCTTCCCCAACTGTTATACTTTTGGTTGGAATTGCACTAAAGTTTTATCGATTTTGAAAACACTGATATATTAGTAGCATTGAGTCTTCCCATAAAAGAACGAGGTCTATTTTCCAGTTTTTTTTTTTTTTTTAGTCAGTAAAATTTGAAAGATTTAAAAATATGTCTTCCATAATTCTTTTAAGGTTGTTTATAAGTATTACTAACTTTTTGAAATTCCTAAATTTTTAGATGGTGTTATATGCAATCAAAAATAGTTATTAACTTTGTTGATAAATGAATTATGTTTTTATAATTCTATAGCTCTGGAATATGAATGAATTTTAATGATTTATAATATTTATATATTTCTTGCTAGACTACACTTGGTGCTTTGAAGGAGGAGGTGGTTTCTGTTGAAAATGAACTCTTAGAATTGGAAGAAGTAGAAAAAGAACAGAAAACCCTTATTGAAGAGTATAAAACTCAGGTGACCACTGCATTTATTTTAATGTTTGCTAAATTTGGTAAACAATTTAAAACACTGCATTTGTTTATGATCTACATAAACAGGATTAAAGAAAGGTGGAGCTATTATTTTGTGAGAGAATATGACATGTCCCAACTATTTCTTAGGGTCCCAAATACTTTTATAAATAGGTGATTCTGCTGATTCCTGACTCAAACATTGCCCGTGTTATGTGTTGGATATTCCTAAAAGTAGATCTAAAATTAATTTCATAGATGTAATATGAGCTTTAAAGTATTACCTAGCTAATTTTGATTATATTTGTTGGTCATCTTGTACATGGTATTAATTTAGGATAATGACTTCCAGAGTCATTAAAGCCCAATACTCCATTTTTCTAAATGAATGAAGAAAGTATAATTCAGACTTCCTCCCATGAAAGGCCTGGAAAAGAACATGTGACAATATAGATGGAATAGAGCATGTGTTCAGTAATAATTTATAGAAAAGCTTATGTTTTCGAAATGTAGTATTCAAGAAAAACTTCATGAGACGGGTTTGGATTTATGCAGGTCCATGAATGATGCGTAACAAATTGGGCAATAAAGGGTTTGATTTTACTAGAAGAGAATATTTGAATTAAAGAATAATGAACTAAAGGTAAAAGCTTAAGGGCGGCATAGTGTAAGTAAGTAGGAAGACGTTACATCTGGATGGTTTGGATGGGAAAATGGAGTTGAGATGTCTAGTATCATATTGCAGTCACCTAGGCCAGAGGTGAGAATGGAGCCTGTGTTGGACTATATGGCACTATGTATTGAGAGTGTCATCTGGGTCTCCCAGGTGGCTGTTTGGTTTAATACCTTAGTAAGAATATTTTGGGTGAGTTACCATATTCTAGGCTCTGGGCCTTGTATAAAATGCTCAGTTATTTTTTGAGCAGATTTTGATTTGGAAGGTAAAATAATTGGTATGGGAGCTAGTTTGAACCAGAAGTTTATTCTTTAACGTGACATTGACCTGCAAAGGAAGATCTCTCAATATTCAGAGTCAAGTGAAGAGTCTAGAAGTGATGCTGGGTAAAGACAGGTAAATCCTAAAAGGACTGTGTATCAGAGGATAGCCTTAAGTGATTCCCATATTTAAAGAAGGAACAACATAAGACAAACATAGTGAGCGTATTGATAGGGAAATAATGATTTGTTTAAAATTGAAAATTTAAATATTTAGCCTTTTATTTCATATTATGGTCCTAAAAATAAAATAACGCATGTTACTCTAATAATATATATTATTTTCAGATACAAACATTGCAAGAAGCAGCTGAAATTGTAAAAAGCAGATGTGAAAATTTGCTAAGTGAAAATAACCTGATAAGAACAAACAAAAATAAGGAATTAGAGAAGGTAAGTCTGACATTTTAAATAATAAAAAAATTTATTTACATTTTATACTTTGTGAATATTACATAAATTCTTTCATTGTGGTCATTTTCTCTAGTTTAGACCTAGCCATTATCTCTTCTCAATTCCTGTAGGAGTTTGTTTTCTGAGGAAATAATGTTTCTTCCAGGCTTGAAATGGTGTTCGTGTGATTGTTTCTTCACTTTTTACTTAATATTTGGAAAATAGCATAAATGTTTAATTTTTCTTATTCAAGAGCAGACTTAAATGGCTCAAAAAAATGATTGTCACTCAGCTTTATCAGCCATAAGTATGAAAACTTGAATACCTCTCATTTTTAATCCCGCCTTATTTTTCTGGTCTAAAAAAGCAAAGTAAATATTGTCTGCTAATGCTTTGTTGGAAGAAAAATAATAGCATAAAAAAACCATCATTTTCTTTTTTTCACCCTATTGCAACAGAATGAGGGGAAGGCCAGTATTGGCAAGTTACGATGTTTTTGTGAATGTTTTTAAGTTTTTAAATGAAACCGCATCCCTTTTTCGGTCTTTTCATGTTGTTTGGTAAGAAAGCAGTGAAAGTTGTAGGATGATAACTCTTGGCTGGAGGAGTCATGGGATGTAACTGTTCAGTTTCAGCTGAGTGTAATAAGGTGACTGTCTCTGGGTTTTCTCCACATCTTGGCCTGAGAAGTTCAAGTGAGGTACAATGTGAAGAAGAGGTCAGCCACTGCAGGCAATCTGCTGGTTATGCAGAGATAAAGATAACCCATTAAAAGTGCAACTTATTACTTTTTTAGAATTATTGTTCACCTATTTTTAGCAGATCAGAGAAAAAAATCTTTCTCTTGGTCTCTGTTTCATGAGACATACCCATGCAAACGTCTCCTCTTTTACTAGGCAGTGCTGTAAATAAAAGCCTACTTAAAAATCCTGTTCAAAAGGCAGATGGGGCAGCAGCCTGTGTTTTTCAGATACTATAAGGTCACTTACAGTTTTCTTACTGGTATTAAACCAGAAAAGTCATTTTTTTTTTAAATGAAATTCTTCCTTTTAGCTTTCAATTGTTTTAAATCTCCTGGTTTTCTCATGGGCTCTTCGATGTTTGGGGTCTCAGAGGTATGCTTTGTTCTAGTTTTATCTCTCAGGATTAAGAATGCCAGATGTTACGTAGTAGCTCTAGGTGTTTCCTGTGTCAGGGAAAGAGGCAAGCTCTTGTTTTCCATCCCTATGAACATCCTAAATGCCATGTCTGAGTATTTTTCCTTAATTAACATGACAAGCAAATCTTAGGGTTTTTTCTTGTCACTTCCCCAAAAAGTGCTATAAGTGAGGAACTGTAACAGCCGAAGAGATTAATATAGATACAATTAGAGAGATTTGCTTCATAATAACATTAATGATCAAATAGTCTACTGAGGACTGATGCTATTAGCTATCTTGAAATAATGTATAGTAAACCCCACCAATTTGAACTAAGATGAGAGCAGCAAGGCTCTTCTAATTGAAATATCTGAGTTATAAGATTGAATGACAAAAAGTGACAATTACTTTAGGTTGATGGCTGGGTACCATACCAGCTTTATTAGTAACATCTATGCTTGAATGTAAATGATAGGATTCAAAACGTTTGCTTCCTAAGTACCATGTTTCCCTGAAAATAAGACCTAGCCAGAGACCATCAGCTCTAATGTGTCTTTTGGAGCAAAAATTAATATAAGACTCAGTCTTATGTTATATAAAACCCGGTATTATATTATATTATACCCGGTCTTATATTATATAAAACCCGGTCTTATATTAAAATAAAACCAGGTCTTATATTAATTTTTGCTCCAAAAGACGCATTAGAGCTGATGGTCCGGCTAGGTCTTATTTTCGGGGAAACACCGCAGGTTAAACATTCTCCTTGCAAGCTAATATTACTATATTCATTTACTCAAAAAACTTGTTGAAAACTAGTAAAGTCCAGCTACTTTTGAGTTATATGCAGAGTCTAACATTGCTTATTCATATTTATTTGTTAGAAGCATTTTATTTAAAACCATTAGACCTAAAATATGTATTATATTATAAGAGTATCTAGTATTTGAGATAGTAAAAACATTAATGCTAAATGTGTGATCTTGCACTTATTTCCTTAATGCTACAACTCAGATGAGGGGTCAGATGGAGTCTCATCTGAAGGAGTTAGAGCACGTCCGCGATTCCTTGACGGAGGCTGAAAGGAGGCTTCAGGAGTGTCAGGAGAGTCTGCAGCACTACAAGGGCAAATATGCAGACCATGCGCGCACCGTTAGGGAGCTTCAGGGCCAGGTGTCCCGCCATCATTCTGATTTTTGCTAGATGTGTTAAAGTAACGCTTTGGAATGATTTCACCAGCTGACGGCACTTACGTCAGGGCTTGAATTTTTTTTTTTTTTTCACTCCCATCTAAATCAGTTGACAAAAATGTCAGTTTTCTGCAAATACTGTAATATTATTTTGCAAGCTATTCTTTTAGCATTTTATAGTAAAAATGGTAACCAAAATTGTTGATTTAGTTTATTCATACGAATCTATATTTAGACATATGAAGACATGGTAATAGCAGGAGAGAAGGAGCAATGCTATGTTTACTATATTGTAAACATCTTACAATTTGTAATTTATCTTACAAAAATTAGAATTTATTTTAATTAGAATTGTACATCAAGCTTATTTGCATTATTTGCAGTTGTTTTCTTTGGCATAAACTTTTTTCTCCATTAGAGCAGGGATCATGGGTGCCAGGTTTATAGCCATCTTCTAATTCAATGCCTAAGCACATAGTAAGCACTTAACACATATTTTTAAATTAAGTATTCTGTTTTGCACAGAAGCATGTCCAAGGATGGTAGCAAGTTTTTTCTTTATTTGCAAAACGATTTTAGTAATGGTTTCCTGTCTTTCTTCCAAAAGTAGCCTAGATTTTAATTTTGAAATGCACCCTGTTTTTAAAAACATACAAACAAACCTTTGCTGAATTTAAATTCCTGAGAAGAGCTTTTTCTAGGAAAATGTCAAATTATGTAGATAACCTAAGTTACTAATTGAAATTATGAGAATTTTTTTTTTATTTGAAGGCTTCTAAAACTATTCAAACATAGCTTTTGAAGCAATGGGAAGAACATTCTGTCTTGGCATGGACAAGTGTGTCTTCGGTTGGTTTCCTTGTTAATGAATTTGCTTTGCACAAATATAGTTCTTACTCACAGTTACAACTTCACAATATTCAATTATCAGTTACTATGTAAGTGAAGCAAAATATAAGAGCAACCTTAAATATTCTACAATAGGAGAATAATACTGTTTACAGTCTTCACAGTTATTTAATAAAATAAATGTCCTTTTTCGATAAAATGTTTTTCAGAATGTCTTAATTGCCATTTTTCAGAATAATATGTAGTAGATGATTTGCCACGAGGCAGGCTAGTTTTTTTTTTTTTTTTTTTTTTTTTTTTTTTTTAATTTAACCAGGAATTTAAGAACTTGTATTTTAACAATGTGATTTCTTGGTGTCTCTCTGTGTATGAGTAATAATAAGATTTATACTTTCTTGTTTTTTATGATTATTCTAACAGTAAAGTATATAGATTTCTTTGGAAATTGATTATAAAGAAAATAACAAAGACAATTTTTTTTCTCTTTAAAGGTTGATTACAATCACAATCTTCTGACGAAGCTTTCTCTAGAAGAGGAAAATTATCTTATTCAGTTGAAGTGTGAAAACTTAAAACAGTAAGTATCAAATTGACTTAAAATTGGTGTTACATTTTTCTCTACACACAATCATTTTAAAATATATGTTTATTGTAAAAAGAAAATTAGAACAGATGGATGCAGAAAATAAAGAGCTGGAAAAGAAGCTGGAAAACCAAGAAGAATGTCTTAAGCACAGCAATCTTAAATTTAAAGAGAAGTCTGCAGAATATACAGCATTGGCCAGACAGCTGGAAGCTGCTTTAGAAGAAGGAAGAGAAAAGGTACAGATGGCCTTTATTTAGAAACTTTTTAATTAGTTTACCAAAGAGTCCTCTTTTTAAACAGACAATATCTCATCTTGCCAAACCTACAGTTATTGTTTTCATCCTGATGACAGGGTGAAGGGAGCAATTACATTTTTGTTTTTTTACCTACTTTTGCCTTTTGGAGCTAAACAGATATATTACTGGTCCAGAGTTACTTTACTTGATAATGATGATGTGGCAGGGTTAAGGGCAGAGATGGAAAACACTTTGAAGGAGTGCCCCACCCCCCACCCTTTTTTAATAAAACCACAGCAAATATGGAAATTATTGAATGTTTTGGTTTTGGTCAGAATTCAGTGAGCTGTAAAACTCAACTCCCTTTTGGCAAATATTGTTGTATCAGTAAATACATGCAAGAATTAAATTCCAGTTAAATCCATTGGGTTAGCAATTAATAAATGTCTCTACTAGTCCTTGAGATGCAAAGGTAAATAAGACCTGTCCTCAACTCTCATGATACTCATAGTCCAGTAGGAGATAACATGTGGACAAACACATGCCATCCAGCATGTAAGTGCTACAACAGAGGGAGGGTACAGGTGATTCAACCTGGGGTTGAGGAGAAATGATTCAGGAAGATCTCAAAGAGGAGGGAAATTTATCAAATGATTTGAAAATGTAATCTTGAAAAGACACGAGGGCTTTGGAGTCCAGCAGGAATTGGATTTGAATTCTGTCTCTGGCACATCATAGCCTGACCCAGGAGAAGTAACTTCTCTAAACTTTTGTTGCTTAATTGGTAAAATGGGGATGATGAGTTTCCTCATAAGAATGAATGATGCTAAAAAGAGATCGTCTATGCCCTGATGACTCTCAGATATATACCTCCACTCCAGTCTTCTTTCTCCCCTGAAATCTAGACTCATATATTCTACTTATTTGACATGTCCGCTTGACAGAGGCATCTCAAACTTAATATGTCCAACACCAAATTCTGAATCTTTCTCTCTAAACTCTCTCTACCCATGGTCTTTCTCAAGCTCGTGCATGGCAATTCCACAAGAGTCAGAAGAAATCTGATATCCTTGAAATGTACCTCTCTATCACCAGTGTCATATATAAATATATATGTGTGTGTGTGTGTGTGTGTGTGTGTGTGTGTGTATTTTTAATTTGTTTAAACTCTGGGAAATCAATCTAAATTGACACTGAAGGACACATCATCGAATAAAGGCTAAGTAGTAAAATGTACTGCCAGTGGTAGAAATGTAATCCAGATTTCTCAGCGCCGCCAACCTTTGGGAGGAAAATAAGTGACTTTCATCTTGAGTTCAGCCTTAGTGGACTTTGGAAATACTAAGTGCTCTCAGATTCCTGTTCAGAACTGTGTAGAGTCCCCAGAGATGTGTCTGCCCTCTGTTTTCTCTCCTGCTGCAGTAGAATATGGGGCTATCTCTAGTTCCTGCCCCATGAGGTGAGCTGTCACTGCACTGTCATAATTGTCATACTGAGGGATGATGAAGGCCATGGATATTTGTTCCGAGGCCTTTTTCTCTCACAGCTTCAGATTCTGCCAGCATCCTTCCCTCACAATCGCCCTTAGAATTTGCACACAGACACGTTTGTAAATCATTTTATAAAAACTGAGAACTGGGTCCATAGGCGTTACATTACAAGACAGTCCTTCCCACCAGCTCTTTGCTCCTTAACTAGTCCCTGCCTCCACTCTCATGCTTGTGGCTAAACTCAACATTCTTGGAAATAGGCTCCCATATGTCTGAATCCTTCGATGAACATAGCTCAGTTAGACTTTCTACGAAAATAAGCAATCAGAGAACTACGAAAACTCGAATTCAGACCACTTTAGAAGTGAATGAATGAAAAATCAGTCCCTTTTGTGTGTGTATGTGAAGTGTATATATCACCTGCCCTGCCCCCAATCCTTTCCATCCAAGTCTGTAATCAGCATTTAATGACAACTCTCTATGTTCCACCACCACTCTAGACACCATGGTGAATATAAATACCGTGAAACATGGTAATTGGTCTCAGTAGGTTATAAAAATATAATATTGGGGAAAACATCTGCCTATAATCACACAGCACTAGAAATGCATACACCTCTTTCATCTCAAGCTAATTTTGCAGATACTTATACTACAAAGAAAAGTATATACACTTATACTATGTCCTTCCTTAACATAGGACGTCTAAACATTTTTTAATTAAATTGCCTAGCATCCAATTAATATCTAGTTGGAAAAAAGATATACAGTATAACTATGTCAAGGCTTTAAATCATACTTTAAAGGAAGTGCATGTAGTTACTTTACTCTTTTAATGAAAATTACAGGTTTCTGAAGAAATAGAGAAAATGTCATCTAGAGAGAGAGCTTTACAAATTAAAATATTAGATTTGGAAGCTGAGCTTCGAAAGAGAAATGAAGAACAAAATCAACTTGTTTGCAAAATAAACAGTGTAAGTATTAGTATGCCTTAATGTATTTTCATAAAAAATAAATTAGCATTTAATATTCTTACCGTTTTAGTTTACTTAAACAGTTAAGGTATAAAAGGAAGGGAATCAGGACTATTGCTTTACTGATAATATTAAAAATAACAAATTATATAAGTCGCAAAACTTAAAACTTTCAGGATTATGCCAAAGAATTATTATCCTCGTCTAGCTTCTGTTACATTTCCCCCAAAGTCTCATCAGAGCCTTTCCCTACATACTACTTTTGCATGACAGCTGCTTAATGAAAGTTACAGATATAATCTACTTATTTTCTTTCTGGTATGAACTTTTCATTTTGTAAGATAAACATAATTTAAACTATTGTTATGAGTTAGATCTTGATATCTGTCTTGACTAATGAATATTATATTTTAGAAAGTTGGCATTAAGTAAATATTCAGTATTGTTATATTTGCATATGAAGTGGATGCTTTTGTCTACTCAGCCATAAAATGAGAAAACCAAATTGGCTGTGTTTAATTAGTCTTCTAATGTTTTTTCCTAAATATTCATGTATTAGCCAATTGGCACATTATGAAAGTTAGCACTAGTCGTGACTAAATTACTTGAAAGCTCTCTACTTAACAGTGACATAGAAAATAATGATACTTTATTTTTTCCGGGAGCCAGAGACTCCATGAAAACTAATTTTTCATTCCCATGTGTCTAAAAGTTGAAAATCTGAGATTCAAAAGTTAAATGATTTTTGGCATGCGATATTAGTTTAATTTTATCACCATCAAAAGTTCCATGGCAATTTAATCAGAACAAAATATTTTTCACTTTTAATTTAGCACAGGCTTTCCCTTTATTTCTAAACTATTTTTTTTACTCACCATCAGAGTTGCTAATATTGTAAATATGTGTGATGTTCTTTGTGTAATTAAAGCTTCTGAAAAAATAACATAAATACACTAAGATGAGACGGGTGTTGCTATAGTGCTCCTAGTACTTGGCTAAAACTGCCAAAACAAATAGGTGTAAGATTTGATGTTTAATTAAACCTGACCATTTTTACAGTAGTAAAAATCTAGCATTCTAAGCATAGATTTAGACTGCTGAAAAATGAGTTTATGTATTCCGTCCCTCCCAGGGGACAGTTCAGTGGACAGTTCAGTGTTTTATATACATGCCTGAGCATCCTGAGAGCCAGTCTAATAATTGCTTGTACCGTGGTGTCTTCCACAGGCCCTGGAATAGTATTAATAGCACACCTCTTCTGATTTTTTTGTCCAAGTGTTCCAGTCGGGGGCAGAGTGGATGCACAGATCCAAGGGGGACCTCAGCAGTTTAACTCAGGCCAGCCTTACTGAAATGTAAAATGTCTTTGGAATCTTATGTATTATCCTAAAATCTTGATTTTTCCCGACAACATAAGTGGGTTTGTATTAATATTTTCCCTCCAAATTGTTGAGTAAAATTGATTTCCACAAAGATTCATCATATTCATTCTGTGACTGTGTAGTCAAACCTAGCACACTTCTTCACATCACCCCACTTCCCTTGAGGGGCGTCACTCAGTTTCAGAAGGCGTCAGGTGCTACTGAACACCTGATAGGAAGGAAAGAAAAGATTTTTCTTCATAAGGTGCCTACATTTTAGTTGGAAGTTAAATGATATTTGCGGCCTAGCTAAAGTGTTTTCAGTGAACAAATCTACTTGGGAATTTATATGCAACTGAATATTTTTAAAACTATATAGGTTTTTAATTTTTTTCCTCAGATAAAGAACATTTATAATATTAAGAGTTCTTTTTATTTCTAACGGATTCAAAAAATAAAATGTTTATATTACTAAAACTAGAATTCTGTCAATTTTAAGACAATAAAAGTCATTTTTATGGTATAAAATATAAATTTTTTAGGCAGAGAATATGGCAAAAACCAGTATTAAAATGTATCATGTTAAATGTAAGAGAAATTAATTGTGATAGTTTTAAATAAAACCCATTTATTAAGTTAATCATGTTAAATATGTAATAATTTGGGGCTAAGTGAATGTATATGAAAATTAACTATATCATAGTAGAGATCAACCATGTATGTGCTTTAGTTATATTAGGTTTTAAAGAAAAGTGAGCTCTAAGATAAGTTAATAATGAACACATCAGATGTTAAGATTCTTTTCTAAAAAAAATTAAAAATTATGTAGTTAATCATTGTATATATAAATTTTATATTATGACTCTCCTTTGACATGAATGTCCTTATTGATTATATTAATTTCTTTTTTTATTTAGAAAATACAACATCAGGAAGTATGTTTGAAAGAAATACAACATAGTATTGAAAAGTCGGAGAATCAAAACGAGAGTATTAAGAATTATTTACAATTTCTTAAAACTTCTTATGTAACAATGTTTGGATAAATTGTTGAATTTATTTTCTATAAGTAGTAGGTTTTCACTGTGAGTCTAAAAGTGACTAGGTAAAAAATAAATATACTATCTGTTATACTTTATGATTCGTGGGTGGTAGTATTGGAGTTTTCTGTAAAGAGTTTTGAAACATAGTCTATTATCCAATTGAAAATTTAAAACAGGATAGATGTTAGTATTTTTTGTGCTGGATAATTTTCACTTAGCTCTGCTTTAATTTCTATTGATGTTATGTCAGTTTTTAGAATATTTTGTATACACACACAAAAGAATCCAAAATCATTCTTTGTGTGTCGGTAGCCATTGTCCAAGTGAATTTGTAATAAATCTAGGCTAATTATGAGCCAAACACATGATTTAAAATAATGTGTATAATTGTTTTACATTGTGCTGTATATATACATATTTATAAATATAATAAAGGAAATATTCTTGATATTAATTTTTAATAATGGTATAATTATATAGTTTCTAAAAATACCCAGTGCCTTGATGTACTTAATATTGTTTCAAGTATATTCTAAAATGCCATTATAATTTCTGTGAGGTTTTAAATATAGAATTTTAAGCCATAGCTATTAAATGCCAACTGATGGGGACTGATGAAAATATGTTGGCATGCTTTGTTTCTTTATAAAGAATAGGCTCTCAGGCTCTCCTATGAATTCGTAGTCTCTTTGTTCTTCATTTTATATTAGTGACTAATATTATTAGTGTAGACATTCTAAAGCCTTTGAGTTAACTACAAGATTACAGGGGAACAACTTGTCCCACCCTTTCCCATGGCTAACTCACATGAGATGATCAAAATAAGCACTCTTAATACCGAGAAGCTTTAGGATAAGGTCTTTATTTGGGGGCTGATGTGGAAGCAATACCAAGAACATGATCCCCATAATCTCCCTCCGTATGTGCCAAGGCAAGGCACTCTAAAAGAGGATGGATGTAGTTGACAAGGGATCACGTAATAGTGACTCCACTCAGACAATGGCTTGAGCTGTTTAGTCAAAAGACACTCGGGTCTCAAAAAATCTCTCAAAGAGGCAAGTTGTGTACTACTCAGTGCAGCTTGTGAACAAAGGTCAGTCTCCCCAAGGTGTTCTGTCCTCTTCTCCAATCAGAAATGAAGGCCTGCCTCTCTCTGATCCACTCCTAAGACAGCCATGTTATCTATAGGGGCTTACTTCCCAATGACCCAACTGCTTCATATTTTTCTTAAAATAGCAAAATATAGTAATTTCAGAAACTGGCCACATTTTTTGCTCAACAGTAGCTAACAATATTAGTGTTGCCTTTTTTTTTTTTTTTAAGTCATAATACTTGTGGTACTAACACACATGCTTGACCCTTGTGGTCTTTTCTTCATCTCCTAACGCAAAGAGATCCTTAAGAAATACTTAGGTGAAAGGAAACTAGAGTCCTTGAGTATTGCTCACCAGACTGTGAGCTCCTTAAGGGCAGAACTGTATCTTCTTACTCATATTTCTAGTACAGCCATTGCACAATATTTGGTATATAGTAGATACTCAGCTGATGTTTGTGGATAGATAGATGGATGAATGTTGAAAGAGGGTGGTATTCATATTCCTGTTTCCAATATGAAAAAAATGTAAGCATAGAGGTATTTACTAAGGTGGCTGTAGTACAAAACTCTTAAGATTTAAAGTCGGCATTTGAACTCGTTTTCTGATTCCAAAATGGAAGCTATGCACAGTGCTGTTTCCCTGTCGCAAGCAGTGGAAGAGCAGCAGCATTGCTATTATTATTGAGTACTTATTGTGTGCCAGACAAAGTTCTGAGTGTGGTACATGTAGTCATTCATTTAATCTTTATGCTTGATGAGATAGGTGCCATTAATTTCATTTACTTTTCAGGAAAGCAAAACAGAAAGGTTAAGTAACTTGCCCAAGGTCACACAGCTAGTAAGTGGCAGGCATCCAGAGTCTGCTCTTAACTATGACCATGCTACCTTCATATACATTTCATAAATAAAGGTAATGGGACTTTTGAACAGTCATGCATTTACCTTATCTATGAATACATTCTCTTTTTCTTTATTTTTAATTTTATCAAAGTAATTTGCATAATGGCATTTAAAAATTGGTACCTGAAATGCTTTAGATAGACTGTGGAAGGAAAAGACTACCACAAAGTCCCTAAGGTTGGTACTCAGACGCTGGTGACACAGGAAAACAAAGGAAGTTTGCCAGGCCCTAGAGGAACGTTAGCAATCTGTGCTTCACGTTTCCATGTGGAGCATTAAGCGCAAACATTGGGCTCTTCTGGAGTGTGAACCAAATTCAGCGTCAGGGAGGCGCTGGTGTCAATGCCCTGGTGTCCCCGCTTCCAGCTTCCCACTGTCTCCAAATGCCCTTGTCCTCACAGTACAACAGGCTGGCAGGGTTTCATCGTTTCTTTTTTAAGGTTTTTATTAAAATATAGCTAACATTCAACATTATATTAGTTTCAACATACAATATTATATTAGTTTCAATATAGTTATGCAACATTTATATACCTAGAGAAGTGATAACCATAAATCCAGCAACCATCTGACACTATTATGCTGTCATGACATGATCGACTATATTCCCCCCCGTGACTTATTTGTTTTCCACCTGGAAATTTGAACCTCTTATGCCTTCCATCTGCCCCCTCCCCATTTTACATTTTTCAATTTCAGGTGCACAGCATAGTGGTCAGACATTTATATAATTTAAGAAGTGATTCCCCTGACTAGTCTAGTACCCCCCTGGCACTATACATAGTTATTACTGTATTACTATGTTACTTAGGCTTTGCTTTATATCCCCATGACGATTTTGTAACTACCAGTTTCTACTTCTTAATCCCTTCACCTTTTTCATATTGCCCCCCAACACTTCCCTTCAATCACCCCAACAAATCTAGTACCACCTGACCCCATACATAGTTATCACAATATAATTGACTGTATTCCTTATGCTCTACCCTACATCCCCATGACTACTGTGTAGCAACCAATTTGTACTTTGTAATCCCTTCCCCTTTTTCACTCACCCCCAACCACCCTCCCATCTGGCAAACATCAATATGTTCTCTGTATCTCTGAGTTTGTTTCTGTTTAGTTTGTTTATTTTGTTCTTTAGATTCTACATATAAGCGAAATCATATTGTATCTGTCTTTCTCTGTCTTATACTCCACTCAGCATAATACCCTTCAGGTCCATCCATGCTACTGCAGATGGCAAGAACCCATTCCCTTCCTTGGCTGAGCAATATTCCCTTGTTTTGTGTATACCACCTCCTCTTTATCCATTCTTCCACCAACAACCACCCAGGCTGCCCCCACGTCTTGGCCATTGTAAACAGTGCTGCAATGAACAAATGGATGCACACATCCCCTCTAAGTAGCGTTTGGGTTTCTTCAGATAAATACCCAGAAGTGTGGATTACCGGGTCCTTCTTTGTCTCTTGTTATAGTCTTTGTTTTAAAGTTTATTTTGTCTAGTATAAGTATTGCTACTCCAGATTTTTTTTTAATTTTATTTCCATTTTCATGAAGTAAGTTTTGCATCCCTTTAGAAAATCCCTTGCATTTTCTTATCCATTCTGCCCTCCTATGTCTTTTGAGTGGAGCATTTAATCCATTTACATTGAAAGTAAGTGTTGATAGATATGCAGCTATTGTCATTTTATTATTCATAATTTTGATCTTTTTTTTTTTTTTCCATCTTAAAGAAGTTCCTCTAACATTCCTTGTAATACTGGTTTTGGTGGTGTAATACTGGTTTGGTGAAGTTCATACTCCTTTAGCTTTGTCTTGTCTGGGATGCACTTTATCTGTCTTTTGATTTTAAATGATAGCCTTGCTAGGTAGAGTACCCTTGGTTGTAGGTGCTTTCTTTTCATCACATTGAATATTTTGGGCCAGAAACTTCTGGCCTGCAGTTTCTGTTGAGAAATCAGCTGACAATCTTATGGGAGTTCCCTTATAAGTTACTAGTTGCCTTTCTCTTGAGGCTTTTAGAATTCTCTCTTTGTCTTTAACCTTTGCCATTCTAATTATAATGTGTCTAGGTGTGGGTCTGTTTGGGTTCATCTTGTTTGGAACTGTCTGCACTTCCTTGGACTTGTATGTCTATTTCCTTTGCCAGGGTAGGAAAGTTTTCAGTCATTATTTCTTCAAATAGGTTCTCAATTCCTTGCTTTCTCTCTTCTTCTGGTACCCTATGGTGCAAATGTTGGTACACTTGATGTTGTCCCAGAGGTCTCTTAAACTCTCCTCATTTTTTGGATTCTTTTTTCTTTTCGCTATACTAATTTGGTGTTTTCTGCTACCTTCTCTTCCAAATCGCTGATTTGATCCTCTGCTTCACCTAGTCTGCTGGGGATTCCTTCCAGTGCATTATTCATTTCAGTTATTGTATTCTTCACTTCAGACTGTTCTTTTTTATGGTTACTGTGTCCTTTTTTATGCTTGCTATCTCTCTGTTGAAGTTCTTGCTAAGTTCTTTGAGCATACTTCTGACCATTGTTTTAAACTCTGTATCTGGTAGATTGCTTGCTTCCATTTTTTTTTAGTTCTTTTTCTGGAGTTTTCTCCTGTTTCATTTGGGATGTCTTTCTCTGTTTCCTCATTTGGGCTGCTTCTCTGTGTTTATTACTATAAATTAGTTAGATCTACTATGTCTCACAGTCTTTGCCGGTGGACTTATGTAGTAGGTGCCCTGTGGGGCCCTGGCACAGTCTCCCTGGTTACCTGCTCTGTGTGTTCCAAGAATGTCCCTTGTGGGGTTGTGTGTGCCCTGCTGTTATGTTGAGCCGTGATTGCTATTGGCACATCAATGGGTAGGATGGATCCTCAGGCTGATTGATTGTGGGATTTTGCCACATGCACAGTTTACAGCCTGCTGTGCAGGGGGCTTACCCCATGGAGCAGAATTCACCCTAGTGGGCTCTGGTGCCTGTTGGGACTGCCCTTTGGGTGTGCTAATTGTGGAGTTAATTGGGTGGTGCTCTGCTCTAGACTGTAGCCAAACTCCAGGTATGTTGGTTCTGGAGCCTCTTAGGAGGGGCTTTGGTGTAGGCCCTGGTCACCCACTGCCTGTGACTGGCCAGGGTCTATCTGGTAGGAGCTACAAAGTGATCCTCAGTTGTTTGCTGCCTATGCTAACCCTGGAGGCACATGGGAGAGGCCACGCTGTGAACTGAGGATGGGTGCCACCAGTACCAGGCCTGGGGTAACTCTGCAGAAAGCCAGGACACATGCTGCCACCTGCTGGAGACCTGCTGCCACCTGCTGACTCCCTTAAGGTTCAACCACTGATAAAGCTTTGTGCAGTACACGAGTTGGGTGAGCCAGTATCTCAGGGAATCTCTAGAGTGAGAAGAGTTGTGGTCACCATGTTAATGTAGAGTCTGGTTTTGTACCAGTGCTGAATCTGGAGATACTCAGCAAAAGTCTCAGCACACCAAGGCCAGCTGCTGCCCACTTGGGTCCTGAGGACTCTGATAGTTTTTCAAGAAAGAGTGCAATGCAGGCAGTGCTGGCTGCTCTCAGAAAAATTTCCTCCTGCACTGGGGGAGCTGGGTAGTGTGAGTTCCCAGTGAGTCAGCAGGGCAGAGCAGCAGAGCTCACCAGACCAATCAGATTCAGATTTTTCCATGAGGAAAACACAGGAAAGACAGCAGGAAAGACACAGGAAAGACAGCAACTGCCTGCTGGTTGGAAGGAGAAACCCATACAGGGTAAATGGCTACCGTCCTCCAGCCCTCGATTTGAAGCCACACACCTCAATCTGCCCCCTCACGCCTCCAACTCCCGCCAAGCCACTGTCCGTCCTCCGGAGCCCAAGGTAAGTGTGTGTGAGTGAGTCTGTGGGCGGACTGTTTAAGAGGATGCCTGGATTTCCTCTGCCTTCCATCCCACCCAAATGGTCAGAATCTTCACTGTTTTTCACAGCCAGATGTTGTGGGGGCTCCTCTTGGCTGCACCAGTACTCAGCTACGGAGGCTGGTGTGAGGCCTGGGTCTTTCACTCATCCTGGGGGAACCACACGAAAGTTTGGAGCCAGCCGGTTTTGTGTCTCCGCCCCTCCTACCAGTGTTAATGTGTCTTCTTTATATCGTTAGTTATAAGACTTCAGATGGTTCTCCAGGTTGATTATTCTATAATTTAGTTGTAATTTTAATGTGTTCATGGAAGGAAGCAGGCACAGTGTTTATCTATTCCACCATCTTGTATCTCCTCTAGGATTTTCTCTTTATCGTTGATTTTCAGGGCATCATCATTTTCTTAAGTTCTAAAACTTTTCTTCCATTATTTATGTGATTATTACCTCACCACATGTTCCTTTCCTCCTTGTTTTTTCTCCTGGATCTGACATCTGTGAAACTTGCGTTTTTCCTCAGGATAGCTGTCATTGGATTCCTTGTGAGGTATTTATTTCTTCTACCTGATTTTTCTGACTACTGATGTATTTCCCAAGGGCAGTCATTCTCTCTTTCTGATGGATTTTGCATTTCTAATTAAGAAATCATGGCTTTTTTTAGTTCCTGAAAGTGTGTGTGTGTGTGTGTGTGTGTGTGTGTGTGTGTTTTCTTAGTGCTGTAATTCCATTATATTTTCATTAAAATTCTCTTCTGTTTCTTCTATTGCTTCTACTTTAGTCGACATCTCCGGTTTCTGTTCTGCTGGCCATCATTTCTTTCCAAACCCCATAAGTGAGTTTTAATTTTTCTTGCATACTCATGATTGTGGTTCCCTCAATACCTGCCAGCAGCCTTCCTTGCATATTTCTTGGGCAGTAGCAAACCAAGTGGTGAAAGGTGCAATGGCTTTAGTTCTCATGGGCCTGAGACCTGTTACCCTCTGCTGAAGTGCTATGAGAAGACATTCTGCTCCCAGACTGTTTTAGGCACAAGCATCAGTTCTTTTCCAGCTATAAAAATTGGAAGGACTTCACTCCACTGAAGAGCCTGCTTCTAGGTTTTCCGGTGTCAGTTAGTTTGTTGCAGCAATTTATTATTATTTTTTACATTTTATTATTTTTAGTTTTCAATTACAGTTGACATTCACTATTATTTTATATTAGTTTCAGGTGTACAACATAGTGGTTAAACATTTATATAATTTATGAAATGATTCCCCTGATTAATATTGCAACAATTTAAAGGAGGAATTCAGTCTATTATTTACTGCTTGAGATTTGTTCATGATTTTTATTTTTACGTGAAGAAAAGACACACACAGAATTATGTATTTGGCATGACTCACTTTTTGTAATCAAAACAAGCATCTCTTTCTTTGTGTATTTAAGTTCATATATGCTGGTATGAGTATGGAGATAGGTGTCTAGAAGCCTAAATGCCTTGGTAGGAATGGAAAAAATAGTAATAAATTTTCACTTATTGTAATGAGATTGTACTACTTTTATTCTTTTTCTAATCCCATAAAGAAAATTTAAAGGTTGGAGGATAGGTGTGGGAGTAGAAGAGTAGGATTGGTAAAGGTCTGAGAATGAAATATTAGAATTTGGTTTTCAGAGGTGGAGTAGTTTGGAACAAGGGAAAAGTGAGAGGAAGCTTGCTTGAGGTGGAGATGAGGTCACTGGAGTCCAGGATGTTGAGTAACAGAGAAGCCTTGGATGTTGAAGCTGTCTAGAATTTGGAAGAAACTGGGGTACAGCTGAAGAAAAAGCAGATAAGTAGATGACTGTGATAAGGAATGTTTTAAAACTAGCAATCGTTTCTGATTGCATTTAAAATAAAATTCAAAGTCCTCAATATGATCTCAAGACCCTGACCACCTCCTCACCCTCTCATACACCATTCTCCCCACCCACTATGCCCGATTCTACTTGGTTTCCTTGAAAACCAAGTTCATTCCCTCCTTCCTTTTCTCATCTTCAAATGCTCTTTCTCTTACTCTTGGCCTAACTAAATCATTCTCTCATATACCTTATTATTCTTTTTCTTTTATAATTGACAATTATTTTTTTGGTGTGTGATTATTTGTCTCATATTGTCTCAATATATGTTAACCTTTACAAGGATTTACAGTTCTGTAGTCTGGTACACAGCAGGCACTAGTACATATTTGCTGGAAGGATAGATAGATGGAAGAATGGTGATATGGCCCTTAGTTTTGAGCTTCAAAGTAGAGGGAGGGCATTTGCCTAAGGAAGGTAGGGGAATTATACAGAGTCTGGGAGAATGAATAACTAACTCTTGAGGACCCCAAGGGAAGCAGTTTCCTTTGTGAGGGGTCCAATTTCCTTTCAGGCAGAGACTGAAGAGATTCAGGATGCAGGAGACCTTGTTTATATTATAATCATTCATGTTCCAGAGGCCACAGTGGAAAATGGGAGGAAGTTGGTACTAGGAGTGAATCAGGACGGTGGAATGGGTTCCCTTACAGCTGCTTTCTTTAGATAGTTTAAGAGGAATTTCTCTTTTTTTTTTCTTCTCTCGGAATTAATTAAAATCCCATGTGTTGTGTTTTCTTTTGATACTACTGAATTGAGAAAGTTGCTTAAATCCCAACTTAGTATTTTTGATTTATTTAACATTACAACTTGTGGTGCTTTAAGATTTAATACTTCCACAAAAGAAAAATAAACATTAAAAATGAAAATATTTTTCCTTAAAATTTAAGAGAACTTAAAATTGTGAAGTTTAGTTTTGTTTTTAAAAATAACTGAAGTATCTTGCTTATTTTCTACTTACTTTGGCACAGTTTGGGGTGGCGCTTGGAGGAGGAAGGGAGAACTGTTAGGACCCTTCTATATCTAGTTTATTATAAGATGAAGTTAGTATTGACAATAGATTATGATTTAAACTATAAAAATTAAACCTGTGATTAACTAGCATACATTATTTGATTAGAAACTCTGTAGTTATACACTGTGACCACTTTTTGCATGCTTAAAGTTCATTTTTTTAGAACATTTTTGTAGATATCCTTTCCTATCATTTAAAAAAAAAAAGCTCAATTTTTCTTTTTCTTTTTCTTTTTTTTAAAGAACTGTATCTAAACCCAAGGTGGTAAAGCACAGGTAAATGATCTTTATGAAAAAATTATGATTTCATTTAATAATTAATGGTAACAAAAACTTCTTGGCTGTCACCTGAATGTAATACTATCTAAAACTTTTTTGATTATTTTTTAAAATTTGTTTTTACTTCTACAATTGCAGTTAATTACCTTAAAACTGCATGATTTTTTGTTTCCATGTTGTAAGTCTAAGTTGCCTTTTACTTTTTTGATCTTGTCTTATTTGAAAAGTTATATTTTAGCCTGAACACTATCAGTTGAAGCATTTCAAGAAATAAGAATTTTAATTTCAAATGAGCTGACTCATAAAACATCAAGTATAACACTTGGGAGTATAATAGACACAAAGATTTCTATACTTTCTTTTTCCTACCCAAAATATAAAGAGCTCTTACAAATTAATAAAATATGAATGTCCATCAAATAAAAAGTCCAAAGGATAAAAGCAGACAACTCATAAGAGAAGAGTTACTAATGGCCAATAAGCACGTTTACAAGACGTTCAGATTTATTAGTAAAGAAATGTAAATAAAAGCTAATCTCGCTTGCCCGGCTGGAAGGAGCTGATCCTCATAGTACGAATGGGCTGTTTCTGGGAGATGAGAGGAAATGCTGGACCTTGAAAGGAGTATATTCAACTCAGGTTGGTTATGCTGGAGGCTACACTTCTAATCCCACTTACCAAGAAGTCTGCTCAGGAAAAACTGGCCATGCAGAAGTAGTTCGAGGGGTGTACCAACCAGGACGCATCAGCTTAAGGAACTGCTCAGGGTCTTCTGGGAGAATCATGACCCAAACCCAGGATGCGCCAAGACAAATGACCAAGACTCTCAGTACCGCTCAGCCATCTATCCCACCTCTATCACGCACTTGGAGGCAGCCCTGAGGTCCAAAGAAGACTACCAGAAAGTGCTGTCAGAGCATGGCTATGGCCAGATCACGACTGACTCTGGGAGGGACAAACTTTCTACCACGGGAAGGATTACCACCAGCAGTGACTGAGCAGGAACCCCGATGGGTACTGCTGCCTCCGAGCCCCAGTGTGTCCTTTCTGCTTGCTATTAAAAAGTAATTTCTTCCCACGTGGTGGGCCCTTCAGGTCGTGGCAAAACACTTTCAACAAGTTGGGCAATTCTTTTGTGGATCTAGTCAATGGCTTTTTGAAGTGCACAAAGCACAAAGGCATTGGTAAAAATCTGGTTTATTGAGGTATAATTTACATGAAGTGCCATGGCAAGTTGATAAGCATGTAATTTATCTTCTAATAAGTTGTGGTGGTGATAGAGATGTGGAATTTTTTGGATCGTTTGGGATCTGAATGAAGACAGTAAATGTGTTGTGTTCACCCTTCTTTTGTCTGGGTACCTGCCATGGAAGCTAGGGAGGGAAGCAGGAGACTGTCCGGCAGGATGGAGCATGCTAGAAATCCTTTATCTGAGTGCTGTCCCACCTCACATGACCTTCACACTCCAGTGCCTTAAAATGTGCAAACAGTTATATTGCCTCAATAAATCACTCACTAAGATATTTAGCTCTATTGATCCTGTACGTGTGTGAGTCCTCCTCCTCCTCTCTCTCTCTCTCTCTCTCTCTCTCTCTCTCTCTCTCTCTCTCTCTCTCTTTCTCTCTCTCTCTCTCTCTCTCTCCCCTCCTGTGGCAGAGAAAATGTGAGCTAGCTGGATGAATTCTAACACATTGCTTACAGCTATGGGAAATGCTTCTTCTAATAAAAGTCTACAGTCTAATAAAAAAAGAGAAACTAATCTCTCTTTTTTTTTGCTGCAATAATTTTAAAGAGGTATAATAATTCCTACTATTGAAAAGATGCACAAAATGAGAATTCTTACAAACTACCAATGGGATTTATTATCCTAACATCGCTGAATATACCATAATATATTAATTATTGCTCTGTTGTTGAATAGTTATGTCGTTTCCATGTTTTCTCTGTTATAAAATTTTATGCAGTGAATATCATCACGTACGAATCCTGTCCGCATCTAGTTATTTACAACAAATGTTAGATGTTAATTTTTCTACCAAATGACATGAAAAATTTCAAGTTCTTGAAACACAGAATTGATCATGCCATTTGCTTCAATAATTTGCAACTTAGGCATATAACTTAAAGTAATAATTAGATGATGGCAGGAAATACTTCTGTTATGACATTCCATTGCCTAGCCAATGACTGGCACCTAACAAGAACAATTAAATCTTGTCATTTGACATTCAAATGAATATCAATTTGGTCAAGCTCTCTCTCAATTTTAGCTATAATTGTAAAATGGGAATGTTAACATGGTTTGAAAATTGTAAGGAGTTCTAAAATTGTAGTAATATATGTTCATCATTTTAGAATTGTTGTAGTTTTATTTCTCATAACTATTTAGTTGATGGCAGTTCAAGTAGTACCTGAAGCTGATGTTTGTTTTCTACATCTCTATTTTTTTGATTATCCGTTTGTATTAAAATTCTCGTTAGGTCACAGTATAAAATAAATTCCAGATATGAATCTTAGTTGGAGATAGATGTATAAAATGCTTTCTACTTGTCTTTTCACTTTCTTAATTGCCTTTTCACTTTCTTAATTGTGACTTTTGATGATCACAGTTCTTAATTTTAATATTGTATTAGTCAGGATTCTCCACAGACACAAGTTGTTGGCTCATGTGATTATGGAGCCTGAGAAGTCCCATGATCTGCTGTCTGCAAGCTGGAGCCCCAGGAAAGCCTGCGGTGTGCTTCTGAGAGCCAATGGTATAGACTGTAGTCTGCGTCTAAAGGCCTGAAGCCAGGAGTGCTGAGGGCAGAAGATTGATGACCAGCGCAAGTAGTCAGGCAGAGAGCCACTGAATCCTCTTTTCATCCATCTTTTTTTTTCTTTTCTATTCAGGCCCCCAGTGGATTGGATTATGCCCACCCATATTGGGGAGGGCAATCTGCTTTACTCAGTCCACAAATTCAAGTACTAATCTCTTCCAGAAACACCTTCACAGACACATGCAGAATTAATGTTTAATCAGATATATGTGCATACTGTGATCCAGTCAAACTGATACATAAAATTAACTATAGCAAATATAGTCCAATTTATCAGTTGTTTCCTTTATGGTTAGCACCTTTGATGTTCTATTTCAAAAATCTTTGCCTACTCCAAGCTAATGAAGAGAGTGTCCTATGTTTTCTTCTAAAAGCTTGATTGTTTTACCTTTCATATATCAGTCTGCAACACATCTTGAATAGATTTGGAGTATGGGTCAAACTGGGACATAGATTATTTTTTTTATGGGATATCCAACTGAGCTGGCACCATTTCTTGAAAATAAAATTCAGTCTGCAATGTACTGCAGTGTCACCTTTGTCATGAGGCAGATAGGTCAGATGTCATAAATCAGATGTGTGGGTTCATCTTTAACTCTCCATTCTGTTTCATTATTTGATTTTTCTATCTTTGCCAATACTAACCACTCTGCCTTCCAGGTTTGTTCTTAAAGATTGCTTTAGCTGTTCTTGGTCTTTTTTATTTCAATGTAAATTTTAGACTCAGTTTGTCAATGTCCATCTAAACAATTAAATGTTGCAGCTTTTAACTGGATTGTGTTGAATGTACAGATCTACATAGATCAATCTGGGTGAGATAACTGACATTTTTACTATTCGTGAATATTGTATATCCTTTCATTTATTTAGAATTTTTAGAAAAATTTCTCTTATTAATGTTTTGTAGTTTTCAATTAAATGCCTTGCACATATTTTGTTAGTCCTAGGTGTTCAATTTTTTTTGATGCTCATATCAATGGTATTATTTTTTGAATTTCATTTTCTATGTTTGGTGCTGTGATACTGTAATAGAGTTAATTTTTATATACTCATCTTGTATTCAGATATATTGATTAAATTATTTAATTCTAATGGTTTATATGTTCTTTTGGATTTTCTATGTACATAATTATGTCATATGCAAATTAAGACACTCTTATTTTTTCTTTCCAATTCTTATGCCTTTCTTTTCTTTTTCTTTCTTATTGCATTGGATAGAATGTCCCATACAATTGAAGAGAAATTGCGAGAGCAGATATTATTGTTTTGGACATTTATTTTTCAGTGTTTTTCCTTTTCATATATACATGAAATTTCCCTTTAAGCACTGGTAATCTCTATCTCACAAGATTTGGTATACCTACATTATCATTTAGTTCAAAATATTTTTAGATTTCTATTGTGATTTAATATTGAATTCATGGATTATTTATAAGTACATTTCTAATTTCCAGGCAGCTGGGTATTTTCTAATCATCTTTCTAATTTCCTAACACTTGGAGATTTTTCAGATTCTTTCTGTAATTGTTTTCTGGTTTAATTCTTTTGTGATCAGAGAATATACCTTATATATTTTCAATCCTTGGACACTTGTCGAGATTTGTTTTAGGTCAAATTAGTTGATGGCATTTTTTAGGTCTTTCAAAATATACCTATTTTCTATCTATTTGTTTCAGTTGCTGAAAAGTAGTATTGAAGTCCCCTAATTATCATTGGAAATTTGTCTATTTTCTCTTTCAGTTTGATCAGTTTTTGCTTTATGTATTTTGAAACTCTATTATTAGGTGAATATAAAATTAGGATTGTTATATCTTGGTGAATTGACCCTTCAACAATATATAATGTCCCTCCTTATCTCTGGTAATATTGCTTGTTCTCAAGTCTACTGTGCTTCCTATTAATAAAGGCAGTCCTGCTTTCATTTAATTAATCATTTCATGCTATGACTTTTACTTTTCATACGTTTACTTTAATCAATCTATGTGTTTATATTTAAAGGAATTTTCTTTAATCTCTGCTTTCTAACTGGGGGTGTTTAGACCATTTGCATTTAATGTAATTAATAACATGGTTGAATTTAAGTTTCCTATCTTGTTAATTCTATTTTCCATTTTTTATTTTATGTTCCCTTTTACCACCTTTCCTGTCTCTTTTGAATTAATTAAATATTGTTTTATTTAATTTTTATCTCCACTGTTAGCTCATTAGTTATATTTCCCTTTTGTTTCTATTTTTTAATGGTTGCTCTAAAGTTTAAAATATACATCTTCAAGTCATTATAGTCAACCTTCAAGTAATAACACACCACTTCACATATAGTCTAGGAACCTTACAATGGTATAATTTCACTGACTCTCCCATCGTTTTTGCTATTGTTACAAGATTTCACTCTTAAATATTCTATAAACCTCAAAATACATTGTTACTATTTTTGCTTTGACAATTATCTTCAAAGTGATTAAAAATAAGAAAAAATGTGTGCCCTCATTCTTACTATTTCTGGCACTCTATTTCATTTTTCAAATCCATCTTCATACTCCATATGTCTAAAAAACTTCCTTAAAGTATTTTGCAGTGTGAGTCTACTGGAAAAATGGATCTAAAAAAAAAGAGTGTCAGAAATATCCACTTGTTTTATGTTTCTTTTTGTCTCCTTTGATTCATCTTCTAGATTGACCAAATATTTTTTATTACAAATTTCCTTCTACTAAGAGGCTGTAGAAGCTAACAATCATTTATTTTATGACAGAGAAGGTCTACCCTTTTTCTTTCAAGCAGAGTGAATGAGGAGGGCTGGTCACCTGTTTCCCAACGTTATCTCTCTATTGGACTTAGAACTGAGTGGATGGGGTCTTTTCTTCTTTAGCATTGATTGACAGCAGGTAATTCTGCTTTGTTTTTCATAGGTTTTTATGTTATGATTTTGGCCAATTGCCCCACATAAGCTTCAGAGTTCAGGAAATAGCTTGTTGAGGAAATATTCTGTATATTTGAAACCCTTAGTCTCCAACTTTTTGCTCCATTTCCCACCAACCACCAAAAGCTCTACTGGTTTCTCTGACTCCCAGAAGCAGTCTTCTGACAGACACCTAACCTGAATTCCCAGGTGTTAGCCATGTCCAGCATTGGCAACTGCCCCCCTTGGAAAACGCAGCTGCTAGATGCTAAACATACAAAGATGATTAGGCCTATTACCTTCCTTTACAACATTGTTTCCCAACCTTTTGAAAACCTTGACACATATAGAAAATAATACTTTTTTTCTTCTTGGTCAAATTATAATAAATAGAGAAGGATGTTGATAGCTAGATGTTTCTAGCCAAGAATTCTAGCCAACATAGGTCTTGACCAAATCACTCCCATTTAAGATTTGAGATCAGTATCTCCATATTTGTAACCCATTTGTGGCAGCTGTTTGGAAACCCTTACCGTAACAAATTCATGTTATCGTAGCATTTCCTTCTATTGTTTTTGTCTTTCTCTTGTGAAAGACTCTGTGAATATCTTCTCTTGTCCCCGGGGGGAAAAGTGGTACTAACTCCCCATGTCTTGATTTGAGATAATATGTAGGTGGGCCAGAATCCTTATACCCTTCCTCAATCTGGGTCTCTATTTTGTGGCTCATCTAGACGATTCACAATCTGTTATATGGAAGCAGAAATTAGTGTCTAGTTAGCCTGTTTACCACCAGTTTCTCTTCTGTTTTCTCTCTCTGTATATTACATATGTTTTCTCATCCAGAGGAATATATAATTTACATTATATGGAGTGCAGTATTTGGCTTTGAAGTAGCTAAGATATAGCTATAATTTGCAATGGGAAAATGATGCAAAATGATATGTGTGGTTGAGTTTATACTTATTTGTAATTTCATTAACTTTTAAAAATTCTAAGTCTGGGGATAACTTTCTTAGTATTTTTTTAGTTGACAAATGCAGATTCTCTGTACAGTTCTCAGCAAATCTCTTGGTTTATAAAAAATGTAAACTTAGGTCCAATTCACAAACAAATGTTTTGTTTATTATATAAGTAGTTTAGCCAATAATAAATCGGAAGTTTACTGTGATAGTTAGCGGAGGACTGATGCAGAAGATTATTAGAATGTGTTCACACATTAGAGTTTAGTTGATTCAATGTCATGTCCTTTGAGGGTATCATATATATGTAGTGAGAACAGTGACCTGTGATTACGGCATTGATTCCTTCCATCATTAGATTTTAACTGGACAATTTACTCACTGTGGATATTCAGACTGGGGTAACTGGAATGGCCAGGACAAAAAGAATCCCTAAGCTGTTTTATAGTCATCAGGTTGCTGCTGGTGAATAATGGGAGCCTTGTGAATAATGGACTGCCCCGTATGTATGTTAGTAGTGAACATGAACCACGCAGAACTCTGTTTAATGAGGCTAGGCTATAGGAAGTGGTAGAGGTTGTGGTACCCATAATAAAATTTTATAAGGCTGCAACAATTTCCTAATCCTAGATAGTTCAAAAATGAATTAGCAAACTCCGAATCATTAAAGGCAAAATGATCCAGTTATGATTCTCTAACTGCTAATAATTAGGCGATTCTGTAATTACATACTTCAGTTAATGATTTTGGAATTCCCAAGTAAAGAGAGATATTTTTATTAAAATTAACAAATAATCAAGTTATCTATCATTTTTTATTGATGAATAGATTGATAAGAGAGTAGGAACAAGGTGTATCGTCAGATGGGTTAAATTTAATAATAAAGGCAATTGGAGACAGTATAAAATAAAGTTTATTAACCTGAGTTTTCAATATAAGTATTTGTATGCATCAGTTTAAGTTCAATAGTACCCTTCAAACTGCCTACACATATTTCTTTGCAAAATTATTTCTAAGTATTTTGGATTTTTTGTGTAGCTATCAAGAATTGTTAGCTTCTAACTAGTGATTAATAGTATATATGCATGCCATAATTTTTTTCTTGTATTTAGTCACATTGCTAATTAATTCTGTTAGTTTTCCAACTCATTCTCTTGCCTTTTCTAAATAGGCAGTACAAGATTATAATTAACAATATTAATAGTTAACATTGTACTTTTATTAAATATCATTCATGTTTAAAATATCTTTTTTATAAATGTCTTATTTACATCAGGATTCAAACAAAATCCACACATTGCATTTGGCGGACACGTCGCCTTCATCTATAATAGTTCCCCTGCCTTTACTTTTCATGACATTTATTTATGGAATAAATTGGATCATTTGCCCTGCAGAATTTCTTATAGTCTATATTTGGCTGATTATATCCTCATGACATTATTTAACATGTTTCTCCATCTCCTGTGTTTCCTGTAAACCAGTAGTTAGTTCAAAATCTTTATTGAATTCATTTTAAAATCATTTTGGCAAGAATATTTCATAGGTTGTGCTTTATACTTTCAATTGCATCACATTGAAAATGTAATGTTTGGTTGTCCTGGTATTATTCATGTTAAAATAGATCAGTGGATTTAGGTGACGTCACACTGATTCATTCATTGAAAAGAATTGCATCGGCTTTTTACCAAATGGTTTTAAGCAGCCATTGATGATCATTGCCAAAATCTATTATTTCATTAGGGAATCCCAAAGTGGTGATTTTCTAATTCTATTATTCTTCCGCATTTATACATTACTACTTTTCTATATATATATATAAAAAACTCTATTAACTGTTTAATTATCCTGACATAGAAAGCTGAAGTGCTTGATTCAATTTTTAGAATAACAAGTGAATGCCTAACAACTTCCAAAATTGAAAATAAGGTTGTTGGGTTTTTTGGTGTATTCTTAGGGACACATAGATTATATGTATATTTTAACTCATTGCAGTAACTTGTTTTTACTCTCTTTAATTAATGATGGACTCTAACATTTTCAATTTAAGTCTGTCTACTTCCCATAATAGTGAGGCTTGTGTTTTGCAATTTTTTGGTTTGTATTTTTCTTATTTCATATATGTGTTTTCAAAGAATTTCATGCTTTTAATTTTATATTATAGTGAAAATATGGTCTTTGTAATTTCTGCTGTTGGGAAATATTAAATATCTTTATTACTTTTGCATTATTAATTTTGAAATAATTCCATTATTAATTTTGTAAATCTTCCTTATTTTGTCTGTTTTCTCTGTCATAGATTCATGCTGATGTTTATTAGTCTCCCACTGCATATGTGTTTCTACCCATTTTTCCTTCTACATGCAGTGTTTTTATTCTATATAATTTGATATTATTTAGATAGTATCTACTCTTGTCATGAAGATATCTGAGGCCATTCACTTTTTAATCTTTTGTGGGTAGCCATAAAGTTGATGTCTTATGTCTTTATTACAAATCATACTACCTAAGTAGGTTTCATTGTCTTATACTTTTTACCTTGAATTATAATTGCATGATATAAATATTGCCACTTCTGAATAATTTTGTCTTCATATATGCCTGAAAAATTGTGTCTATTTCATTGTTTTTATTTTGTTTCAGTGCCTTTTTATGGACAAAAGGAACTTACTACTTTCCCCATCCTCTCCTCTTTTAGTCTAGGAGTGTAAATTCCATCATTTATTGATTTTATAATAGTACAATATAAATATTACTTGAAAATAAAAATTAATGTTGTAGCCATTTGTAAAATAATCATTTACATTTATATTTTAATCTTTAACTGATTTAATGGAGTCCATATCTAGTCTGGGAACCTTGAGACTAGTAATAAAAGCATGTTAATGAGACTTCAAAATTACTATGAGGAAGATGGTCTTTCCTTTTGTTAACAAGTTAACTCATATTTACTAAGAAGGAATTTGGAGTTTTCTTGATTTTTAGAATAGATTTAAAAAATTAGAACACAAAATCATATGTGATCGTTTCAGTTTTCCTGTGGGGTTTTAAGATGATAATTCTAGCTTTAGGTGGGGTCTTACTGTTTTGAAACTTGTTCATATCACATGTGAAGCTACTTTTCAAGTTTCAGTCAAGACGATTCTTTTTTCATTACTTATTTTTCAGTTCTTTCAGTGATTTTTGATCTTATAAATGCTTCAACTTAATTTGATACTTAATAATTTAATTATAAAGTTAAATATTTAAAAATAACTTCAAATGATACTGAAGAGGACGATGTGAAAAGTATTACTTCAGTTGGTTCTTACCCAGATTTCACTCCCCAAAGTAGCTGCTGGCAATAATTGCCCAATCATATTGCTTAACCTTGGAAAAAAAGACTAATTCTTTAACTTTAAATAATTTAGCCAAGGAAGAAACAATATCTGGTCCTTTTATAAATAGCAAGAATTAATTTTCAATATTTTTAATTTTTAGTAACCCAAAAAGCTAGGGATACTGAATAATATTGAAAATGTTTGTTAATGCTGAAATTGCCAACTAAGCATTTTTCTATAATTTATTCTCCATTGTCTGTTTTGAGTAAGAGCATAAGCTACCCTTTTTTTAAAAAAAAAAGATGTTTTTCTATATTTCTAAGTTTCACTATTCCTGTGAGATCAATATATCATTTTAGTGATGCTAGTTTTATTGAAAAATGGTATGGTTTATCAGTGGCATTTTATATGTTTTTCATCTTAATGCAATACTCTTCAGGCCATACATTCCAGTACCCCAGTTTTAATGTAGTTTGTATACACCCAACATGAAGGCCATGACTTTAATCATTTCCTCACCAGAACTTCAATTATGCCAAGTACTTTTTAATTATCCTGCAGCCCACAAATCTATTCTTAGTAAAAAGTCTGACTTTTACAGAGGCAGTATATTCCTCTTGTGGCAAAATTCAACTCACCACTTTGCAACCCCACCCATGAAAAAAGCCCTGTGAATTAAAAGCTACTAAATTAAGTGTGTATTTTTAACAGCTTCAATTTTCAAGTCAATTTTGGCATAAACGTTGAAGACATTTTTTGAAGTACAAAAATGCAATGTTGGCATTTCATGGTATTTTCAGAATGCAGTTTGTTTTTTTTTTTGGTTGTCTCTTTCACAAAGTTAGTTTCTTATAACATCATTTTTTCCTAAAGTAATATATTTATTCAGCTTGCTCTATCACTTTTCATTTTTAAGGTATTTTTTTAAAAAAATTCTGAACCAAGAAGAACAATGATAGAAAAGAACTTACATGTGAGGACAGGTGGCAGGAAAATGTTTGGGGCTATAGGAGGTGGCAGAGGAAGCACAGAGTTGAAGTGTAGCTGTTCTTGGCATTTCATGTACAAATCAAAACCTGAAATACAAATTCTGAAATTAAGAGAAAAGTGAACTACATAGAATTATTGTATTGTTTTCCTCTTTTTACTTCCTAGTAGTGGGCAATCTATTTGTTCCAAATACAATACAAAGTCATTTTAGGAAATGCTTACATAGGTTAATGCTTAGGAGAGAAACTAATCTATAATATCTTTACTGAAAAAATAGTTAATGAGAATCTGCTACATGGAAGGCTCTATGCTTCTTTTATGTTATAATGTATCTCCGATAATGTATGTCATCCTAACCCACCTTATGAAAATGCAGATTTCAAAATCTGCACTTAGGAAACATTACAGAAACTGTGCTCAATCAACATGGTTTTCCTCCATCTACTATAGAGGCTGCAATGTCTAAAACCTCAATTCCCCAACTTGCCTTTCAGCTAAAAGTTACATGTGGGGATTCTGGCCAATGAAGTGTAAAGGGAAAGTTACTGGTGCCACATGGTCTCTTTTTGCTACTGTCATCATTGTGAGTGGTACAGCCGAAAGCCAGAAGGACCCTGGGTCCTTGCAAGTATCCTTGACTACCATACTAGTAGTGGACTCCCTACTCTCGGGACTTCGTGTGGTATGAAGTAAAGAAATCTCTTCCTTGTTTAAATCACTGTCTGCTGTGGTTCCTGTTATTCTTTCTGCATGTATTACTGATGCAAGGCAAAAAATTAATTTGGTAATAAGTATGAGAGTGGTCTTCATATTCTGAATTGCGTTAGCCAGTCTCCAAGATGGCCCACAGTGATCCCACCTCTTTCACAAGCTTGTTTGTTTGTGTGACCAGTAGGATGTGGTTTCAAAAGCCCTGTGACACTGAAAATTACACATTATAAAAAGGAATTTACATTTCCTTTTTATAGAACGTGACATTTTTCTTTTTTATTTATGACATGTTTTCTGGTCAATTATAGTATATATCCTTTATTAAAATTGGAAAACTAAAGAAAAAATTTTTAAAAAATTTCTAAAAACTGCTTATATTGTACTATATACCAGGTCTCATCCATGTTCCTTAACTTTATTAACTCATTTTTTTCTTTAGATAACTTTTTAAGATATTATTACAACTGAGAAACTGTTTGGAGAAACTGAGACAAAGAAGTTAAAAATTCTGCCCACAAAGGCTACATCCTATGTTGGAAGAGGCAGAGCTGGGATTTGCATCTCATTAGGCTGATTTCAGAATTTGTGATCCTCTCGCTACATGAAAATCACCTGTAATCCTACTAACCAGAGAAAAGTGCCTCCTTTTTATAGATACATGTGTATAATGTGTAAGTGGTTTATTTTTTTAGCATAACATGTCAGGTCCTGCTGGCATTCACAGTTCCTTAATTGCTCCTCTGATTTTCCAGTGTATAGGAGAATGCTGAATGTCATTCATATTCTGCTGGGATAGGCAACTCTATCAGCCAGTGTCCACTCAGGCGGTCAGAACCAAGAGAGGGAATGTAGTACAGAAAAGTGATTACAAACATGTTGGAAGGATTGAAGGAGCAAAAAAGGGAAGATGTGTTTACCTAATGGAGGATAGCATAGAAAGGTGGAAATGGAGCTGAGAACAAATGGCCAAGGAGCAGACCAGTCTTCAAAACGTTTCCCTTCCCTTGAAATGATTTTCTTCCATTGTTTTCCGTGTCATTATTCTTCCACATTTAATGACTGCATCACATTCTCAGTTAGATATTATCTCTCTGGTTGTTAAGTTTATTTGTTTTCTTCCTTCCTGTTAATTTTCCTCATTTTCTTTGAAGTTTTAATCTTATGTGGGAGTTTTCATCCTCCCCTCCAAGCCTCGCTGTCTGTCAGTGTTTTGGTTGCTGCCACTATCCCTCTGGAGCCGGGGACAGGTTTTAGTTTGTGGCTTAGGATTCCTGGAGACAGGATATCCAGTCATTGAGCTGGCAAAGGGTAGCACTGTCCTTGCTACCAGCTTTAGGAAGGAGGCTCTGTCATGCCACACAAGTCCAACTCGGGGCTGCCTGAGCCTTCAGCTCCTGCATATTGCTGCACGTTATCTATTATCTTGCTTTTGAATATGATTATGGCTTTCCTTTACATTTAAAATCTATCATTGCTGCGTTTACAGCAGAGGGAGAAATGTAAAGCATGAACACCTAGTCTCATAGGAATAATGAATCTATCTTAATACAGTTAGGCGATCTGCTTGCATTTTCTAGATAAATAATCATATTACCCAAGACTAACAAGAACTGGAGCCACCATTTCATCGGTTTACTACATGGCAGGTATACTTTTTTTTTTATACTTTTTTTTTTATATACATTTACTATATAGCAGGTATACTCTGCCACGTGTTTTATCTACATGTCAGGGCTTGAAATGGGCAAAGATTACTGGTGTCTTCCTGTGCAGTCCTGGTCATTGTCCAGCAGACCCTCAGGTGATTATCTGATTCCAGAAAGTACACCTTTAATTGACTTTTTATTGATGACATTATTTTACAACCCTTAGAGATACTAGCTGTTAAATTGTGAAAAACTAACAGCGATGCAAATAGTTCCTGTTCATGCCAAGCACATGAGTTTACTGGTAGGTTATAAAGCTTTGGAAGACAAATTCTCCTTTGACCAAATCCTACCATCTTATTGGGTCCTTCAATAATTAAAGAGTTGAATAAAATCTTTGATGCATATCCATCTTATATTTGCATAAGTCATGATTTTACTTTTTTGAAAATTATACCTTAGCATACATAGTATCTTATAATCTTTACAATGTGAAAAATAGGTATTGTTCGTATTTCATAAATGAGAAAGTTGAGACTCAGTTCAAATAGCTTACCTGCTCAATATTAAATTAACTAGTGTAAGTGGGAAAGCTGGGATTTAAATGCCAAACTTTGCTGTCTTCCATATCTATGCTCTTATATATTATTACCTGCTTTGGATAAACTCCATTTGCTCACAAATAAAATGCTTTTCTCCCCCCCAAAAAATATTAAGATCAGCAAAACAATAACTAATATTTATTAAATGTTTACTATATGCCAAGCACCAAACTAAATGTTTATATGAATTAACTCATTCAGTTAACAGATGAGAAAACTTAAAGAAGTTAATAGCTTGTGCCAAGGTTTTCCATATTATTTTTCACTTTTCCCCGTCTTTCTCCTATTAAAAATGTCCTTTCTATACATGAGAATTATCTAGAGAGCACTTAAAAATAATGTTTATCATAATTTCTTAAAAGCTTCCTAGTTGATTCTAATATGTAGAATCACTGTCCAAGTGAAGCCATTTAACCATTTAACCACTTGCTTCTCTAGCTGATACAAATTAGACAAACCTGCAATGCCTGTTTTGTTTCCCCTGATATAGGAAAGGGAATAATGGGCCTGGGATCTGTTCTATTCTGAAGTTTGTCTAGAAGTGTCCAGAGCTTAAAATAAAAGCATTTGAAAAAAGCAAGCTCAGCTGAAAGTCAAATCATAGTAGGAGCATAGCACATTGAGAAATCATCTCAGTGGTAAGTAAATGACTTTCACATCTACTTAGTAAGCCTTATAGTGCCAAACAATAACGCAGAATCACTATTTGCTAAGGAAATGTTCTTTCTGTGATTTAAAAAATGATTTGAATGGCCTGTCAATATTTTTTATAAACTTACTCATCCCCTTGCTCACAGAGGTAGACAGGATGGCTTGAAAGCTTAAATATTCACCTGTCCAGCTATCTTTCCACTAGAGATGACCATTTGACCCAATTCTAGCCAGTAAGACATAAGTCATTGGAAAGTTTGCAATAGCTTTTTAAAAGGGATAAACTAAGCTTCTATGCCTCTGAGTTAAGCTGAGTCATGAGGTGGTACAGTAGCCATCTCGTGAGCATGTGGAGGAAAGCTCATGGCAAGATGGCAGAGCAGAAAGATAGGAGGACTGACGCTGGGATTTTTACGATACTGTGGAGCTCATGACAGCTTTACATGAGACATTTTATTACATAAAAGAAGGTTAGTCCCGTAATTGTTCAACCCACTTTTAGTTGTTTTTTGTTGTTGTTGTTGGTGGTGGTGTTGTTGCTTGCAGCTGAGGAAGACCTTAATTGATACATTTGCCAAAACATGGAAATAATAATGCATTTTTGTTATCTGCAAAACCATAGGTAAACAAATTAAATGTTTCTGAAAGCAAAGTAAGTTTCAGCCAATTTAATTAAATCCAATAGGGAATCCACAGGATCTTCTAATTCAGAAGCTTCTATCTTTTTTTTTCAAGTTGGCCATTTGTGGTGTTGTCTCCATACCCTAACTAGTTACCATTCTTATCTTAAATTAACTGATAAGTTTTAACTAAAAATATGTATTGTTAAATTAATTAAACAAGGAGGTAATTAGACTGAGGTGGTTGTAATACCTTAGCAGCCCATGTAAGCAAACCAAGCCTGTAAATGCCTCAAAGTTAAGAAATCAAAACCTAAAGACAATCACAAACAGCTAACTAGGCTTTTCCAAATGAAGCAAATGCTTAGCTGTAGCCAATCAAATGATTTCCTTGCTTTGCTTCTGCATCTTTATAATAAAAGTCTTTCCCCTAGTTCCTGTCAGTGGAGCGTTCCTAAACACTTCCCATCTGGTGCTGCCCAATTAGAATCAATTTTTGTTCAAATAAAGTTTTTAAATTTTAATATACCCCAGTTTGTTTTTTTAACAATATCCACCATGATTGTTCCACCCAATTCTCAAACTCTCTGTAATATGGTAATCTGATAAAGTCTCTCTGTTATTTGTTGTGGAAGAATAATCTGATCAATAGAATTTCTAGGTTAAATCTAGACTATCTAGATTAAAATAGCAAGTTTTCAGTTAATCAGAAAATTACTATATGATTTTTAGATAACATAGTATAATATACTTAATTCTAAAATTTTTCTGAATATAACACAATCTTTTTTGGTATTCAGGGTGTATAGTCTTTCCTGTCAATAGAGCTTTGCTTCTGAAAAAAAAAACAAAAATGGTGGTGATGATGCCTGTGAGGTGAATCCCTGAGTGGAAACTTACAGGTAAGTCTTGGGCCAAGAAGGTTCTTGACTTCACGTAGGAAAGAATTCAAACTTGAGCCGATGTACAGTTTAAAGTGTAAGTAAGTTTATTAAGCAGAGAGTAAGTAAGAAAAGGCCACCAACAGATGAAGTGGTAGTCTCTATCACTAGTGGAAGAGAGAACCCCCTGTTCCACCTGTAGGGGTAGGATTTATGTGTTTCATGTTTCCATGGAAAAGTTTTGGTATGGGGAACTTCTGCTAGGTACAAGAACAGAGGTAGGTTTACCTTTAACTTATGTAAGGTACAGCCTGTGATTAGTTTGTCATAGATTTCATTACGGGAATGGCCATTGCAATGGAATCCCTTCGGGCAATAGGCAACAGATGGTCTGTTCTGTGTGATTGATTAATGTCTGCCCGAGTTCTGTGTCTGGTACCATGTAGGTAGTGGGCTTGGAATCCAACCTCCTAGTTACTTCTGTAAAAATAGTCCTCATGCACTTTCCCTGTATTAGCAGTGGTAGTGGGGATGCATATAAAGGTTGGACAATTAAGTTTGTGAGCTCATCCTAGAAAAAGTGCTGCAAATCTCATTGCTGAATATCACTGTGGTCACCTTTGAAGTACTCCCCTTGGGAAGCTATGCACCAAAGTCAGCAACTAGTCCATCCTCAAAAGCAATTTTGGAACTCTTTTTCTGGAATGGCCATCAGAGCTGTCATTGCATTACCCTTGATATAAATGTCATCAAAATGTCTTCCTTTCAATATTTCCTTTATCTGCGGGTAAAGAAAAAAGTCACTGGGGGCCAGATCAGGTGAGTAGGGAGGGTGTTCCAATACAGTTATTTGTTTACTGGCTAAAAACTTCCTCACGGACAGTGCTGTGTGAGCTGGTGCATTGTCGTAATGCAAGAGCCATGAATTGTTGGCAAAAAGTTCAGGTCGTCTAACTTTTTCAAGCAGCCTTTTCAGCACTTCCAAATAGTGAATTTGGTTAACTGTTTGTCCAGTTGGTACAAATTCATAATGAATAATCCATCTGATATCAAAAAAGGTTAGCAACATCATTGCAACAAGTTCACAAACTTAATTGTCAGAACTCATACAAATCATTTGACTTTATTTTTATTTTTTCCTTTAGTTTTATTGAGGAATAATTGACAAAACTGTAAGATATTTAAAATGTACATCATGATGATTTGATATATGTACACATTGTGAAAGAATTCCTCCCATCTAGTTAATTAACACACCCATCGCCTTATTTATCTTTTCTTCCTTTCTTCCTTTTTTTTCTTTCTTTCCTTCCTTCCTTCCTTCCTTCTTTCCTTCCTTCCTTCCTTCCTTCCTTCCTTCCTTCCTTCCTTCCTTCCTTCCTTCCTTCCTTCCTTCCTTCCTTCCTTCCTTCTTTCTTTCTTTCTTTCTTTCTTTCTTTCTTTTTTCTTTGGTGGAACATTCAAGTTCTCTTCTCTTAGCAACTTTCAATTGCACAATACAGTGTTATCATCTATAGTTACCATGTTATACATTAGATCCTCTGACCTTATTCATTTTATAGCTGAAAGTTTGAGAAAGTTTTCTTTTATAATTGCTTTAAGTAATCAGTTCCAGGCTTTTCATAAGAAGAGAGAATTTACTTCTCAAAACTGAGCAAATTGTTACATAAAACTAATTTTGAGTGATTCAATTAACCCGTCCTTTTTCTATATGGATTGTCTTTATTATGTTTATTATTAATGGAGAGAAAAACAACCATTAACAATTTTCTAAAAGAAGATAAATAAACTGTGGGCAGGTGTTTTGAAATGAACATATCATTTCATCATGAGCTTTATTAAACACGTTCACTAATATCTTGCATTAGTGGAATTTTATATCTGTCAGAATCCATGATCCCATTCAGTCTATGTGAAACATAGGTTGACAATATCAGTGCTCCCAGGGACTACTTAGTTCATAGGAGTTCACGCCACCCTCTAGAAATGTTTTTCTTGCTCATGGCACTAGGGAATTCCTTTTGGGTCATCTCATGTTGTGAGTTTTGCATATATAGTGAGTCATTTGCCACAAAGTTCCTTGATAAATAGATAAATTCTCACATATTATTTTATATTTTTGAGCATATATTACAACCATTTAAAGAGTTTAGGAATTCTCAGGGCTCAGGAAAACACAGGCACAAAGCATTATGTCGTACTGAATACCTTTTGGTCAGTAGGGAAGGAGCCAGGAGCAGTGATCTACATAAAGAGCCCGACTTAAGAGTAGGCAGACAGGACGAGGGCAAGGTCCAAGAGGAGCAAGAGTTGCAACCTTAATTCCTGTAAAGTTTGGACATGAGTATTCAATTAGGTGAGTGGGACACCGTGTTTGGAGAACATACTTTACAAACAGAACAGTGATATGAGAACGCTCCAGTTTTCTTCCATTCCACCTATGAGATTATGTGTGTCCAACTCATCCTTCCTTCCATCAGCCCAGTCACACTGGCGTCACTGGCCCATCCTCTGTCTGAACCTAACCCCTCCATCGTGCTTGAATCCCAACCCTTCTGTGCATGTTCAGACCTTTCTCAGGAATTCATCTCTCCTTTCTTATGTCTTAAATTTCTCATTCTCTCCCTTCTTTCTAAAGTTAGACTTCTGTAAGCAGTTCTGAATATTTCTTTTCACTTCTGCGCCTCCTATTATTGCCTCAAACCACCAAGCGTGCCCTCTGCCGCCATGGCCCCACTCAAGTGGCAACTGCTCAAGCTACTGGTGTTTTACAAGCAATCTCGTCATGTGCCCTGCCAGCCCATGTAATCTAGTGCCTGCCCCCACTCCAGCCTCATCTCCTGCACTCTGCCCCCTCAGCCTCCTTTCTAGTCTTCAAATCCCCAAACACTTGCCCATTTCCAGGCCTTTGTACTCGTTCTTCCCATAGTCCGGGATTCTATCCCCCAGCTCTCACACAGCTGGTCCATTTTCATACCTCAGGTCTTGGCTCAGATATCCATTCTCAGAGGAACCTTTCCGGAACCTTTCATGGTGTATGGCCTTGGGAACATCACTTAACCTCTCTGTGGTTAAGTGTCTCATCTATAACTGAGGAAATAATTGTACCTATTGCCTAGGATTGTTGTAAGGCTTAAATGAGATTATACACGTAGTATTTACAACAAGATGACATATAGCAGTAATATTGGATTAATTATAGATAACTGTTTACTATTCTAGGCAACATCTTCATTATCTTGTCTCCCTGTTTTCTTCCTTTGTCACACTTATGAGAAGTGATTCCATTATGTATTCACTTGTTGTGTATAGCATGGTGGGATGCATGGTCCAGTGGACAAACGACTCATGTGCCTTGTTGGTTTCTCGAGCCTTTACATCTCACCTGAACCTGGAGCATGGTAGGGCTCAATACATTAGACACTTCAACCACTCTCTTACTACCTCATGCTGCGTTTGTCGTTATTGACTATTTTGTTCTTCTTGAAAGCCACCCCTCTTTCTTTTGCTTCCTTCTCCTCCTCTGCTCATACTTTTAAATGCCAGGACATGTCTGAGCGGGTCCAGGACAGCACAGGGGTATGGGAATGGGGGATGGGATTTGGGGAAGTGCTGCAGCCCCACAGTGAGCTGGCTTCACAGGAGCTCTGTGAGAGGAGGGAAAAGTAGGTGGAGCTGCTGATCCTAACTGAGGAGGAAAAGGTCAGGATGAGCTGAGTCAGGAGTGAAAGACTTGGACTTTCACTCTTATGTCTACAGATTATTTCAACATGTATCAAGCACCTCTATGTGTCTGACTGAGCTTGGTATTAGAATAAAAATATACAAGCAAGGATCTCAAATATATGGATGTATAAACAAATACTTGTACCGTAGGGAGTGCAAAGCAGCGGTGTGCACAAGGTACAATGTTGGCAATGAGGAGGGGGTGATCAGCTGTCTGAGAGTATGGGAGATTCAAAGAAGAGTGGAAACATGAAATGGGCCTTGAATTTGTCAAATCCACCAGGGAAAGAAATTCCAAGCTGAGGAAATAGCACATGCAAAGGTATAGAAAGTTGTCTCATTAATATTCAAGATAATGGATGGAGCAGATATGAAGACCTACCTTCTACTGTCCCCTTCCCCCACCAAACATACAGAAATCTTTAGCATCCCTGTGATGTAAAGTTGACTTGACTGTTTGAGGAGAAAGGTTGATACAAATTTTAAACTAATTTTATTTTGGAGTAAACCCCTTCTCTAATTCATGGCTTGCTTTGATAGATGGCTAATAGACAATCTGGAGGCTTCTGAATACTGAATTCCAACTCTTATGACAGCTCCAGTTTTACGAGGGTGAGATGACAGCTTGGTGCAAGGGAAGGTGGGTGGATGAGTTGACTGGACTGTTAGATGGATATGTGGGAGGACAGGAGATGGACGCCAAAGAATCCAATAGAGATTGGGGTGGTTTTTCTTTATTAGAGTTCTGTTTGGGTGATGTACCCCAATACAGGTGTGTCCTGGGAAAGCCAGCCACATGCTCCTATACACAAATTTTGATTTTACTATCATAATAACAGTAGTTATTGAGTGTTTACTGTATATCAGATATTAGTCTAAGTTCTTTTTATATATTATCTCTAACTACCCTGGAAGCATAGTACAAGGAATCTGAGACTTGGAAAAGTTAGTTTACTTATCTAAGGAAAACAGCAAGTAAATCTACTCAAATCTGAAGCTCATGTTTTTCCTACCTTATCATGGAGACAGTTCCAACTTTCTGAGAAAGGACACAATTTACTTCTATTCCCCACTTTCAAACCATATCACTGCTTTGCTTTGACAATCCTCTCCAGCTCTTGTAATATAAAGGGCAGTGAAGAATGGCATATTTATTCATTTTTATGATGCCGCTCATTTAATATAATTGGTTTTTCTTCTAGCATTGAATGACTTTCTGCAACATGAAATGCTTTCTTTTGTGTCTCAACACTGGCCACCACTACAGTCAATTTACTCCTGGAATCTTCGTGTTTCATGCCTCTCCAGCGAGAATTATACTACTGTATCCATTGTGGTTTCTGTTAGTTGCAACTGTACCCTTCTGGGTGGGCTAAGGGAATTATTACCAGTTATTAGATGGTTTACAAAACTATCGGAAGGGCTATAAGAGCAGTCTCTAGTCTGAGCTTCTAGGAACAACTCTCAATTTCCAAAATTACACAGCTTTTGCATGGCTAAGAACCTCACAATCTTTCTGAGATTTTTTTCAGGAAACTGCTGACATGAGAACCTTGATGACATTGCTATAATCTGTAGGCATAAAAATGAAAGCCTCCCACCCCTTCTTTCCACTCAGGACCAGCTTCATGAGCATGGAATCTGCAGTCATTCAAGGTCCCACAATTGGAAGAATGCTACTCAGAGTTTAATGCTCTGCGGTTGCTATCTTGAAATTCATGATCATTTATCTTTAAATTTGTGTTTTGTACGTCCAGTCCTTTGGGGCCCCAGGCCTCCCCTTTTCCTGCCACTGCCCAGCGACCACGACCTTCTTGGTGATGGTGGAGGTCTGGGAGTGGGAGCCAGGAGGAGTGATTGGTTGAACCAGGTGCATGCGCCCTGGGGCATCCACAGGCAGGGCAAGGAGGCGGAGTTCTCACACCTGCCTGGTAGACGCCAAGCATTTAGGCTGGCTACATGGAAGTGGTGAGCCTCCCACCTTCCTCTATCCAGGTGCCTGGAGATTCTGGGCGTGAAGGTGGCAGTCCTTTCAGGGGCCATCCTCCATGGGCTTGGGTGGCAGGCCTTGGGAGAGATGCCTGACTCGACTTCGGGAGGTTTCCGTCCTGCCGCAGGTGCTAGAGAAACCTCAGCTGCCAGTGGCCGCACGTGTGCTGACTCGTGGTTGCGGGTGAGTGAGTGCACTCATGTCTGAGTGTTTCCATGTCCTGGGAGTGCAACATTAAGTAGCAACAAACAAACAAACCACAAACACCTTGACAAGTTGTGGGAAAGACCACAGAAGGAAGGAAAACGTTTTTTTCTACTTTTTGTACCGGAGCCTTGCATTTTCAAACTGGGCCCCACAAATTTTGTAGCTAGCTCCATCTCTACTTGATTTAGTTTGAACCCAAGGCTTTGATAAGTGCACCCGATTGGTGGAATCCAAATCACATCCTAAACTCTGTTTATAAAGGAATCTAGGAATTGCAGTTTTTAGCTTTCCAGCCTAAGCAGTACAGGAAGGCACTGCAGTACAGGAAAGAAGTTGGAATGGGTGTTGAGTAAGACAACCCATTTTATCTGCCACAATCACCTTGTGAGTCTGGCAAGAGTGGTATGTCTCTCTGTACACTAGGCTCTGTTGGCAGAGTCTGGATCTGGCTCATTCGCTCCTCTGTCCCCAGTTCAGGATACAGGGCCTGTCACATGATAAGACCACAGCATTTGTAGAATTGAATTGCTCCTCACCCATTTTTATATGCTGTAGTTATTAACCTATACAGCTCATGGTATATTCTCTCTTGTCATAGTTCATATTAACTAGAGATCTTCATTACTAGTGACAAATTCATATTAAAATGCAGTGGGTTAGTGAAAATAAAAAGAAGGTATGTGGATTATACTTACTGATTTCTGTACCGGGCATAGCTAATACAAACATATGTCCACTGTGCTTAGGGAATTAAATCACTTAGTGGGCCATTATGGAAACATTAATAATGTTTATCCAGCGACAGAAACCACCAATATGAAATTACATTCCTTCTAGTCTTCACCTTTTGAATTTCACAAACTGGAATTAATTTCAAAGGGAACAAATCTGGCTGAAGTGTATTAAGTGTACGAAGAATGGGCAAATCACAGAATATTCTATGGAAAAATTAGTTTGATTTAAAACAGGAATGCCCTGAGCAGAATCAAATTTTCATATACTTCTCACCATCTCCAATTGGAAAATAAGAGTATTTCTGCCAAAAGATTTTCATTAAAAAGGCTTTGGCTTGTATGTGTATATGTGTATAAAAATATCCCTTAATCACTCTATTACAAAGATATAACGTTAAAGCTGTTACCTGAGATTTAATTACGAGTTTAAATTGTCTAGCTGTGGATTAGATGATGGTCAGGACAGCTGAGAGTTTGTTGGATGACCCAACCATCCAGAGGAATTCAGAAAGCAACATTGTACTCCTTAGAACTTGTCAGGTTATCCAAGAAGTGGTGGGGGGTAGAGGGCTGACTCCAAAATTTTTTAAATTTATTAGGATAAAGAAAGAGGTTTTTGGAATCTCCTTTCTTAACATGTTCTGTTCAGGAGCTGCATCATGGAAATCTGGCCTGATGATTAATGGAGATTTGGTCCTGTCCAAAATGTCCATGGAGACAGTTAGTCCATGCCAAAAGGCCCTTGGTATTTTTTCCTTTCAAAAATGTCCATGCTTAGAAAATGTCCCTGAGTTCAAATAGCCCATAATATGTATTTATGCTTTTGGTTTATAGGATTAATACATAAAAAAGTTCTATCATGATTTATTGCTCCAATAATTATGTTGTGGCTGTATTGCCAATAATATCCTTTCTTGTGTAGGTTTCCTAGCTGGTAAATGGCACACGGGATTAGGTAGATGGGTCAGGATTTGAATTTTGTGGAAGAGCAGGATTTAAATATTAAGGACCTTTTGGCATGGACCAGATGTCTCTGTGGATATTTTGGACAGGACCATATATCCTGCAAGGGGCTTAATTGTTTGACAGGTCCTGAATTAGATCTAGTTATAACTCAGAGTTACTTACTTAATGGAAATCCATGAGGCAACTGTGTGAGTAAATGGTTGTGATAGCCTAAGAGGCACAGTTTGGTCTTTGAACCAAAGTAGGGAACAAAGGAATTCTGGTTCATTCAGGAAAGGTGGAGCAGAAAATGTTGACTTTTATTATCCAGGTAGTCTTGTCATTCGTATCAATTTGACTGCAGGATTTAACATAATCCATTGTGCTTCTACATTAAACAGTTATGCTGACAAAGTGTAACTGTGATACAATTATAAATTATAAGTACAGGAAAGGTTATTCACCCAGATAATCCAGGGTAATCTTTCCATCTCAAAATTCTTAATTATATCTGCAAAGTCCTTTTTGGCCATATAAAGTAACATTCATAGGTTCCAGGGATTAGAACATGGACATTATTTTGGGGAGGGAGACATTCAGCCTAATTTACATGCTGTCTGAAAATGAGCTAAATCTCAGACCTTTTCACTGCCTACTACCCCAGAGCACAACATTGAAAGATGGAGATTCCAAGGACCTACTTTCTTTTTGACTAGCAATCATAAGTCTAGGTTTCTAAAGAAGTTTATTTTAAAAGAGAGTTGTTTTGGGGAACCTCTGACAGTACAATTTCTGTTTTTAATTATCCAAACTAATTTAGATTCAGTCTTTAAAGATCTTAAAGATTTGAATTAAATTTTATTGTGGTTATTTTTGTGTAAGTTATTGAACTTTTTAAATTGTCATACGTTTCTGCATTTTTGTTGTTGTTGATCAGCTATGTGGAAGCTATAAGACCTTGAATCTGGAATGATTCAATGCTGTTTAATTTTTATCACTCAGGAACTAATAGGTTACCCTTATAACTGGATTATGGCTTATCTAATACATTTTTGCAATGAATTTACATACAACGTATCATTTAAGATGTTCTAACTGACTTTGAGCATAGTAATTGAATTATTATTGCTGAAGGTTCAATGAAACTGTGGGGACCTTGTTTCAGGATCCAGACTTTAAATAGAAGGGCTATCCCATCCTTTTTTCCTTGTCCTGACATTCTGAATACCATTATCTCACTAAACAATTTTGTTTGTCCTTTTTTTTGGTTAAATATTTTGGTGAATTAGAAAATGTAGCCTTCAGAGTCACTTTGTAAATCCTCTTGGACTTGAACTATTTTTCTGCTGTTGTTTTAAATGTTAGTTATAATACCTGTGACTGTGCTTGGGACGTGTAGTTCTAGTTCTTTCAGTGGCAACATGTCTCTAATATGCTTAGCATGCTGTAGCACAGGCTCTACGCCAACCACAATGCAAAGGGGCAGGCTGAATATGAAGATATCTAAGACGTGGTCAGTCTCCTCCCGATCTCTGGACTGGGGTCTGGACTTATTTCACATTAATCCCCAGCACCTATGCTACTCTACAGCACATAGTCAGCTCACAGTCAGTGTCTGTGTTTTGTTTTAAAATTTCAAGTATACAACATAACGATTTGATATTTGTATATATTGTGAAATGACCACCACAATAAGTGTAGTTAGCATCTGTCACCATACATAGTTAACAAAAAATTTTTTCTTGTAATGAGAACTTTTAAGATATATTCTTATAGCAACTTTCAAATATGCAGTTCAGTATTATTAACTATAGTCACCATATTGTACATTACATCCCCATGACTTTTTATTTTATAGCTGGAAGTTTGTAACTTTTGACTCCCTTCACCCATTTTGTCCCCCACCCTATCCCCTCAGTAAATGTCTGTTTAATGAAGAAATTTTTATTGATTAAGCAGTTGTTGAATAAAGAAACAGTCTAGAAATTGAACTACTTATGAATTCAAATAACTAAGATAGAATGCTTCTATCTTTACATCATTCCTAAGTGAGGTAATGGAGGTGTGAACAGGGTGTAATGGGACCCACCAATTTGGCCAAGGAAAGTCAGAGAAGGATTTGTGGAAATGTAATCACGTGAGCAATTTCCTGGAGGAAATGAGTCCAATTCACCAAATAACTACTTCTATGAATTTACTTGTTTATTTTCACTCCTTAGTTTTGATGGGCTACTTTCCGTTTTGTCTCCATGAGAGTATCCTGAGAAGTCTTGATTTGTCTCTGCCTTAGCTCCTTGCTGTTGGCATTAAAAGGTGCAGGGGTGAAATGGCTACTTGGGAAGAGATAGGGAGCAGAATCAGCACAGCCCTCCCAGGAAGGAAGGAGGCTAAGAGATGAGGAGAAATGAATGGGGAAGAATGGATGGGGAACAAAGGAGGAAACGAGGCTGCTTCTTATTTATAAGAATGTGTTTATAAAAAGTTGTTATATTTGAGAATATATTCTTTATGAATATATGTTCAATGAATTTATCCTTTTTCTTATGATCACATCTTGCCTTTTTCTGGCTAGCAACGTGTGCTGACCCTCCTCTTTATTTTGCCCTTAGTGGAAGCCCTCTTTGTCCCAGTTCTTTCCAGCTGCAGCAGCAGGAATCTGGGTAGAGACAAATTAAACATTCCTTAAAATGCTGTTATGAAAACAAAATGGAAACTGGACAACTAAAAGTTTACATAAAAATTTTAAAACTATCCCATCCAATGTGAATTATTGTAAACTTTATAAATAGTTCAAAGGAACAAAAAAATTTGGCCAATTGGCCTAGTGGAAAATTGGCTTTCTGCAATTGATTTTTGGCAAATTGACCCAGAACCAGTCTTGTAGAATTAACACACATTCACACATTCAGCAAAAATGGGAAAGGGCATTCCAGGTACAGAGACAAGAGTAGGAGAAATAAGTTTGGCAGGGACAGGTACATTTATTCATTCACCAAATGTTTTAGAGCACAAAACCTGCCCTTGTGAAGTGAACAGTCCTACCTTCATGAAGCTTATGTTGTTTCTTTTGTATAAATGTCTGCCAAATTATTTGGTTTTAAAACACACTCTCTCTCTCTCTCTCTCTCTCTCTCTCTCTCTCTCTCTCTCTCTCTCTCTCTCTCTCTCTCCAGAGAGAAACTTTTTAGATATTGGATATAAGTTGTGACAGTTAAGGACATTTTTTTAAAAGCATGCTGAAATAGCTTTGACAAAGCCACAGCACTCCAGCTAAATTTCCTGTTTCCTAGGTGAACTTATAAATCCTCATTCAGAGCCTGCTTGATTTTACTTAACGTACAACTTCAGTTAAGCTTGATAAGTTATAAAGGATACATTTGAAAAGAGATAACATCAACATATTTAATGGAGTCCCAGTGAAACGTGATTGCCAATATGTTAAGAGGAGAAAAGAACTTTGAAAACTTGTTAGACGTTTGCTATGTGAAACTGTCTAGCAATGAGTATTCATGGAGATAACTGCAGACAGTATCTTTTGTATAATAAGGCAGGTAAGAATATAATAGACTATAGAAAGATTTGTGACAAAAATAAGATGGAAAATGTTTTAAATACTGAAGAGGTGATTTTCAGTTTTGGGAAAATCTATGAAGGTGGTCTACCTTGCTGAGTCACAGTAAAGAGCCTTTGAAGAAAGTTGTAAAAATTACAGAAAACATTGGATTCAAACTAAGTGAAACATTAGAAAGAATGTGAAAGAATATCCTAGCATTAAAAATAAAATAGGTTCACGCCAATCTCTTTCCTTAATGAATATTCATGTTTCTTTGGTTTCCTCAAGTACTTTTGGTGTTTAAATTGACACAAAGGAAGGAACAAGTCTTAAAATATTTATGGCTCTAAGATCTGGTTTCTAGTCAATTCACATATGGCTCAGAATGTTAATAATTGAAGGTTGATCTATTTTGACTACTTGCCAACTTTATGATTTAAACTTGTTCTTTGACCATAAATCTTGTCCTTTCAGGGACAGTTCTGGAATTAGACTCAGAATTGTGACAGGATGACTCTTCTGTTACTGAAAATTACATCCACTGTTTAAAGCATTTTTTATGCTAAACCTATAATGAAAAATTTTGAAAGATCACATTTCTAGGAACCTTTTAAGAAGTGGGCTCTCCAGTGATATCACTAAGGGCAAATGAAAGCATGGAATACTCCAACAGACTGAAATGAAAGCTTCTTTACAGGAGATATTAATGCCAGAAAGTAAAGAGAGCTAAGATCAACACATCACAGTCAGAACCCCCCCCCGGCATGGCCCAGAGAGACAGGACTCAGTCTAGCTCTATGGGCAGCTCCCACGCTCATCACTCACGGTCCAGCAAGTCAGCATAGAACCCGAGGAAATGGATGATACCGCTGGGTGCTCTGTGTAGGGTGCTGGCAACTGTGGGATTTTCTCTGAAATAAGTCTATTGTGAGTTGGGTGTTTTTTCTGGCGAGGCTAGTCTTGACAATGTATACTCCAAGATTGTTTCCTTGGCCTTCCAAAAAGTTCCATAAACTACCTCATTGGCTACAATAAATCCCTTTCTTCTTAAATTAGCTAGCATGGATTTTTATTCTCTGCAAAAAAGACTCTGCAACTAAGAACCCCACCAGTAATTGCTGCCATTATTAGGCAATAAGCCACTGTAAAAGAGTGACTCTGAGGACAGTGGCTTAAATATTTTAGAAATGTCATTCTCTCTCATCCTATAGCTCAAATTGAGTAGTTGGCTATCCTCCCCAGTCATCTAGGGACCTAGGCCAGCGGGGTGACTCTGCCATCTGCTCCAGTTGGCTTTCCTCTCTGGCTCTAAGATGTTTGCTCCACATGTCTTCAACTGTCTTGCGCTGGTATCCACATTCCAGGGAAGGGAAAACAGAAAACATGGAGGGGAAACAATTGCATTTTGAAGGACATGAAGCTGAGGTTGTTGCTCAAATCTATTAGCTAAAACCAAGACTCAAAATTTCTCCAAGATTCAAGGAAAGATGGAAAATATAATCTATAAATGGAGTGGCCATTAGCCTGGCCCATTTGATGGGTATGTAAAAGAAGAAGGGGAGAATGGATATGGGGAAAATGCCAAAACTTTTTTCAAGAGCACATCATCCAGCTTTTGAAACCTCAACGATCTCTTGAAAATAGACTTTTATTCTCACCCTTTCTCCCAAAGCAAAGATACCTGCAAGAAGCAATACAGCAGCAGGAACATCAGAAAGCAGCTTTCTCAACCCCTCTATCTAAGTAGCAATGAAACAGTGAAATAGCCATAGTTATTCTGATTCTCTCAATGAAATAGAAATAAAACATCTAGGTTTTAAAACATATCAATGCCTTCACTTAATATAGTGAGCACCTGCTATGTGTCAACAGTATAAGATACAGAAGTAAACAAGACAGTCCTGGCAGCTGCCCTTGTGATACTTTCATTCTAGAATGGAAGACAGACATTGAACAATTTATTATGAGTTGATTATTTAATTATAGTAAATGCTCCAAGAAATTCAGGGGGTATGTAAGTACGTATATCACACAGAAATTTGTCCTCCGCTGCAGAGATCAGGAATGCATTTTATTTTTAAAGTGATATTTATCTACAAAAAATTATGGACACGTTTACTAGGAAAATAAATTTATCTCTGCTAGTTGGAAAATTGTTTATAGACCTTCCTATTTCATTTTTTGGTTATAATTAGAAGAGGACTTTTGCCATTTAAAAATATGTATTAATTTTTTGAATAAGTTCATTTTATCTGGTTTAATCATCAAAAAGTATAAAAATGTATACGGCCCAAATTTTCCCTTACATCCTTGACCTCAGCCAATGGGTTCCCATAGTCCCCAATGGGTGGCCACTTTTATTGTATTTATCTTTGAAAATAATTTTTATTTATGTACAAGCCAATACATATATATATATCATATATATGTATTGGCTTGTACATAAATAAGTATATATGTATCATATATATCATATATATCACATATATATAATTTTCTTCCCCTTTTAAATACAGATAATAGCATACTATGCATATTTTATTGCTCCTCGCTTTTTTACTTAATATAGCTTAGAGATCTTTTGATATAATATATTGATATAAAAATCTTAAATAAAATTATAGTGTTCCATTTCATAGATATTATTAATGTATTTAATTAGTCACTTGTTCGTATTTCGGTTATTGCTAATATGTTGGTTCAGTATTTCGATGAATAATTTTAAAATGTCACTTTATTCTTATGTATTTGTATCTATAGGACAAATTCCTAGCCCATTTAGGATTTTTTGGGGGGTTATGATATAAGGTATAGATCAAGCCGTATTTTTTCTCCACAGGGCTTCTGGTTGTTCCCAGATGATTCATTGATGGTACTTCTTTTTCTTACTGATTTGAGATACCACATTTATTATATACCAAAGCTCCGTATATATTTAGGTCTATTTCTGACTATATAGTCTGTTGCATTGGTCGGTTTGCCTATTCATGTCTCAGTAGCGTGCTTTATTAATTACTGAGACTTTATCTGACGAGGAAAATCCTCCTTTAATGCTCTCCTTTCACAGAAATTTTCTGACTTTTGTTTATATATTCATATAAATTTTAAAATCATTTGGTCTAATCCTGAAAAAAAAATGTGCTAGGTTTTATTTTCATGAAATTGCATTAAATTTATAAATTAACTTAAGGAGGATTGACATCGTTATGATGTTGAGTCTTTCTACCCAAAATGCCTTTCCATTTGATTAAGACTTCCTTTTGTCTTTCAACAAATGTTTTAATATTTTTTCTTGTCTTTCAATGAATGTTTTAATATTTTGTCCTTTAGGCTATTAGGCATTGAAGATTTCTTTTAGACCTTTTACCTAGGAATAAGGTCTTCATTTATACTTTCAATTAATATTGGTTGTGTATGTGAAAATTTTTGCATATTAATTTTGCACCTTCTAATTTACTTTTTTTTTTGTAATAGTGTTTCAGTTGATTTCCTTGGGTTTTATAGGTGTGTTATCATATGATCTACATAGAACGATAGTTGTATCTCCTTTTTAATTTTCACATCTCTAATTTCTTTCTCTTGCGTAATTGCATTGCTAGTACTTTTGGTACTATGTTAAATAATAGTGCTGATAGGACATTCTTGTCTTTTTCCTAAGTGGAGATAGATACTCCTGTGTTTCTCCTTAAGCATAGTATTGATTTAGGGCTGAAGTAAAAATATTTTAATATTTAAAAGAAGGATCTATTAACAAAATGTTCTTCTTAAGAATTTCATCAAGAATGGATCTTGAATTTGGTCAAATGCCCTTTTAGCATATATGAGGATAATTATATGATTGTCTTTCTTATGCCTACTAATTGACAGATTACATCAATAAATTAATAGATTTTCTAATATTGAACCTCCTTTTCAGACTTCTAATAAATCCTTGGAAATGATGCATTCTTTTTTAAAGTGTTGCTGGCCTTAATGGGGAATTCGATTCTATATTCATATATAAGATCGGAGATAGTTTTCTCTTTTATGTGCTTCGTCGGGTTTTACCCTCAGTGTCCTGCTTGCTTCAAAAAAGTATCTGAAATTCTTTTTCTATACTCTAAGATGGTTTAAACAGCATTGGACATATCTGTTCATGAAGGTCTTGTAGAATTCCCCCGAGAAATCATTTTTATTTGATATTTTGTGGGGAAAATGGGGAAGAGATAGCAGTAGCTCTGATGAATTTCCTTGTTTATTCAATGAGTGCTGTTTAGATTTTATGTCTTTTCTAGGGTCAGTTTTGGTATTTCTGTTCTTGATAAAATAGTCTGATTTATTAAGATTTTCACTTTTAAAAACTTTTTATGGTTATTTCTCCCTTATCATTTACTTTATTAGTACATTTTTCCTCCCTTCCTTCCTTCCTTCCTTCCTTCCTTCCTTCCTTCCTTCCTTCCTTCCTTCCTTCCTTCCTTCCTTCCTTCCTTCCTTCCTTCCTTCCTTCCTTTTTTCTTGATTAAGTCAGCTAACAGTTTATCTACTTAATTGACTTTTCAAAGCACCGGCTTTCAGTTTATGTTTTTACAATTTCTTAAATTCTGTTTTTATCTTTATTGATTCCTTCCTTTAGTTTTCCTTGATTTTTCTCTTGTTTCTTTTCTAACTTCTGAAGTTGAATGCCCAATTCACTTATTTTCAGTCTTTCATTTTTATAATAGAAGCATTTAAGGTGTCGTGCGGGGTGTCAGGCGGGGTCTCTGGTCCCGCTCCCCGCACAAGAACGCAGGACATGGTGAGGCCAAAAAGGAACACCCACGGAGCCATAGGTAGGGGAGTCATACCACTATACTCTCACTGACGGCTGGGTTGGAGACACAGGAACCAGGAGCAACACAATTCTCAACCCTCACTGTGCCGCTTGCAGACTCAGCCACCATCTTCTTGCTAGCCCCCTTTTTCTGCTAGCCTAGCCACGGCAGTTATATTAGTGGCCAATGGCTCACTGGTTACAGCTGATGGTCAACTAGCCACAGCTGATGGCCATTTGATCACAGTCGACAGCCATTTACTACCTGAGCCAGCACCTTTCTATGTGAGGCTGAGAGCCTGGAAACTGCTTTTTGGGGCTCTGTCCCCACATAAGGCTATGAATTTTCCTCTCAGCATTGCTCTAGCAATGCATAGTTTTCATATTGTTTTTTAGATTTTCTGCAAGTTTAGTTTTGAAATTCCTCTTTGATCCAAGAGTTGTTTAAGTCTGATTTTTTTAATTCCAAAAGATTGGCTTTCTGTTCTCTGATTTTATTGTTAATTTGTAGTAATTTGTAGTATTACATAGTGATCAGAGAATGTTGTCCATACCATTTCTACTTTTTGTAATGTATTGCAATTTTCTTTGGATCTTTTTTTCATTTTTAGATCTTCATTTTTGGATCTTCTTTTGGATTTTTTTTGATCTTCAATTTCTGTGAATGATTTATAGGCACTTACACAGAAGATATGATCTCTTATTTTTCAGGATACAAAATGTAATGTTTATAATCAGATGGGTCTAATTAATAGTGTTATCTAGATCATTTATATCGTATCCTTACTTATTCTTTTCCCTTTTGATCTGTTATGCCTAGAGAGGTAAATCAAAGTTTCCTGCTATTAGTAGGTTTTTATTTCTCCTTGTATTCCTCTAGCTACTTGGTACAGAAGTAGTTGTAAATGTTATATCTTTGCAGTGAATTACTCTTGGAATTGTAAAGTTTCCCTCTCCTTCTTTTGCCTCATTTAATGCTTTTAAACCTGAGTTCTACCTTCTCTGATAGCAGATTGTGACCTTTCTTTTGTGTGTGTGTGTGTATGTGTGGTATACTATTCTTCTACAGTTAGCCATTCTGAATTATTTTAGGTATTTCTCTTGAAGACAATATATAGTGGATTTAAGAATCTAATCTGAAGCCCATTTATATTTGTCAATATGACAGATATATTTGAACTCAGTTTTATTATTTATTTCCTGAATTTATAGATTTCTTTTAGGTTTTTGACTGTAAGGCCTGTTTTCTGTTTACTTTGTTTTGATTTCTGCATGTGATTTTACTGATACTAAGAAAGGTTTGCAATTTTAGCCTCACTGTTCCTTTGGTAAGTATGGCTTTATTTAATATTCTTAGTTCTCCATAAATCTGAATTAGTTAGGGTTTGCTAGAGAAATAGAACCAATAGGAATATATGTATACATATATGAAATGGGGAATTGGCTCACGTGATTATGGAGGCTGAGAAGTGCCAAGAACTATAGTCACCAAACTGGAGACCCAGGAGAGTGACAGTTTAGTTCCAGTCCAAGTCCGAAGGCCTGAGACAGCTGACAGTGTAAGTTTCAGTCTGAGGCTGAGTCCAATGGCCTAAGAGGACCAATGTCCAAGCTCAAAGACAGTCAGGCAGAGAGCAAATTGTCCCTTATTCATTCACTTTGCTCTAGTCAGGCCTTCAACAGATTAGATGAAGCCCACTCACACTGAGGAAGGCAATCTTCTTTGTTACTTAGTCAACCAATTAAAATATTAATCTCATCTGGAAACATCCTAACAGACTGTTTAGCCAAATATCTGGATACCTCATGGCCCAGACAGGTTCACACATAAAATTAACCATGACAAGTCCACTCCTTGTTAATTTGGCACCCATATGAATCTCCTTACACCATATGTCATCTCCAAATAAGGGCAAAAACAGTCATAACTCTGCCTAACATGATACTACTATCCTGAGGACAACCCAAATTACACTAACCCCTTCCCCAAAGGAGGAGTAAAGTCCTCTACTCTTTTCACTGATAATCCTATAACTTAAATACTAAATTAACATTACTTAAATACTAAATGAACAGTACTTAAATACGAGAATACAAAGTCAGTACATTTTATGTTACATGACAAAGGGAATGAGAGAGGGACGCAAACAAAGATAGATATTTGCTATACATACACAAACATAACAAAATAAGGAGGAAATACTCATGATAAATACTACAGTCCTTATTTCTGTGGCTGGTCACATGGTCACAGCTGCTATTTATACCTAACTTCTTTCACTCCCCATTCCGTATCCCCTTAGCCTTCAGCAAGCACCTCAGCTGCTCATGGTTCTTTACCTGGTGAAGTTACCCAAATCTTCATTCCTGAAGGGTCTAGGCTATTAGCAGTCCTTCCTGGATTGAGTTCTTATAGTTTTCCATTGATCTTAATCATAGGGCGTGGTAGTACTTAGTACTAAGAGACGTGCCAGTCCAGTTTCTCCTCAGTAGTCAAACTCAATCACCTCATCCAGCACCGTAACTCCATCCTTTGCCTGTTGTTTCAAAGGCATGACGAGTCCACAGTGCCTGGATGGCAGTCTTAACTTCAGTGAAATCATTGTTGTGTCCCCTGGTGAAAGCATTTCTCTTTCTGGAACTATGACCTCTTGGCCAGTAGGGCATAAGATTGGAAAATAGGAAAATTTACTTGTGGGTCACTAGGGTTAATAGTGAGTGGTGCCACTTCCATGTCCACCCCTTGAATCCTGGACCTTTGAATCCTAAATGTGGGATAAACAGCTCCATATATTGGATGCTGATTCAGAGCATATACAATCTTCTGGAGAACATTCCTCAGCCCTGCAGTGTATTGCCACCTACCGTGTTTCCCCTGAAAATAAGACCTAGCTGGACAATCTGTTCTAACGTGTCTTTTGGAGCAAAAATTAATATAAGACCTGGTATATTATATTATATTTTATATTTATTAAAGACCCGGTCTTATATTATAGTAAAATAAGTCCGGGTCTTATATTAATTTTTGCTCCAAAAGATGCATTAGAGCTGATTATCTGACTAGGTCTTATTTTCGGGGAAACATGGTAGTTGGTGCTCTGTCTTCAAAAGGCCATCGCACCATTCTATCAAGTCACAGCTGCCATAGGACGGTGGGGAACATGGTAAGACCAGTGAGTCCTGTGAGCATGGGCCTCTTGCCACACTTCTTTTGCTGTGAAGTGAATTCCTTGATCACAAGCAATGCTATATGTAATACCATGCTGGTGGATAAGGCATTCAGTAAACCCATGGATCATAGTTTTATCAGAAGTATTGCATGCAGGGAAGGCAAATCCATATCTAGAGTAAATGTCTATGCCAGTAGGAACAAACCAATGTCCCTTCCATAATGGATGCCGTGCAATATAATTAACCTGCCACCAGGTAGCTGCTGGCTGATAACCCCAGGGAATGGTGCTCTTTTGGGTAATCAGTGTTATTCTCTGCTGCAGGCAGATTGGGCACTCAACAGTGGCTATAACAGGTCAGTCTTGGTGAGTGGAAGTCTATGACGCTGAGCCTATGCATAATCTCCATCCTTGCCATCATGTCCTCTTTGTTCATTAGCCCATTGGGCAATGACGGCGTGGCTGGAGAAAGAGGCTGATTGGTATCCACAGCGCAAGTCATCCTATCCACTTCATTATTAAAATCCTACTCTGCTGAGGTTACCCTTTGATGAACATGAGACATGACTATCTTCATGTTTTTTTGTTTTGCCCATTTGGAGAGGTCTCTCCACATACCTCTTGCCCAAATTTCCTTGTGAACAATTTTCCAAACATTTTCTAAGTTCCTGACCATCCAGCCAAACCATTGGCCAGAGTCCATGAATTGGTATATAATCCCATGTCTGGCCAGTTCTCCTTCCAAGCAAAGTGAGCAGCCCAAAGTAGTGCCCCCGGGGAAGATTATCCTTCACCACTGTCCTTCAGGGATGACCCAGAAAAGGGCTGTAGTGTTGCAGTTGTCCACTTTTGGGTGGTGCCTGCATATTGTACAGAAACACCTATAACCAGGCCCGAGTCTTCCCTTCCTCTGTCAACTAATTGTAGGGAACCATAGGTGCAGGCTGGGAGGGAGGAGGCAGTGTAGGATAAGGGCTGTTTTTCTGTTCTCTTCATTTTGCTTTCTGTATGCAATCAACTGATACTAAGAAAGGTTTGCAGTTTTGTTCTCACCGTTACTTTTGCAATTATGGCTTCTTAATATTCTTAGTTCTTTATATCTTTAGACACTATGAATTTCTTTATGTAAGCAATGATAAAATTAAAATCTTTCCTATTTTTCCTCCTTTCCCTAACTTGTCTCCATCACCTAACTTTAGAATTACCTTTATACTGTTAAATGTTTATACAGATGTTACTTAACATGTCATCTTTAAATGCTATCTTTGTACTCCAGATACTACACATGAGGAAATCTGTGTACTCTTCCTCCCACTTTCGTTCCCATTTTTTTCCGGTTTTTATTACTGTTAAAATTTCTGCCTTGTTAAGATATAAAATATTTATATTCTCTTATGTCACTCTAATCTGTACATTTGTTTTAGTTTTAGTTCTACTGTTAAGTATTAAAGTTCACTGCCAGTCCCTTGTCCATAAAAGTTTACTCAAGAAGGGATGGGAACAATAGTCTCTAAATCTTTGCGTGTTGTCTGTAGCCTATAAATGTAAAGCTTCTTTGGTTAGATGTTAAATCCTCAACTCTTGCTTTTCTTCCTTGAGTATTTTCTCGATTTTGTTACATTTTCTTGTGACAAATGTTGCTCTGGAGAAATCCAAGATCACCCTGATTATTTTCTTCTTTATAACATACTTAATCTTTTTGCCTGATTGCTCAAAGGGTTCTTTCTGTATCTTTGAAGACCAGTAAATACATTAGGTTATGCCTCCGTGTTGACTCTTTTGGGTATATTTAGCCTGGCACACTCTGTGGCCTTTTAATATCCAGAGTTTACATGAAATATGTCTTTAAATATTTGTTCTTTTCCATTGTTTAGATTTTCTTCTTAGGGATTCCAGTTGGATCTCCTATATCTATCATGGTAGCTCTCATTTTCTCTGCAGTCTTTTTTAGTTCATTTTTGTTTTATTGTATTTATTGTTCTCATTTTATCCTCTATATCTTTTTTATGTTTTCCATACTATTAGAGTTTTGTTGTTGTTGTTGTTGTTTTTCCCTTTTATTTCAATCTCTGTGATCATTTTGTTTTTTTCGTCTATCTCTTTCCTCAATTTTTATAGCTCATGCTTCATCCCCTCTGTTTGAATATTTCCTTCTTAAGATCTGGCATTTTTGCTTTGTGAGTTTTTCTTATAGAGGAGGTTGTTTTATTATGTTATGGCAAACTTTTTTATTCACAATTTTATGTGCTCTGTAGCCATGTTGCTCTGGTGAGTGTTTTTCATCTGTTGATAAAGTTTGCTGTTTTATTCCTCATTATTATGGCATTTTTATATTGATGCTGTGCTACTTACTGACTTTATTGAATTTTCTGCATTGAATGTATTGAATTTTGATTTATACAAAGATACATTCAAAGTTTTATATCATGCAAAGATACATTTCTAATTGAATGTATTGCATTTTCCTGTATCAGCTTTTTGCAAATGTTTCCTAAGGTGGGAAGAGGCCAGGGCAATCTTCTACACTAGATGGTTTTCACAAAACAATGACTCTCCTTTCCTTAGTAGACAGTAAACTGCCTGCAAATATGGCTTATCTGTATAGTTTTAAGCTATCCTTGATTTCTTTTTCTTTGAATGAAACAGGTTCGGGGGTTGCTTCTTATATTCAACTCATCTCCGTTCTTGCACCCTCTGCTTCAAACAAGAGCAATAGCTTCTGCCTTTCAGAATGTGTCTCTGAACTACAGGAAGTGTTTTGTTTATTTGTTTGTTTTTTAATTTCTGATAATTGCAACTTCTGTACTGTCTTTTTTCTGGGTTTTCCTCTATTTTCTCCTATGGGACTCCCGTGCAAATTCGGTTGCTTTTGGCAGCGTTTACAAATATTTTGGAGTCTGAGCTCCTGGTTCCACCAAATATAATTTTTGTTTCCTAGGCTCCCTGCTGCCTTTGGATATGTTACAGGAATAAAGAGGGACTACTGAATATATGCAACCCTTTTCCTACTGGATCTCAGGATTTCTTTTTTCTATTGTTCAGGAATCTAATAATTTTGACATTGATCAGACATTTTATAAACAAACCTACATTCCTATCATGTATTAAGTCATTTATGGATGAGGTTATGAGAATAATTTGTAGCATCCAGATATATATACATATATACATATACACATATATATGTATATATATGCGTATATGTGTATATATATGTGTATATGTATATATTAAAATACATATATATAATATATGTATTTTAAGCAAAGTTAAGTAAAAACATCAGGAAATTATAAACACAATAAAATAAGATTGAGCTCATAAATCCAATGTTTTGAAAAGAAAGATGGACTAAAACATTTTTCTGGCAATAATTCTTTTCATTTGGTCTTGCGTGTTCTCTTTCCAACATGCAAAAAATAAAATTAACCAAGAAATCTAAAAGCAGCTATATGGTATCATCAAATCCATGTTGAATCCACATATGGTTTGGAAGTATTTGGTATCTAGCCACATATAAGCAAAGGCAGATGCTGAACATTTTTATTAGTTGACAGTACTAGCATTATTAACTCTGTTGGATGATAAGTATTCTCAGTTCCACCTACTAGAATATACCATTGTAATTTAACACTATACTCCCAGAATGTATATTCCTGTCAGATCCTAAAACCAGTCCACAGTGCACTGGTTTTAACAAGAGGACTGGATTTCTGGAGCCCATTTCAACACAAATCTTGTTCCTTGGTACCTGTGGAGCTGGTCTGACTACCAGGGATATGAGGCAAAGGTCTTCAGATGTTTGATGAGTCGATGTTTGATGAAGTGTTCTTAATTTTTGTTCGTACTCTGGCAATTGGGATACTTCAAGAGAAAGTTGTAGGTTTATTGTTTATCTCTGAATTTTTGCATATGTCATTTCACTTTTCTTAGCTCTTAAACTATGAATATTAATGCTTTCTTTGCTAGTTTTACACACTCCACTCCATGGGGACATGAAAGTTAAATGAGCAGGGTATGTTAAAGTACTTTGTAATCTGTACAATAGTGAACAAATAGGAAAATACATTATTTGATTTTGTTTGGTGGTAGGTAGAGGGGAGGAGACAGCACAAAACCACTTATCCTGTAGTTTCAGTGATTGAAACCAGTGGAAGAGAGCACGTGGCAAGCTTCTAAAATTATGTTTAATTTTCTTTATTCAGTTCCATGCTGCCAAGTGTTAAATGTTATGCATCGGAACTGGCACTGTAGCACGACATTTGATCCACACACCTGGTCTAGAGAGAATATCAATGCCAACCATATTCTTGGACATGCTTTCCTGAATGACTTTTTATTAACACATTGGCACCAGCTGTGGCTGCAAAAACATTCAAAGCAGCCATATTTAAATGCTTTAGAATCTAGTGAATAGGGTTTTTATTGGACCTAACAAAACTATTGCCAAATGGGACATATGATAGTAAGGCAAACATTTGAACGAATTTTTAAACACAATGGTGTGTAAAAAATTATAATTAGGGTTTTTGATCTTGTGAATTTTGATAGTTTGACTCTAATCAGTATGTCTTTGAAATCTTGATTCTGATTTTCAAAACCAACTAAGTTATAATTCAAATAGACCTAACAGGTGGGTGAAATTTTCTGTTGTACCAGATTTGGGCTGCACTGATTTGGCATTGAACATCCTCTAAGTTTCTGAGAAAATGCCCTCTAATCGACAACCCTCTGGTTCCCTGTCAAAGGTACTCTGCATCCATGTTTTAGAAGCAGGGTTAAACTTCACAAACTAAGTCACAAGTATTGGATTGCAATCGTAGATTGAAATTGGGAGTCTTGCTGAATACCAGCCTTTTATATTTCTCTTTAGATCATTCATGGGGTGAGGGGAGAGTGGGGCAAGAAGTCTACTAGTTTCTAAGACTTTCAAGGTCTTTGGACTGCTAGACCCCAGAAATCTCCTAGAACTATACATGAAAAGGACAGCAACGTCTCAGACTGAGTGTCCATCCATTTTCTATAATTAAAATTATTGATAAGAATATTTGATAACACTGCATTTACTATCAGTCTGGCAGTATACTAAGTACTTGGCACATGTTATGTTACATAATCTCATAACAATCTTATGAGGTAAATATAATCACCCCACTACACAAAACAGGTAACCAGAGATGCAGAAAGCTTCAGCAAGTGTTAAGGTCTATCCACAGAGCTTGTGTTGTTAATCATCATGTCCCCCAATCCTTTCATCTGTTTTATTAATTTAGGCTTTGGAATATTGTGGCATGGCAGAACTTCATTACTTTCCTTTCAAAAATTTAAGAAAGATACAGATTTGAGTAAATGCATATGGACAATGTAGACATTTGGAGAACAAATGCTAACTTTCAGACTTCATATTGGTATTTCACTTGAAAAATTCTTCTGATACATATAGCATAACTCCTGGTGGATGACAACATTTCATAAACATCCGTTTGACACACAAGCATGCTGAGCTCAGGATAATGTCTAAGATGCAAAATGTGGGGAAAGAACCACTGAAGTTTGTGCCAACTGAAGGCAGTTGTTTGTTGTCATCTTGTTCAACCAAACACATCCCTCCTGGAAACACAATTAATTCTTTAGGTGAAAAGACTTCCAAAATCCTGTATTTGCACACCAGTAGCCTTTCAGAGGGTAGAAACCTTAATTTGCTCACAACTCACACAGTGGTCGTTATTTCAGTCTTTGAATGAGCTTACCACTTTTGATCTTGGCATACTTAGAGTAATTTAAGTTTAAAAATGAATGTTACTTAGCATAATACTCTCAAGGTCCATCCATATTGTCTCAAATGGCAGTATTTCATCTTTTCTTATGGCAGAGTAGTATTCCATTATGTCTATATGTATTCCATTATACCACATCTTCTTTATCCAATCATCTATTGAAGGACACTTTGGTTGTTTCCAAGTGTTGGCCACTATAAATAATGCTGCAATGAACATTGGAGTACATATATCTTTATGGATAAATTTTTTCAGATATTTGGGGGTAGATACCCAGGAGACGGATTGCTGGGTCATATGGTAATTCTATTCTTAATTTTTTGAGACAGCTCCATACTGTTTTCCGTAGCAGTTGTACCAATTTACATTTCCACTGACAGTGTATGAGGGTTCCTTTTTCTCCACAGCCTCTCCAATACTTATTATTTGTCTTGTTGCTAGCCATTCTAACAGGTGTGAGGTGGTATCTCATTGTGGTTTTTATTTGCATTTCCCTAATAGCTGTGAAGTTGAACGTTTTTTCGTATATCTGTTGGCTGTTTGTATGTGAAATAAGTCAGAGAGAAAAAATTGAGAACCATATGATTTCACTCATATGTAGGATATAAAATTGAAGGCAACAAAGGAACAAGACAAACAAATAAAGAAACAAAAACTCATAGACACAAACAACAGTTTATTCGTTACCAGAAGGTAAGGGGGAAGGGAAGATGGTAGAAGAAGGTAGAGGAGGTCAAATATATGGTGATGGAAGGAGAACTGACTCTGGGTGGTGAACACACAATGCAATATATAGATGATTTATTACAGAATTGTGTACTTGAAACCTATGTAGCTTTGTTGACCATTGTCATTCCAATAAATTTTAATAAAAAATCAAATAAAATAAAAAATAATGTCAGTTTTACTAATTTTACATTTGAAAAGGACATGAGTTAGTAATAAATGTTTTATTAATTTTTCAATCATACAGAGTTTGTCTATTCCTGCATGCAATCTGGTTGGCTTGAAATAAAATTTTCCAGAGGTATTTAATTTGATTTGATTTACTATGTATTTTCAGTTCATTATAGACATCTGTTGAAGTTCACTAGTCACGTGAATCTACACAGACATATTGTTGACTAAAGCTGAGCATATATGAAAGTCAAACAGTTGCTTAATAAACTATGGGGCACGCTGCCAGATGATTTATTTCTTGAAAGGGATATTAGAGGGCATTTCTGTGTTCCATTATCATATTCATGTTAAATGTAAGGCTCATATGACCTATATACAGACATAGAGATCACAAGGTTTCTCTAATGATTAAAATATGATTGCATTTCAATGAGTGTTTTCCATTCTGTTTGTGATAAATAATACTTCTGGTTATCTATTTGATAGGCAGGTCATCTTGCCCTCATAACTGACTTTGGAAATGTAAGGGACTCTGCCATTAAAAAAATAGAAAGGAAGACCTGAACTCTTATACATTAAAAAAGTTACAGTATTTTTAAGCCATTGGCAAATCATATACTATTTATGGCAATATGCAAAGATTATACATACCAAAAGTAATACATGAAATCAGGATTTTTGTTGTTAAGAGTGTGGGTTAAGAGACTTATCCGAATAAATTATTAATTTCTGCAATGTTTCCTATACTCTTTTCCCTTTTCAGAGGACCAAGAGGTATGGAGAATTAAGAGTTAAGAGCCCATAAGTAGGAAGCTGGCTCCTTCCTGGAAATCTTTGGCATTGTAACTAGTCTAGATGCCAAGAACTGCTGCCTTCTATTGAAATCCTGCCAACATGGTGTTCCTACTGCTCAAGATGAGGATGAGCTAAAAGTACAAAAGTCCCATAGGCTTCCGCCACTTTGCATGTTTCACAGAATTCTAGCTCAGGTGAAGATATGTTACTGGGTGAGACCTTTCTGACCCTCAGTTACTGTGAGAAGTATTGGAGGAGAAGAGCTTGGTCCCTGTTAGCTGATTTAGAGCAATTAAATTAAGCTTTCTAAGCCTCGGTTTACTCTTCTGAAAAATGGGGTTGTTGATAAAGATATATCCTAGGGGTGTTTGAAAGTTCAGTAAAACAAAGCATGAAAATACTTAACACAGTACCTGGCATTTATTAAGCTTTCATTAAATGACAACTATTCTTTATTTTTAATAACGACATATTATGGCTCAGCAATGGGTTGGCATGTGAAATTCTTGTTCTTGTCAGAAGCAGTCAAGCTGGGAATAATAAGTTTTTGGTTGGGTATGTGTCAAATTTGCTGTAGGGAACAAGTTTCAGAACACCGTACAGTGCAATGACAACAGCAAGAGGCTCAAAGCAAAGTGCTCAAAATTTTCATTATCACATCCCTTACCACCCTTGGAAAGCTTTTACCTATGTGGTATATCTTCATAATTATTAATGAATGAATTAATGAGTCATCTATGCTGGAAAAAGAATCACTTGTTTGCTATCAATAAATGCATTCCATAATTTGTCTTACCGTTCACTGTCTTTAGAGAATACCTTCAGAAAATTGTTTTTTCTTTGAAGTTCAATTTACAGTCTAAAACTATAAACAGAGAGAAGAAGGAAACTGTAAATATCCACAGACCTTCTCAATGTATTTGGATCTAAGAATAATTGGGCACTTGGTAGCTGTGGTGGTAGTGGGGGAATATGAAGTGTATTTGCTAAAAGTCCACACGTTTCCAAGAGCTTATCAAGAAGCCAATAGCATTATTCTCTTTTTTGAAATTCCCTAAACTTTGAAGGAAGGCATGGTGTACTATATTTTCACCACGAGAGCTATAGTCCTTTGATAAAATATGGTTCTTAATTTCAAAGCACTCTTATTTCTACTGGCATGATCAAAGGCATTTATGGTATTCTCATTAACTATGAAGCACACGCTAGACTCTGAAATGGCTGAGAGAAACGAGAAAGGATCCTTGTCCTGTAAAGGCTTATTGTCTATTAATAGTTGGAAGAGACAGTTCTGTGAGGACAAAACTATTTTATCATAGCCTACCTGTAGGTAAGGATGTAAAATTTTAAAGTATTGGATCAGCCCCTACCTATTGGATCATTGCACTAATTGTTGTACTCATATTTTAATGTGCATTTGAGTCACTCATGGATCTTGTGAACCAGCAGTTTCTGAGTCAGTGGGTCTAGGGTGGGAACTAAGATTCTTGATTTGTATCAAGGTTTCAGGTGATGCCGATGCTACTGGACCTCAGACCACCAGAAACACATTGACGCCATATAAAAATCACCTGGAGAGCTTTACAAATCTTGATGCCTCCAACCCTCTCTATGGGCGGGAAATTCCCCCACTGCCCACCCACACAAGAATTTGGGAGCCTTTACCTCTCATTGGGCTTCCTGGCCTCAATCAATAGGGGTGAAGGGTGAGCCCCTCCAGCTTAGAGTAATACCACTCCTCTCCAGGCTTGGGGATGTCATATGTTGTTTGGAAAGTTGATGGAAAGGAAAGAAGATGAAAGACAAGAAGTCATGTGTCATCAGAATTGTGCAGCCTCTCCAGGAATTATCCAGTTCTTTCTCCAAGTCACATTTTAATAAACCAAGGTTCTGCATTGTTTCTTAAATATTTTTGAACTACAGCTTTAAAAAAAATTGCATTTGTCTGAGTTTTCCACATTGGGCCATCATATCTATTTATAACAATCTGTTTTTGATACACTGATGGGTCTGAATGTTAGGAATTATATTCACCAAAGGATAATTATTAGATGGGAACATAAGAAAATGAAAGTATTTCAATGACTTGTGTATCAGCTACTGAGATACAAGACACAAAGGCAGATAATTTTCTGTAATCACATTTCTTCTTTTAAATATTTATTTAGAATATTAGAATTCTTCAGAAAAGTTGAAAAATTGGTACAATAGAACCCATTTATCCTTCACATAAAGTCACCACTTTTACATATTTTGCTGTATCCTCCCCTTTTTTTTTGTTGCTGAACCACTTAAAAGAAGTAGACATTATGGCACTGTACCCCAAACCAAATATGTCAGTATGTGTCACTTAAAAGCAAAGACATTCTTCTAAATAACTGTAATAGCATTATTGTGATTAAGAAATTTAATATACAAGCCATAGTCAAAATTTCCCTATTGAAATCAAAATGTATTTTATAGCTCTCTTTTCTATCTTTATAAAGATTTTAAGAGAGACTTCTATTTAGTTGTAAGGATAGGTTTCTTCATTTAAACTAATTAAATGTCGATAAGCCATGTAACTTGACAATTCTTATGAAATTGTATTTCTTCCATTTGCTGTGTGGAGTTAAAATGTTTGTGCCTTTCCCCCAAATTTACCAAAAATAATACTACAGTTAAGATACAGTAACATTGTCTTAGAAGAAGTATTTATTTAGTAGTTTCTTATCTTGGGCCAATTTGGAGTGTCAAGTAGTTAATACATAGTATTGTCTCTTCTTGTATTAGTAGCCTCTAACTTTACCTGAAGATACTGAAATGATGTGAGGAAATAACTGATGAGGTCAGATGAGATGAGTGTCTCTCATTTTCTAAGTAGAGTTTTCTTTTATGATTAATTGATTCATATATCCTCCTGGCTACATGTGAAATATTTTAAATTCTGCTCTGCCAAGACTTTTCAACAGCTTCTTTTAGCTTGATTAATGACCTTTCATTGGTAGTAAAGCTATATGTAAAAATGTAATCTTAGAAATTGAGGTTTTTCTTTTTTTTTTACTCTCATTAGGAAATACGTATTTTAGGCTGATAAAATATGTTGCTGCCTACCAAGACATTTTCTTTCAGAACAATGATTTGAACCAATCTGTCACCAGCCACTGCTCTCCCAATCCTGCCACTGTGCCTTTGGAACACATAGTCCATCATGTTTGTTGAATGATGAATTTATAGTAACTACCTCGTAGGATTGTTAGGAGGACTTAATGAGACAATGCAGATAGCATGCTTAACACAGTGTCTGGGACATACTCATCCCACAATAGATGGCAGCCATTATTGTAATAATAACCTTTATTATTGTTACCACTACTATTATCGTTTTGGTTAAGTGTTTCAGGCAAAAGGAATAGCATATACTGAGATGGTGGGGGTGAGAAGGCCAGCAGGGTGGTTTTGGGAGAGCATACAGAGAGTGGTTCAGGACTGGATTCATATCAGGACTCAAATCCTGGCTCTGACACTTCCTTGCTGTATGACACTGGAAAGTCTGTTTCCTCATTTTCAAAATGAGGATAATAATCGTACCTACCTACCCCATGGTGATATTGTGGGGATTAAATCATAATATAATGCAAAAATACTCAGCCCAATGCCTGACACCTATTCAGTTTTCATTAAGTTTTAACTAAGATGAAAACAATAGGTCAGGAAGCCTTTACATGAGTTGAACGTTCCTACTGATAACTGCCATCTTTCTGACAAAGATTGGCTTCTCCATTTCATTTTAGCAACACACTCCAGTGTGCACTGAGGTAACATCTTCTGGATGAACCAAGGATTTCCTACCCAGATACTGGAGTACTTCCACCTAACTTGTCTCGATACCACGGGAGCAGTTAGATAGTGGAAATCTTAGTATTATTCTTTTTTTTTTCTTCATCATTCATTTGTTAGTGCTTAATTTTATTATTTATTTATTTATTAACTTATTTATTTTTAACTAAAGTATATTGGGGTGACAATTGTTAGTAAAGTTACATAGATTTCAGGTGTGCAATTCTGTATTACATCATCTATATATCACATTGTGTGTTCACCACCCAGAGTCAGTTCTCTTTCCATCACCATATATTTGATCCCTTTTGCTCTCATCTACCACCCCCTCTCCCCTCTTACCCTCCAAGATACGGAAACAACCAAAGTGTCCTTCGATAAATGATTGGATAAAGAAGATGTGGTATATATACACAGTGGAATACTATTCTGCTATAAGGAAAGATGAAATAGTGCCATTTGTGACAACATGCATGGATCTTGAGATTATTATGCTAAGTGAAATAAGTCAGACAGAAACAGACGAGGACGATATGATTTCACTGATATGTGGGATACAAAACTGAAAACAACAAAGGAACAAGACAAACAAATGAAGAAACAAAAAGTCACAGACCCAGACCATAGTTTAGTGATATTATTCTGATATATTTGTTGCAAATATAGTTCCCATCGATCATTTTTATAGGTTTAAGTTCATTTTTCAATTACACTACCTATGGTATGTGCTGTCCTTAGGAAGCATTAAGATTACAGTTATGTAGCTCCTTAAAATGAATCAGGCGGTTTATAAAGTTTTCTATGGCTTGGAATACACAAATAATATAGATATTACCAGTTTTTAAGGATTAAATAGAAACTAATTACAAAACTTTGGTACTTGCTTCTATGGTATATCTTTTTTTTTTTTTACTTATGGGACATCTTTAATTTTCTAATCTCAGATGGGTTTTTTCACCTTATCTTGGATCGATTTTGATACTTTATATTTTTTATAGAAAATTGTATAATTCTTCTAGATTTTCAAATAATATTCTTGTGTATTCTTTTAATCTATTTAGTATCTATGGTATCTTTCTCATTGCTAATCTCATATGTTTTTTATCTTTTTAATGATACTGGGTCTTTTCAGTTATTTTTTAATCTTTTTATTAGTTTCTATTTCTTTCATTATTTTAATCTTTTATCTTTATCAATTCATGTCTCCTGCTTCATATTTGTTTTATTGTGGTATTTTTCTAATGTGAAATCATTTAATTTGTCTTTATTTTGAAAAATAAAAGTATTGAAGGGATACATTTTTATCTGAATTAAGCCTTAGCTATATTTCATATATTTTAATATGAAGTGGTCTTTTATTACTTTCTAAATAGTTTGCTTTACTTTGGCTTAGTATTATTTAGAGTGTTTTTAGTTTTCAGTAGTTAAGTTTTTACTCCTTTTTTTGTGTTAATTTCTAGTTTTATTGGATTATAATCAGAAAACAAGGCCTGGAAAAATTTGTTTTGTATAATGTATTCAGGTTATTTGTAGCCAAATATACAATCAAATATTACATATGGAAGAAAATGTATTCTTCGTAATATACATATTTCTATATGCATATGTCAGATATATACACATATTATTATGTTTCTAAGGTTGTCATTATGTTCAGTATTTTAATTGGGTTCATTAGCACTAAAGAAACAGTTTCTTTTCATGCTAATGTTGCTTGGAACAGAAATGTGTTTTATCTTTGTGAATGATACCTTTTGTCATTTCATAATATCCCCTTACTCCTTGAATTCTCTTTTAATCTAATGTTAACATTGTGGCTATGTTTTCTCTTTGTGTGTATATTCCTGGTATATTTTAAATAATCACTTACGTTTGCTTTTTCTTTGTCCTTTTCTTTTAGGTACGTTTCTTATTAATAACACTGAGCAGTTAGGGCCATACATGCCTCTCCTGGGGGACCTGCTAGTGACCATTAGCCTAGTATTATCACTGAGATATAGCAGCCATAATCTCTGTCTTGGGCTACAAGCAAGGGCAAGTCTTCCCTATGGCTAGTTCTTTTGCTCTCGCCTGAATCCATTGAGAATGAACTGAACCTGACCAATGCCTGGAGACATATGGGAAATACAAAGTCTCAGACCCACTCTCTAGGAATTGCCAGCATGTTCTGGAAGTTCCGTCTGATGAATTGCTACAAGGAGCAAAGTAGGGTCATGAGATACGTGCCAAGGTCAACATCTTCTTATATGTTTAAGAAATATACACAATCCAGATTATCTTCTTTTGAAAAGTAGCTTAAGTATATAATAGAAAATATCTACCAAATCAAAAAAGAAGCTTTCATCTTGGGAGGTCACATGACGTTTTGTAAGGAGCCAGACTTTATTTAAATAGAGATTCTGTCACTAATGTAACTAGCTGTGTAACCTTGGTCAGGTTAATTAATGTCCCTGAGACTGAGGTTCTTCACCTATAAAATGGAGATAATTAGACCTCATGAAGTTGCTGGGGGGATTAAATGAGATAATACACCTAACAGTGCCCAGAGTATAATAGGCATTCATTGTTTCCTTTTCACTCCTCAGGAAAATTTGATTGAACAATGGTAGGAAATCTGTTTCTAGGGACAGAGTATCTTCAGAAGTTTTCTAGACCAGAGAGCATATCACAGAACTATAGTATAGCTTCATTACAATCCTGTCACCCTAATGTTTATACAGAGTATCTAATTTCTTGAAAAGGAAGTGAATATGACAAAGACTATCTGTTTCAGAAGCCTATGGCCATCCAGCCAAGGGATATCGCTATTGGTGGTCAGACTATCTGACTTATGAAGTTTCTTATTTCCTTAAGTTTTATCAAGTCCATAAGTGGGCTCCAGTGTCTCTCTCTTTCCTTTGAGCTGGTTTCACTTTCACTGGATCTTGAGTCCTACACATTGACAACTACTTCAGACATTAGATATGCTAGCAACCTCAATTATGTTATGCAAATCACTTAAAGAAACAGTATCTGTTCTTGCTTTGGTTCCTTGTAAATACATTTCTAATTTAGCAATTACCTTTCTTCTATTCAGTTGATGCCAATTATAGAAGGGGACCTAAATATGCCATTGACAGCTATGGATAGATCATCCAAACAGAAAATCAATAAGGAAATATCAGCTTTAAATGAAACAGTAGACCAAATGGACATAACTGACATTTACAGAGTCTTTCATTCCAGAACGCCAGGCTACACATTCTTTTCTAGTGCACATGGAACATTCTCAAGGATAGAACATATGTTGGGACCCAAACCTAGCCTCAATGAATTTAAGAAGAAGGAAATCATGCCAAGCATATTCTCCAACCACCAGTGCTTGAAAATTGGAGATCAACTGCAAAAAGAAAGTGTGAAAAACCAGAAATATGTGGAGGTTAAACAGCATGCTAGTAAAGAATGACTGGGTTAGAGAAGAAATAAAAGGAGACATCAAAATATACATAGAAACAAATGAGAATGAAAACACATTGTCTCAAAATTATTAGGATACTGCCAAAGCAGCATTAAGAGGGAAATTTATATCATTACAGCCCTATCTCACGAAACAAGAAAAATCTCAAATAAATAACCTAACATTACATTTTAAAGAAGTGGAAAAAGGAGAACAAATGAAACCCTAAGTCAGCAGAATGAAGGAAATAATAAAAATTAGAGCAGAATTAAATTAAATAGAGGACAAAAAGACAATAGAATAAATTAATGCAACAAAGATCTAGTTCTCTGAAAAGATTAATAAAATTGACAAACCCCTGGCTAGGCTCACTAAGAGGAAATGAAGAGGAAACCAAATCAGAAATGAAGAGAAGTTATGACAGATACCACAGAAATGCAAAGGATCTTACAAAAATACTGTGAAGGACTATATGCTAGCAAATCCAATAACCTTGAAGAAATGGTCAAGTTCTTAGAAATATTATGAAGAACTGGAAAATCTAAATAGACCAATGAACAGTAAGAAAATTGAAACGATCATCCAAAACCTCCCCAAAAGCAACAGTCCAGGATCAGATGACTTCGCTAATGAATTCTACCACACATTCAAAGATGATTTAATACCTGTCCTCCTCAAACTCTTCCAGAAAATTGAAAAAGAGGCAATGCTTCTTAACTCATTTTATGAGGCCAACATTACCCTGATACCAAAATCTGGTAAGGATAACACAAGAAAAGAAAATTACAGACCAGTATCTCTGCTGAATATGAACACAAAAATCCTAAACAAAATACTAGCAAGTCAAATACAACGATACAGAAGAAGATTATACATCATGATCTAGTGGGGTTCATTCTGGGGGCACAATAATGGTTCAACATATGCAAATCGATCAATGTGATACACCATGTAAACAACATAAAGGATAAAAATCATATGATCATACCAATAGATGCAGAAAAAGCATCTGACAAGATACGACATCCATTTATGATTAAAACAATGAAGTGGTTATAGAAGGAAAGTACCTATATAATCAAGATCATATACATGTATGACAAACCCTCAGCTAATATACTTAATGGTGAAAAACTGAAAGCTTTTCTTTTAAGATCAGGAACAAGACGGGGATGCCCCCTCTCACCATTGTTATTCAACATAGTATTGGAAGTCCTAGCCAGAGCAATCAGGCAAGAGAAAGAAAAGGCATCCAAGTTGGGAATGAAGAAGTTAAATTGTCACATTTTGCACATGACATGATTCTTTATATAGAAAACCCTAAAGATGTCACCAAAAATCTATTACAAACAGTAAACAGGTACAGTAAAGTGACAAGAAACAAAGTGAATGTACAAAAATCAATTCTGTTCCTATATACTAACAATATAATTTCAGAAAAAGAAATGAAAAAAACAATTCCTTTTTGAAATTGCAACAAAAAATATTATACCTAGGAATAAACTTAAAGGAAGTGAAGGACTTATACACCAAAAAGTATAAGACATTATTAAAAGAAACTGAAGAAGACACAAAGAGATGAAAAGATATTCTGTGTTCTTGGATTGGAAGAATCAACATAGTTAAAAAGGCCATATTACCCAAAACAATATACAGATTTAATGCAATCCCCATCAAAATCTCAATGGCATTTTTTCAAGAAATAGAACAAAAAAAATCGTTAGATTTGGGTGGCATCACAGAAGATCCCAAATATCCAAAGCAATCCTAAGAAAAAGAACAATGCTGTAGATATCACACTCCCTGAATTCAATTTATACTACAAAGTGACAATGATCAAAACAGCATGGTATTGGCAGAAAGCCAGACACATAGACCACTGGAATAGAATTGAAAACCCAGAAATAAACCTATGTATATAATTTTTGACAAAGGAGCCAAAAACTTACAACAGAGAAAAGAAATCCTCTTTAATAAATAGTGCTGGGATAAAAGGAAAGCCACGTGCAAAAGAATGGAGCTAGACTGCTGTCTGTCACCCTGTACTAAAATTACCTTAAAATGGATCAAAGACTAAGTACAAGACCTAAAATGATAAATTGCATAGAAGAAAGCATAGATACTAAACTTATGGACCTTGGGTTCAGAGAAGATTTTATGAATTTGACCTCAAAGGCAAGGGAAGTAAAAGCTAAAATAAATGAATGAGACTATATCAAACTAAAAAGCTTCTGCACAGCAAATGAAGCTATCAACTAAACAAAGAGGCAACCCACCAAATGGGAGAAGATATTTGCAAACAACACCTTCAATAAGGGGCTAATATCCAAAATATATGAAGAACTTATACAACTCAATAACAGAAAAACAAACAATCCAATTAAAAAATGGGCAGAAGACCTGAGAACAGACACTTCTCCCAAGAGGACATACAAATGGCCAACAGATATATGAAAAAAATGCTCCACTTCACTAGCCATTAGGGAAATGCAAATCAAAACCACAATGAGATACCACCTCATGCCTTTTAGAATGGCTATTATCAACAAGACAAGTAATAAGAAGTGTTGGAGAGGAAGTGTGGAGAAAAATTAACCCTCATACTCTGCTGGTGGGAATGTAAATTGGTACAGCCACTATGGAAAGCAGTATGAGCGTTCCTCAAAAAATTAAGAATAGAATTACCATACTACTCAGCAATTCCTCTTGTGGGTACCTATCCAAAAAATCTATAAACGTTTATCTGTAAAGATTTATGGAACCCCCATGTTCACTGAGCATTATTCATGGTGACCAAGATTGGAAACAATCAAAGTGTCCTTCGATAGATGAATGGATAAAGAAGATGTGGTATATATACACAATAGAATATTACTCTGACATAAGAAAAGATGAAATACTACCATTTGCAACAACATGGGTGGATCAAAATAAGCGAAATAAGTCAGGAAAAGTTGAGAGCCATATGACTTCACTCATGAGGGATATAAAACTGAAAGCAACAAAGGAACAAGACAAAGAAAGAAACAAAAACCCAGATACTGCTTAATGGTTACTTGAGTGTAAGCAGGGAGGGGCATAGAAGAAGAGGGAAAAGGGGATCAAATATATGATGATGGAGGGAGAACTTACTCTGGGTGGTGAATACACGATGCAATATATAGATAATGTATTATAGAATGGTACACTTGAAACCTATATCATTTTACTAACCAATATCACCCCAAGAAATTTAATAAAAGTTTTTTAAAAAGAAAAGGCACATCTGTAGCTATTTTGTTAAAAAGGGCATTTTTGAAATATTGTATTATAAAATAAAAGTCCTTTGTTCTCTCAGAACTTCAGTTCATAAAAATCATTCTCTAAGAATTATTTTATTAAGTGGCATTATTTAATGATAGGGAGCTAATCTTAAAATGACAGACATTTTTGCTTTGGTATGACTCTGCATTTAAATACATTAGTAAACTAGGACTCTCCCCTACCCTGGCCTAATCCATTAAATAAAATATGACTTCTATTTTTTTTTTCTTCTGGCTTGTAATCTTTTGATTTAAGTGTTTGATAGGCTGTCGTTGAGGTTTTTTTGTTTGCGTTTTTTTCTTTCATGGAATCATTCAGACCTTCTATGAAAGGTATCATTTCAGATAAAAGTTTTGTTTTATTTTTAACTAAACCACATTGAGAGAACAAATGTGAATCAAAGTAGGTAGCATTAGACTAAATTAAAAGTACACTGGATTACGGACTCTCTTGGAAAATTGTCTAATCTGCATGATTTAGTCAAACAAAATCATTAGCTCTTTTTTCAAAGTTAACAATCTCTACATATAAATTAAACTAAGCAATGCATGTGATTATAAAGTATAAATAGAATTGTGATGGCATGTCTGGTGGCACGCACAAATAACCTGTATACACATGTAGGGTGGTACTCAGAGCCCTTCATTTAGCAGTTGGAAATTGAGACCTGGCAAGGGTGATGAATATTGGAATGAGAGTCTTGATAGCAGAGCATATGGGACATTTAATCTTCTGTTTAGGATCTGAAATGTGGTCAGACTGAGCCACATTTCATTCTCCAGTTTGATGCTCACTGTCTCTGCTGTTGCCTATTGTGGCACCAAAGACGAAATAGCAGCAGCCTAGGGACCCCCTTTAGGAGGAAAGCAATGCAATGGAGCAGTTTCATGTTGGCAAGGGCAGTTCAGGGCTGGCTTGGCCCTGGGAAGTGCAGGCCTGGTGTGCTATCTCACGTGCTTGGACAGCACCAAAAAGGAGCTGAGTTTCTGCATGAAAATAATTTATAGCAGAGTGCCTTCTAAGAACAGCATTATTCTAATGAGTGTTTTGCTTCTGATTGCAGCCTCTTTCATTCATTTCAAAGAATTTTAAAACAATGTGTCTGGAGTTTGTATTTACTATAGTACCCACAGGCACACAAGCCACAAAGACCGAATCTGCATGGAGACATTCGGTAGTAGTAACTATTATATTATGGGCAGCTGAAGAAGCAGTCTGTAGACTTGGTGCCAAGCTAAGATTTTCCATTTTATACTAGAATTAGTTTTACTAACTCAATTTTCATGGATAGAGGTGAAATCTGCCCACTTGACTGGATTCCACAGTCAAATCGATTAGAAATATCAACCACTTACCTCTCTGGGCTTCTGTCTTTCCGGTATTTATTAAAACTCTCCACCCATGGTCGTCTCGAATTATTGTTTTGTATACCTTCTATAGCTTCTAGCTGGGGCCGATAATACCTATCATCTAGGATGGTTTTATGATTTTTAATAATAATCATGAAACATCTACACAGTACCTAATAGTAAGAGTTCAATAAGAATAGCATTAAATAATTAACAATTAAATAGTTATATAAATATAATTATTTTACCTCTACTCATACCTATAATTAAAAGAGGTGAATTTTTTTAATATACACTATCTAACAGACTGTAACATCTGAGTGAAGAATTTATGCTAATGAAAATAAAAACACCAAATGTAGTTGATTTTTAGTGGTATATTACTAGATTTTCATAAATCATCTAATGATAATATTTTGAGAATTTTTATTAAAGACCATGAAGAATCTCAAATGAATTAACAAACTGTATTTGTAAAAAATACCACCCAGAATTTATATGTGTTCTTGGCATTCACTTTGATAAAACGTCTTTCTTGGACAATAGTGACTTCAGTGTCTCCAGGCTCTTTTTTGTCATTGTCTCAGAGAGCCCGGCTCTGACCTCCAAAAAAGGGTATTCAGCCTGCAACCCAATCCCATTAGCCTATGGTCTTCAAGCGCAAAACTATATTTGATATTTCATATTCACTTATTTAGTATTGAATATTAAATTCATTAAAATGTTGAATTATTTATAAAAATATGTTGTCTGGATCTTCACTTCCGGAATGCAAACTTCAGGAGAGCTATCGTGTTTCCCCAAAAATAAGACTGGGTCTTCTATTAAGGTTTGCTCCAAAAGATGCATGAGGGCGTATGTTCAGGGGATGTCATCCTGAAAAATCATTTCCGGTTAGGTCTTCGTTTCGGTGGAAACACAGTACTTATCATTCATTGCTGTATCTTTGGCACTCAATACATTTTTGGCACTGAGGCCACAGGCATGTGTAGGTATTAAATAAATTTGTGATGAGAGAATAATAAATCAGTTAACAAAAGCAACAGGCACTAAGTCCTGAGATACTAAACATTATAGCCTATTCCAGGAACTGCCAGTTATTTCATGTAAGGGCTGTGTGGGGAGGGCTGTGTGCAGTGATAACAGCATTCATGTAGCACGTCTTATGTCTGGCACTAAGACTTTTTACGTACCTTATCTCATTGAGCCCCTAGGCCAACCTTGGGAGGTCAGTACTATTATTATCCTTGTTTATGCCTGAGGAGGCTGAGGCTCAGAGGGATGCAGGGCAACCTCCCGTCTACAACAGAACCCAGACAGATCTCCACGCCATCAAACGCTCTTGGAAGGAGTTTGAACTCTATCCTGTGGTCAATACAGAACACTGGAGATGGTTAGACGGGAGTTGATTTGTGTTTTAGGATTGTTATGGGCCAGTATAGAGGATAGAAGAAGACAGAAGGGAAATCAGGGAGCTCAGTAAAGAGGCAGTTAAAACACTCTTGGGAAGACACCATGGCAATGACTCCAAGAAAGGCCAGAAGGGTCAGATTTAAAGGACTTCCTAGGAGGCAGATAGAATTTAACAACCAACTGGTTGTGGGTGTAAAGGAGGGAGGTGCTGAGCATGACTCAGGGCATGGATGTGTGGTTTAGATGTCTGCTATCTTACATCCTTCTTGTACTCCCGATCCCCAGTATTTGTCATAGGATTCCCAAAGCCACATCACCGTGTTTCCCCGAAAATAAGACCTAGCCGGACCATCAGTTCTAACGTGTCTTTTGGAGCAAAAATTAATATAAGACCCAGCATTATATTATATTATATTATATTATATTATATTATATTATATTATATTATATTATATTATTTATACCCGATCTTATATTATAGTAAAATAAGACCAGGTCTTATATTAATTTTTGCTCCAAAAGACGCATTAGAGCTGATGGTCTGGCTAGGTCTGATTTTGGGGGAAACATAGTACTTATGCCTGCAGATCCTCTGTGAGCTGTGAAGGCCTGAGAGTCCGCACATGAAGTGTTGAGCTGTTGGTAGACACCAAGATCGTGCTACATCATGGATATGATGCATTAACATGGAAATAAATCAGGGACAAATAGCCTCCTTCCATCATAGTTCCACCTTGTAGACTTAATCATGTTTTCACTGATGTTGCAGAAGTAGCATTTCAAGTCTTATTTCTCTCCCATGAAACCAAGGCAGTGGTTAGGTCGTGTGTGTGTGTGTGTGTGTGTGTGTGTGTGTGTGTGTGTTTTATTTTCAAAGAGTTTTGTTGGTAGGTTGTTGTTATTTTCTTAAAGCTGCATTAGATGTTCAACTATTTTATTGTTCTTTAGTAACTTACTCATTCTACATAGTGCATATTACACAGTCAGACCTCTGAGATGGAACTGAGCCCTTTTAAGGGGCTGTGTTTGTGGTGTGCTCAACAATGTATTAAAGGCAGCTCTGTAGTAGGAGTCAGAACTCACCTCCTTACAGCTATGACCTCCCTTACACTCCGCGTAAAGCAACACTGCCTTGTTTCTCCGGAAGGGTTTCTTAAAAGATACTTCTGACGCTCTGCTTAGCCCCCGAGATGTTCCTAGTTCTTAAACATGAATCAAGGCAGGCTTCTACCAGCAAACCAACCTATCCTACGACAGACCACTCGCGGTACAAATTCTGAGCAAGTAGACCCTGAAATTGAACCCTTAGCTCTTTAGGTTGTTTTTATTGTCTCCAGCCAGTTAGATGGTTGAAGGGAAATGCTAACCAACAAATAATGGTTTTCAAAGGAAACCTCCCAGTTCAATGAAAGAGTGTGTCTTCCTTATTATGGGAGATGCCGTGTCATAAGTGGGTGTTTTATGCTCCGTTGAATTAAAAAAAAAAAAAAAAAAAAAAAAGGTTGGTCTTAAAAACTGTTAATGATAGAACACATGGCATAAATTATACTGTAAACTCCAAACAACTCTGAAATTATAAACTTTGCTTAGTCAAGACTTTTCTTTTAACGATGCCCTGATGTCTCTGGCATAGCCCAGTGATTCCACTCAGTGTGATTTTACTTGAAAGGAGGAATTTCTTTTCCAAAAAAAGTCTCTCTAAGAAAAGCTGTCTTCCTGGCCGACTTTATGAAACATCTTGCTCCAATGGCCTGTGTCATGTCTTGCCTGGGGCCAGGGCCAGGAAGTATGAGATAGAGGAGGAGGTTAGAGAAAAGAAAGAGTCATGTGAGGAGGAGAAACTGCAGGCTTGGTCCTGACATAGACAGGAGGCTGACTCAAGTCGGCGGGAACTGTGACCAAATAGAGACAGTCCGGGCTCTGAGCCCACGTCCTGAGACCTGGTGCAGAGTAAGCATTTAATTCAGAAGGTCTTCCTTCGTTTGCTTACCAAAACAGCTCCCTAGGATTAGGAAAGCAGAGAGGTGTCGTCTAAAAAATAAGATTAACATTTACATCGTTTACAACTGTCTTTTATTATAGGCCAGGCAATTGGCCAAGTACTTTATGTACATTATCTCTTTTAATCTTAATAACCCATTAGATAGGTACTGGTATTATCTCTTCATCACAGATGGTAACGGGGGCTCAGAGAGGTTAGCCTTTGCCCAAGGTTATGTAGCAAGTACATGGAAGCCAGGATTCTAGTCCAGGTCAGTCTGACTCAAAACCTATACAATAAACTATTAAAAGCTATGTTATATTGCTTCCATATGGGTAATTAAGAAAATGTGTGTAAAAGTGTTTTGGAAGCAGCAAATGCAATAGAAGTGCTAGTGAAATGAAAGGCTTTGGAGTCAGAAGAGCAGACCCATCTTACTTCTTAATAGCTCTGAGTGTAAGTTTTGTCGAAAGGATACTTATATCCTAGTCTTGCCTAGAACACCAGAGAACTGAGACCAAAGACTAACTCCTATTTGGTCATCATGGTGTGAGAGCCTTTTCTTTCAATGCTGATTGGTAACAAGTAAGTGTTCCACTTTTCTTGAGCCTGATTTAGCTAGAGTCCCCTTTATTCTAACCTTTTCTTGCCTGCTGACCCCAGATTACACTTTTATTCCAAACTCGTCAACATGAAAATGCACAATTGATTAGCAAGGGAAAGGTGAGAGAGTATAAATGGTTTGATCTATCACATCCCCACTGCTGGAACAGGGATGTGTTTCTGCCCTCTAGTTTATGAAAAGGTAGCACTATATCTATAAACAAAGACTCTTGGTGACATGAAAAAGAAAATTATAATGAACAGGAATATTATTTTTCTAACTCCAGGACATTTTATTCAGGCCAGAAATTGAGTAGGCAATTGATCTAGCCAGCTCATCTCTCCAGTCTGGCAGACCGTGCCACATGGGGATGCTTTAGTGCAAATGTTCCATGAGTATCTGAGTTCATTCACATGGCAAATCTCCCTATGTCATACTCACTCATTCAGTGAACGTTCATTAAGCCTGTGCTCTGTGCCAGGTGCTGTGCTGTTTAGATGATAAACAGTCCTGGCCTCAGAAGGGGACCCAATATAGTGGGGAATTCTAGTATAAACAAAAAAATCATCATAGACCATGTAATATGTTATGAGAACATTGTGAATAAAGTGCTAAGGTGATGCAGGAAAGGGAAACTGCAAGTGCCTCTAATTCAGGGAAAATAGGGTAGAGTCAGGGTAGTTCCTCTGTAGTCGTCCAGCAGACCTCAGAAACAGGAGGCAGGCAGACAGTTGTGGTTCCTGATCTCTGATTCAGTTCTCAGTCTCAGCAGCAGGCCGGGGTTTGTTGAAAGGCTAGAGAAATAAGCATTTAAGTCAAATCCAATATTTTCAGCTCTTTGAGTTTTAGTGAATACTACATTGGCATTCATAGAACCTACCCCGGGTGTTATACATGAAGGGAAATGACCTGCATTCCACCTTACAGATGGTACCAAATCCAGCACAAGCAAATTCAAAAGCTTTAGTTCCACATGGCACTGCATACTCACGTAATGAATGAGAAGCTGTTTGTTTTCTAAAGAATGATTTGTGAGAAGCATTGATGTGTAGTGAATAAAGCTCGCGCTCCAAGTCAATTCCATCCCTTAATAGCTGTGTGAGAAACTGAGCTAAGTGCTTTGCTTTTCTGAGCCCCAGTCCCCCATATGTAACAGGGAAAATAAAAGCCACCTAAGAGGTTTAAATGTTGCATAGATAGGAAAAGCATTTCAAACTTTAAAATGTTATACAACCAATAATTACTATTTAAAATCCCCTTTAGCTAGTTAGCACTATTTATGTTCCCAAGAGCCTTTTGTACACCAAATCCCACTACGGAGATGGATGGAGGGCACGTTGGTCTTTAGAAGATGATTTGGAAAAGTACTTAGAAGGCAGATACTCTGAAATGTGAGCTCCTCGGCTGTCGCTATCACATTCTCAGCAGTTTCCAGAATAGCAGTTCTTGATGACCTTCCAGTAGTCGATCTGTGCTGTTTAGAACAGTGCTCTTTGAAAAAAAAAGATGCTTGTGATCACCACGACAATCATTTATAATAATTTGGACTGGTGACTTTTCCCCTCTTTCTACTTAAAACTTGAAAAACTTAAAAAAGTTTTTGTGTAGGAGAATTTTTTTTCTCTTGAATATGAGAATTGTAGCCCAAAATTCAATCCAAACCAAATTTCAAATGTGGAATTATAACCCCTACCTCTGAATGGAAACCGTGGCGCCCCTCAGCCAGAGTGGCAATTGGCAGTTCTACCTTGGTCTCCTAGGACACACACAGTGGGATAGCAACCAAGAAAAAGAACAGGGAAGGATCATGAGGGGAAATGCTAAAACCATCTGTCCAGAGTTGGGTTTTCTCTGCTGCTGGCACCACACTGTCCTTCTTGTTATCTTCACCCGAGTCCAGTCGCCCTCCCGTCGCTACGTTGAATAGAAGGAGGAGTAAATCCCTCTTACTATATTGAGTTCAGAGAGTGAGTGTGGTTCAGTGGAGGGAACATCAGAATGGAGGTCAGGAGACAGGGTTCTAGTCTGGCTCTGTCATCAGTGCACAAAACATTTTGCAGCAGGCCCCTTGTCCTCTCTGAGGCTAAGAGGTATCACCTATAATGTGGGTTTTCACAGTTATACCCAGTTCAGAGGTCTTAGTGAGGAAAAAGCACTGAAATGTACACAGTACCAGTTCAGGCACTCTGCTCTAGAAGGATAGACCCAGGCCTAGCCCCTCTAGATACTCAGACTCCAGGATGCTGGTAAAGGGACCACAACTGTCCTAGCACCCACATTGTAACCCAGCCTCCTTTCCTCCTTCCCTGGGTCATGTCTAGAGTATGCGCAAATTATCTTGTAATGTGGGCACTAAAATAATTTTTCTGTGGTCTGTGGCCACCACCCCTGCCTTCAGATGGACCAGATAATGCCAGAAAGACAAACCTGTCACTGCCTCAGTCCTGCCTATCCTACTCCAGGTGCTGTGGCGCTGGGCACATGGGCATGGCCCTTTGCCACAGCCAACCTGTAGTCTTGGTCAGGGACCAACTCCTATAACTCTGGACTACAATCTCAGTGGTTATTTTTATTTTCCAGCAACAGTCGAGCTTGTTCATTTTGAACTTCCCATTCTCCCAAACAGGGAAATTGGTTTAAACACTTGGAGAAATATGTGGGTTCAAAAGTTGATTATAATGAGCTTTAAGTAAAAAAATAGAGTGCTTTAAGTAAAAACAGTGATAAATGGAAAAACAGAGACAAATGGAAAATCGTCTGATAATTAAAGAATTATCTAATAAGTAAAGCAAAATTTAAAAACAATTGAATTTGAAAAATAATTAAAGCAAAGATTAACAAGTACCTCTTTTATCTGCCTATGGAAGATGTAAGCTTTTGGTTGTAGTTGTGCTATATCATGACAGTGGCCATCAAATGCTCTTTTTTTGAGCGGGGACATGGTTCACCACATGGTGGTCTTAGCTAAAGATATGCTTTAACAGCAACTGCTCAGTGAAATGGCTTAGATTTCTTATTACACCATCTTATGGTCATGGCTTCTTTCTTCTTAACCTTTCTTCCAAAATGCTTTATGCATAACATGTGTGTGTAGTCTTTAAAAGAGCCTAACATAACCAGTGCAGGCATAGGTACAAGTAGAAACTGCTGTAGTATTTACTTGTGGATGATTTTCTACATTTTTTCCATTTCTAAATCCTCCCAATAGACCAATTTTCTTTGGTAACAGAGAATATATTTCTCTTTAAGTTTGTAAAAGGAGCTACATAAAATTCTCCAGACACATGTTTAAAATGTGTGGTCAAACTGGCATCTGTACTTGGAAATGGCCAGTGGTGAATTTTTGTTTGTCTGATGATACCTCAAAGAGATTTTTTAAAATGGAACATTAGGCCCTCAATTATGAATTGTTCCCACATTTTAGATCTGCCTAGTGGACCTTTCAACTTAATGCTGTTTTTGTTACTAATGAAAAAATTCATTATTCATTTATGAAGCCTGTGTGTTTTCAGCCTGTGTCTTCTTAGTGTTTTGACTTTAGAGAAGGATTTAATTTAGAGAGTTAACCTGTGGAAAAAAACTGTATCTCATGTGAACTGATTTAGAAACAAATGGGTTTTTTATCATGTGTACTATGCAGTCAATTTATATTTCTCCAGAGTTGCCATATTCAGTGGACTTAAAAGGTCTATGGTTAATGTAAATTTTAAGCTATGGAAAACTTGCTTTTCCAAACACAAAGAAAGAATTTCCCCTCATAGCCTGGAGTCCTCTGCTTTGTTGATCCAAGTTGTCAAGCGCTGCTGCAGTTACCTGATGCAAGTGAAGATTAAAATAGCTAAAACACAGCTGAAGATTAAAAAACACTGAAGCATAGTAATTGACACAAAAGTGAATGAACCAGGCAGGAAGAACTAAAATAAATTCATCTCTATTACGATATTAAAGCAAGGTATTGTGGGAAGGTAGGTAGTGTGTTTCACATAGTAGACAAAGCCAGAATTAATTTGCTTAGAAGTCCACAGACAGGCACTAAGGTGCAGTGATTAAGTCTGGGCCTTGCTACCAGACAAATATGAGTTCAAACCCCTGCTCTTCACGTTACTAGCTGAGTGATTCTGGATTTTTGCTTATTTTCTCTGTGGCTGTTTTCTCATATGTAAAATGGAGAAATAATTCTGACCTTAGAGAGTTATTGTTATTGAGATAATTAAGTTATTGAGATAATTAAGTGAAAACAATCTTTATAAAGCTTTTAACACAGCACCTGACACTTACTTAGTGCTTAAACGGGAAGAGGTCCAGAAATGTTCAGCTTTATTATAGCTAGAAACTATAGAACAATTTGCCCTTTACTTTTTTTTTAAACAGTGTTATTGAGACATTATTTACATAACCATTAAATTCACTCATATTTAAGTATATAATTCAGTGACTTTTTGGTACATTTGTAGAGTTGTACAAATATCACTGCAATCCAAATCCAGTTTTAGAACATTTATATCACCACAAAAAAATTCCCTCATTTTTGTTTGAAGTTGATCTGTGCCTAGGCAACCAGTGATCTGCTTCCTATTCCTACATATTTGTCTTTGCTGAACATTGTATGTAAATGCAGTCATGCAGCATGTCATCATTTGCATCTGGGTTCTTTAACTTAACATGTTTTTGAGATTCATTTATGTTGTAGCATGTATCAGTTTCTTATTCCTTTTTATTGCTGAATAGAATTCCACTATATGGATATATCACATTTTATGTATTATTCACCAGTTGTTGGATTGTTTTCAATTCGGATTGTTTCCACTGTTTGGCTATTAAGAATAATGCTTCTACATACATTCACATACATGTCTTTGTGTGTACATATATTTTCATTTCTCTTGGGTAGATTCTTCGGAGTGGAATGTCTGGGTTCTGTAAATATATATTTAACATTTTAATAAACTGTCAAAGTGTTTTTCAAGTTTCTGCACCATTTTACTTTGTCACTTGCCATGTTCTAGTTTCTCTACATCCTTACCAATGCCTGGAATTGTCTGTCTTTTTTATTATAGTCATTTTAGTAAGTATGTAGTATTATAGTATCTCACTGTGGTTTTAATTTGCATTTCCCTAATGAGTAATGATATAGAGCATGTTTTCATATACTTATTAGCAGTCTATATAGCTTTCTAGGTAAAATATCTTTTTAAATCTTTTGCCCATTTCTTTTTTTGTTTTTTATTTATTTTTATTTTTTTTTACTTAGAATCCTGACAGGAAACAGGTGGCATATTTAGCCTGGGCATTTTGAGGAACGTTAAATAAAAGGACAGTGTAGAAAGATGTGGGCAAGATTTTTGTTTTTGTTTTTATTTATTTATTTATTTATTTATTTATTTATTTATTTTTATTAGTTTCAGGTGCACAAGACAAAGTAATACTGAGATGTTTATCTTTTATATCCCTCACACTGTGTGAACCCCCCCCATCCACTATCCCTCTGAAATCGCACAGAGCCATTACATTTACACTGTCTCTATTCCTAATGCTGTGCTCCGCTTCCTGTAAGTATATATATATAGACATATATATATATATATACAAACTTGTAGTTGACATTCATTATTGTTCAGCTTCAGTTTCAGGTGTACACTGCAGTGATCAGGCATCTACATCATCCCTGAGGTGGTCTCCCTAATGAGACAAGTGTCCATCGGATACCCTACAAAATCTTTACAACATTATTGATTACATTCCCCAAATTAATTTTCAAAACCCCGTGGCCATCTTGTGGTTACTGACTGTTTTCTAATCCCCTCACCTTCCCCCTTACCCCCACGCCCCCCGCCCATCTAGCAACCCTCAGTTTTTCCTCTATGTCTCCAAAACTGTTTCTGATTAGTTCATTCACTTATTCTTTTCTTTAGATTCCACATATAAGTGAGATCATATGGTATTTGTCTTTCTCTGTCTGACTTATTTCACTTAACATAATGTTCTCTAGGTCCATCCATGTTGCAAATGGTAAGATTTCTTTCTTCTTTATGGCTGTGTAATACACCACAGTTTCTTAATCCATTCATTTACCAATGGACATTTTGGTTGTTTCCATGTCTTGGCTATTGTGTATATTGCTGCAATAAACATAGGAGTGCATAAAGTTTTTTGAATTAGAGTCTTGGATTTCTCCGGATAAATACCTAGGAGTGGAATTGCTGGATGATAAAGTAGTTCATTTTCAGATTTTTGAGATACCTCCATGCTGTTTTCCATAGTGGCTGCACCAATCTGCAATCCCACCAACAGTGCACAAGGGTTCCCTTTTCTCCACATCCGTGCCAGCACTTGTTTGTTGATTTATTGATGATAGCCATTTTGACTGGGGTGAGGTGGTATCTCATTGTGGTTTTTATTTGCATTTCTCTAATGATTAGTGAGTTTGAGCATTTTTTCATATGTCTGTTTGCCATCTGTATGTCCTTTTTAGAAAAATGTCTCTTCAGGTCCTCTGCCCAGTTTTTAATTGGGTTTTTGTTTTTTTGGAGTTGAGTTGAGTGAGTTTTTATAAATTTGTGATATCAACCCCTTATCAGATATATCATTGGCAAATATCTTTTCCTATTCAGTAGGGTCCTTTTTTGTTTTATTGATAGCTTCCTTTGCTGTGAAAAAACTTTTTAGTTTGATGTAATCCCATATGTTTATTTTTTCTCTTACTTCCCTTCCGTGAGGGGATATATCAGTAAAAATCTTACTCTGGGTAATGTCTGCGAAGTTTCTTCCTATATTTTCTTATAGGAATTTTATGGTTTCAGATCTTACATTTAAGTCTTTAAGCCATTTTGAATTTATTTTTGTATATGGTGTAAGGAGGTGGTCCAGCTTCATTTTTTTGCATGTGTCTGTCCAGGTGTCCCAGCACCATTTATTGAATAGCCTGTCTTTACCCTATCGTACATTCTTGCTTCCATTGTCGTAGATTAAATGGCCATATAGGCATGGATTTGTTTCTGGACTCTCTATTCTGTTCCATTGATCTGTATGTCTGTTTTTATGCCAGTACCATGCTGTTTTGATTACTGTAGCCTTGCAGTATAATTTGATGTCAGGTATTGTTATACCTCCCACTTTGTTCTTATTTCTCAAGATTGCTAAGGCTATCCGGGGTCTTTTATGGTCCCCGGATAAATTTTAGGATTATATGTTCTATTTCTGTGAAAAACGTTGTTGGTAGTTTGATAGGAATTGTATTGAATATGTATATTGCCTTAGGCAGTATGGAAATTTTAACTATATTAATTCTTTCTATCCATGAACATGGTATGTTTTTCCATCTATTTGTATCTTCTTTCTTTCTTCAGTGTCTTATAATTTTCTGAGTACAGATCTTTCACTGCTTTGGTTAAATTTATTCCCAGGTATTTTATATTCTTTGAAGCAATTGTAAATGGGATTGTTTTTTAAATTTCTCCTTCTGATGTTTTATTATTGGTATATACAAATGCAACTGATTTCTGAATATTAATTTTGTATCCTGCTACTTTACTAAATTCATCTATTAGCTCTAATAGTTTCTTGGTGGAGTCTTTAGGGTTCTCTCTATATAGTATCATGTCATCTGCATATAATGACAATTTTACTTCCTCCTTCCCGATTTGGATGCCTTTTATTTCTTTTTCTTGTCTGGTTGCTGTGGCTAGAACTTCCAGCACTATGTTGAATAGAAGTGGAGAAAGTGGGCAATCTTGCCTTGTTCCTGATCTTAAGGGGAATGGTTTTAACTTTTCCCCATTGAGTATGATGTTAGCTGTGCGTTTATCATATATGGCCTTTATTGTGTTGAGATATGATCCCTCTATTCCCAATTACTTAAGGGTTTTTATCATAAATTGCTGTTGGATTTTATCAAATGCTTTTTCTGCATATATTGATATGAGCATGTGATTTTTATTTTTCATTTTGTTAATGTGGTGTATCACATTAATTGATTTGCGGATGTTGAACCACCCTTGCATACCAGGGATGAATCCCACTTGATCATGGTGTATGATCTTTTTAATGTATTGCTGAATTCTGTTCGCTAATATTTTGTTGAGGATTTTTTGCATCTATGTTCGTTAGAGATATCAGCCTATAGTTTTCTTTTTTTGTGATGTCTTTGTCTGATTTTGGGATCAGGGTGATAGTGGCTTCATAAAAAGTGTTTGGGAGCCTTCCCTCCTTCTGGATTTTTTGGATGAGCTTGAGGAGAATAGGTGATAATTCTTTTTTGAACGTTTTGTAAAATTCACCTGTAAAGCCGTCTGGTCCAGGACTTTTGTTTGTTGAGAGATTGTTGATTACTGATTCAATTTCCCTGGTGGTAATCAGTCTATTCAGGTTTTCTGTTTCCTCTTGAGTTAGCGTTGGAAGGTTGTACGCCTCTAGAAAATTGTCCATTTCTTCCAGATTGTCAAATTTGTTGGCATATAGTTGCTCATAGTAATTTCTTAAATTTTTTTGTATTTCTGTGGTGTCTGTTGTCACTTCTCCTCTTTCATTTCTGATTTTATTAATTTGGGTCCTCTCTCTTTTTTAAATGAGTCTGGCTAAAGGTTTGTCGATTTTGTTTATCTTCTCTAAGAACCAACTCTTGGATTCATTGATCTTTTCTATTGTTTTTCTGGTTTCTATTTCATTTATTTCCGCTCTGATCTTTATTATCTCTTTCCATGTACTCCCTTTGGGCTTATTTTGCTGTTCTTTTTCCAGATCCCTTAAGTGTGAAGATAAACTGTTGATTAGTGATATTTCTTGTTTCTTTAGGTAGGCCTGCAATGCTATGAATTTCCCTCTTAGGACTGCTTTCGCAGCATCCCATAGATTTTGGGTCGTCGTGTTTTCATTTTCGTTTGTCTCGAGATATCTTTTGATTTCTTCCTTGATCTCCTGGTTGACCCATTCATTTTTTTTAGTAACATGTTATTCAGCCTCCATGAATTGGTGTGTCTTCCAGTTTTTTTCCTGTAGTTCATTTCTAATTTCATAGCACTGGGGTCAGAGAAAACAATTGGTATGATTTCAATTTTCTTAAATTTATCAAGACTTGTTTTGTGGCATAACATATGGTCTATCTTGGAAAATGTTCCATGTGCACTTGAGAAGAACATGGATTCTGCAGCTTTGGGGTGAAATGCTCTGAAAATATCGATTAAATTCAAGTGGTCCAATGTGTCATTTAAGGCTGTTGTTTCCATATTGATTTTCTGTCTGGAAGACCTGTCCCTTGTTGTCAGAGGTGTGTTGAAGTCCCCTACTATGATAGTGTTACTGTTGATCTCTGTCTTTATGTCAGTCAATATCTGTTTTATATATTTAGGTGCTCCTATGTTGGGTGCATAGATGTTTACCAGGGTTATGTCCTCTTATCGGATCGATCCCTTTATTATTATATAGTGCCCATCTTTGTCTTTTAATATGTTCTTCATTTTAAAGTTTATTTTGTCAAATATAATATAATATTTATAATAATATAATAATATAATACTTATTATAAGTATTGCAACTCCAGCTTTTTTCTCATTTCCATTTGCATGAAATATCTTACTCCAACCCTTCATTTTCAGCCTGTGTGTCTTTTGTTCTGAGGTGAGTCTCTTGTATACAGCATATACAAGGGTCTTGCTTTCTTATCCACTCAGCCACCCTATGTCTCTTGATTGGAGCATTTAATCCGTTTACATTTAAAGTGATTATTGATAGGTACATAGTTATTGCCATTTTTAAATTTGTAGTTAGATTGTTTCATCTTTCTTTTATTTACAGAAATCCTTTTAGTATTTCTTGCAATGCTGGCTTGGTGGTAATAAATTCCTTTAGCTTATTCTTTTCTGGGAAGCTCTTCATCTCTGCATCAACTTTAAATGATAGCCTTGCTGGATAAAGCAATCTAGGTTGTAGGCCTTTGTTTTCCAACACTTTGAGTATCTCCTGCCATTCCCTCCTGGCCTTCAGTGTTTCTGTAGAAAAGTCATTTAACAGTCTTATGGGAGTTCCCTTGTATGTAATCCTCTGTCTTTCTCTTGCTGCTTTTAGGATTCTCTCTTTGTCTTTAACCTTTGCCATTTTAACTATAATGTGTCTTGGTGTAGACCTGTTTGGGTTTATCCTGGTTGGAACTCTCTGCACTTCCTGGGCTTGTATGTTGGTTTCCTTCATCAGGTTGGGGAAGTTTTCGGACATTACCACTTCAAATATGTTCTCAATCCCTTGCTTCCTCTCTTCACCTTCTGGTATTCCTATGATGCGCATGTTGTTGCGCTTGATGTTATCCCAGAGGTCTCTTAAACCATCTTCATTGTTTTTTATTCTTTTTTCTTTCTGTTGTTCTGTTTGGATGATCTCTGCTAACTTGTCTTCTAAGTCACTGATTCGATCCTCTGCTTCATCTAACCTGCAGTTAATTCCTTCGAGTTCTTTATTTCAGTAATTGTGTTCTTTATTTCTAACTGGTTGTTCATTATGATTTCTCTACCCTTCTTTATGTCGTCTCTAAGCTCCTTAAACATTCTTATCATCAGTGTTCTGAACTCTGTCTCTGATAGGTTGGTTATCTCTGTTTCATTTGGTTCCATTTCTGGAGGTTTCTTCTGTTCTTTTATTTGGGACATGTTTCTTTGTTTTCCCATTCTGGCAGACTCTCTGTGTTTGCTTCTATGTATTAGGTAGATCCCCTAGAGTTCTTAGTTCTTGCTGGGTTATCTTATGTAGTATGTGTCCTTTATATTTGACTTGCACTACTTCGTTCTTCTCCTCTGTGTGTGCTCCAAAGGTGACTCTTGCATTGTGAATATTGTCCTGTTCAAGAAGATCTTTAATTGCTTTTCGCTTGTGAGTAGGTGGTGTTAACTCCTAGGCTGACTAGTTGTGAAACTTTGCTCTGCCCACCGCAGGGTGTTTTGTTGCATGAGGGTTGACCACTTAAATGTGGTTTGGCCTCTATGGGCTCTAGTGCCTGCAGAGAATTCCCTTTGGGTGTGTCACTTGTAGGTCAAACCCGGTAGTACCCTGGTTTGGTCTGGAGTTGGCCTCTGGGTGTGTTGAATCTTGTGCCTGTTAAGCTGGGCCCTGGTAGGGCAATGTCAGAACAAAGCAAATCACCAAGCACAACAACAACAACAACAACAACAACAACAAAGAAAAAAATCAAATACATTCACATGTAAAAACAACCAACAACCCACACTCAATACAGGCAAAGATATCAAAGATATAAAGACAAAACAAAACAAAACAAACAAACAAACAAAAAATTAAAAAAGCAGTGGCAGTCTTGGCTTAAGCCCACCAAGTAATCTCCAGATTGTCCTCTGCTGTACCAAAGAGTCCCCTGTGTATTGTGCAGGCAGAGCCGGTCACCTGGTGCCCAGAGTGACGTTGGGACTGCAGATTTAGATGCGTGGGGCTGAGGGGTCTGACTTTTTACAAAGTCAGTGCAGTTTCTGCCCTTGCCTGTACCTATGCGCATTGAGAGTAGCACCACCAGCGCTGTGTCCAGTTCTCCTGAGTCGTAGGGCACTTCTTCCGTGTGTGTTTGTGAGTGTGTGTGTGTGTGTCTGTGGAGGGCGGGAGATTTCTGAGCTGCTGAAAGCCCAGAGCTGCGTCTGCCGCCTTCTGCTGATCCCTGGGTGTGCCTCCGCAGTTGTAATAGCCCTGCACTAGGCAGGCCAGAAAGGGTGGGGGCTGGGGATGGAGGGGTCTTCTCTCTCCCAGCCCAGCAAAAATCACACTCTTCCCAGCCTCTTCCCTGGGTCAGAGCCGCTCTTCGGTCTTCCCAGAGCCTGAGCACTAAGGCTCCTCTGTAATCTGACACTACTCCTCAGTTCAGAGGCCAGTTTAAATCTCTGGAAGGGCGGGGGGGGGGGGGGGGGGATTGGCAGAGTGGGGGGATGGGCCCAGGTATGGAGTTTGTGTCCTTTTTCTGAGGAGGTCTCAGACAAAGGAGACCTTTGTCTGAGGAGGTCTCAACTGAGGTTATTGCCTCAACTGCTGGATATGCTGCCCCCTTGGCGGGAGAGATCAGCTGTGGGACAAAGGGAAAGAGCCCACCTCCTGGCTTTGTGTTCTCTGTTCCATCCTGGGATCCCGTGCGTCTCTGCAGCTGCGGATGCCAGCGGCGTTTCCACCGCCGCAGATGTGGACCACGTCTCCGCCACCGCAGATGCGGTCTGCCTGCCCATTTGTTAATTGCCTTTATATTATTGAGTAGTGAGAGTTCTTTACACATGCTAAATACACATTTTTTTTAATAAAATGTGTGATTTACCAATATTTTCTCTTAGTCTTTGGCTTATCTTTTGCACTTAAAAAGACACCATTAAGAAAATGAAAAATTTAAATTTTGAAATGAAAATTCAAAATTTGTCTGATTTTATTTTTAATGGATTTAATGGATTTTGCTTTTGGTGTCATATCTAAGAACTCTTTGTCTAATCCAAGGCCACAAAGATTTTCTCCTATTATTTTTCCCAGAAGTTCTTTAGTTCTAGCTCTGAAATTTAGTTCTATGATCAATTTTGAGTTAATTTTCATACAAGGTATGAAGTAAAGATCTAAGATCTTATTTTTGTATGTAGCTATCCAATTGTCCCTACACTATTTGTTGAGAAGCCTATCTTTTCCCCCATTTAATTATCATAGCACCTTTGTCAGAAACCATGTGACCGTAGATGTAAGGGTATATTTCTGGATTGTCAATTCTATACCATTGATCTACATACCTATCCTTGCAAGTGCCTTGATTACTTTGCAAAGAGTCTCCTCTTATATAACAGTGTATTGATTGCTGTGGATTTAAGATAAGTTTTGAGATTATGTAGTAAGGCAGTATAAGTCTTTCAACTTTTTTTTCTTATTTTGATTAATCTAGATCCTGTGCATTTTCACGTAAATTTTAAGATCAACTAGTCAAATTCTATTAAAATGTCAGATGGGATTTTGATAGGGATTACTTTGAATCTATAGGTCAGTTGGACAGAAGCGTAATCCTGACAATATAGAGTCTCAAAAATTTATGAACATGTAATGTCTCTCCATTAATTTATATATTTTTAAAATTTCTCTTAGCAGTGTTGTGTAGTTTTCAGTGTACAAGTCCTTCATTTATTTTGTTAAATTTAGTTCTAAATATTTTCTTCATTTATGTTTTTGATGCTACTGTTTTTTGATGATACTATATTTTTGAATAGAATGGTCCTCTTAATTTTATTTTTAGATTATTTGTGGTATAGATACTCAGTTGACTCTTGTGTATTGATATAATGCAATATGAACTTGGTTATTTATTTATTAATTCTAATAGGTTTTTAAATGGATTTCTAGGTATTTTCTACATACAGGATCATGATTTCTATGAATAATGACAGTTACATATCTTCCTAGCCAATATAGATGCTTAGTCCACTCTCCCCACCCCCATACCCTTATTTTACTCACTAGAACCTCCAGTACAATGTTGAGTATAAGTGGTGAGAGCAGACATCCTTGTCCTGTTTTTGGTCTTAGGGAGAAAGTATTCTGTCTTTCAACATTAATTATGATGTTAGCTGTATATGTTTTGCAGATGCCTTTTATCAGGTTGAGGATATGTTCTTATAGTCTTAGTTTGTTGAAAGTTTTTATCATGAAAAGGTATGGGTTTTTTTCAAATGCTTTTTCTGCATCTATTGAGATTATCATGTGGTTTTTGTCCTTATGCTATCCATAATGATGTATTACATTGATATTAAACCAACCTTATATTTCTGGCATGAATCCCATTTGGTCATAGTATATAATTCTTTTTATATGTTGTTGGATTCAGGTTGATAAATTTTGTATCCATGTTCATGTGGGACATTTATCTGTAGTTTTCTTTTCTTCAGATGTCTTTTCATGGCTTAGGTATCAAAGTAATAGTAGACTCATAGAAGGAATTGGAAAGTAGTCTCTTCTCCTCTATTTTCTGAGAGTTTATAAATGATTGGTGTTATATCTTTAAATATTTGATAGAATTCACCAATTAATTCACAGGGACTCAGGTTTCTCTTTGTAGAAAGATTATTAGTAGCTAATTCAATTTGTTTATTTATTATGGGTCTATTCATATTTTCTATTTTTCTTGAGTCAGTTGGTAAATTGTGTCTTTCTAGGAATTTGTCTACTTCATCTAAAATGTCTAATTTGTTGGCGTAAAGTCATTCTTGTTTTCATTTCTGTACGGTCAGTAGTGATGTCTCTTCTTTCATACTTGATTTTGTTAATTTCTGTCTTTCTTTTCCTTGGTCAATCTAGCTAAAGGTTTGTAAATTTTGTTGATTTTTATTAAAGAACCAACTGCTGGTTTCATTGTCTTTCTTGTTTTGCTGTTTCATTTATTTATGTTCAAATCCCTCAGAAACCAACACAGTGTCCCAAAGTTTCACCTTTACTCTTATAAGCAGCAATTATGATCCATTAAGAAGATTTTTAAACTAGGAATAATTACTTAAATTGAACTAAAGAGAATCCTGGAATATGGTTTGGTCTTTGAGGATACAAAGGTGTCTTTAGGCCTTCTTCAGGGACTTTTTAAATTCCTGAACCTCCAGATTACTCTCCTGCATTGTGCAAAGCTCTCAAGTCTTTTAACCTCTGTACTCAATCCAACTGCTCAGACAATCTCCCAAAACCTGTTTTCTATAAATAGCCCATACATGTCTCCTCTTACAATTCTGTTTTGGGGAAGTCTTTTCTTTAGCAAGAGAGTGTGTGGGGAAAAAAAATCTGTTAAAGGTAAACATGATATATAATCCATAGACAAAAAATTTTTGTCTTCAGCTCCTTTTTCTACTACCACATAAATCAACTCAAAATAGAAAAAGAATAAATGAAAGTCATCTTATCCATCAATATGCAAACTTGTGAGGGAACTCTATTTTGTTTTATCTTTTTCTGCCTTTCTGAGGAAGTGTTGAGAGATACTAATGAAGTCGGTTTTTATCAAGGGCTTCTGCTTAAGGTTAAAGAGGTAGAAAGAGACTGGCACTTTTTAAAGAATAATAACTTGACAACTGGTACCAGAAATGTGGCAAGATAAATAGAAAGATTACTGTCTGCAGGTTTTGATTATAGTTTTTTCAGAATGCCCTCCAAATGGTCAAGTTTTTCTAAGGAAAACACCAAAGAAAAGAAGCAAACCAAGACTACTTAGGAAAGTTTCAAAATCATAGACTTACAGTGCCCTCTGGGAAAATGGCTCCTTGTAAACTAAGAAACTTTAGTCAAGCCAGTTAAAGGCTTGCTGACCCCTTTGGCTATTTTTCCTCCCTTCTTTATCTTCAAGAAGAATTTCTTAATGATCACGATGTATTTTACAATTTGATCAATGATGCAAAAATAGCTGTCAGACTCTGCCTACCCCAGTCCTATCCCATGATGGTGATGAAAGATCTGAATGCTGTGAACAAAGTCTGGAAGGTTACAAAGAGCAACTTCTGGACCTGAACAAGGGTTATTGAATTAGTGTTGTATGAGTCCATAGGTGTCTGGGAGTCTGCTGAGCTGTTCTCCATAGTCCATGTGTTCCCCACTCAGTTTCCTGCTTTGTATTCCATGTCTTACCTACTTCACTTCTTCTAGCCTCCCTCCCATAGGGATGGCTCAAGCTTCCTGCTTCAATTTGGACATACTTATTCACACTGAGACCCACGTGAAGATGAGCCCCATCTCTGTCCAGAGAGTTGTGGAGTATCACCACCAGCCTGAATCAGACTAGTGAACCTCCTTGTGATCTGGATTGCAAGTGTCCCAACTTTTTTCCCTATCAACAGTTACTCCCTTCTCCCTAGCAGCCCGCAATTTGGTGTGGAACTCCTTGTTGAGGCCACACAGAATATGAGGGGGAGAATGTGCTAGTTTTGGGGGAAGCAATCCTTGTTTTGTTTTATTTTTCCTTCAGGAGCAAATCAGAGAAGCTCTTCAAGCTGCAATAGAAAACGCAAGATTTTAGTTGAGAGGTTGTCGTCTTCTTTGCCTACTGAGCCCACAGGATAGAAAGCCAATTCAGCATCCAGTGTTATACTGTGCAATATTAGGTTTCAATAGTAGCTACGCATGTGTAACCAAGCTAGGCACTAGCCCAGCAAATGAATCCCAGAATATAATCAGGGAGGCAGGATTTGCTTGGAGTAGAGGCTGGAAGGAATTAATGACAACTCATGGTAAAGGGGTTAATGCCAGGAAGACTGGAATATAGTGCAGGAACAGGGCATCAGGCGCCAGAATGCCTACCCTCCCTGCTGCTCTTCATCCTGCCTTGTCCAGTGCTTTACTTGTGGAAGCTTGGCATGTGATGGTGTCCTTCAGTAGCTTGCAGAATGAAAGAGGCATGGCCGCAATCTGAACTGAAATGTCCATGACAGCAACCATAAAAGGCATGCACTTAAGAAAAATTTGTGGTGAATTTTCCGAAGAGGGATTTGTGTGTCTCTTAATGAATCTGTCTGCTTCTTTCTTGAGTGCTAACCAAGTGAACATCTGCATGACAGAAGACTGAACAGGATGCTTCATGGAAGCCTGCAACGGAATGCTGTTAATTGAAAGTGTTTTTGCCTTTAAAACATAAATCTGGGTTAACAAAGGGTTCCTTTTGGTGGTAATAATAGTCTCAGTTATATGGCCAATGGCTCTCTTCCATTAAAGATAATCTGAGATCTTGGTGTGAGATTCCAAAAGCCGTTTCTACTTGGTTCCTGTTTCAGTATGGCAAGTGATGCCATGCCCTGCCTGCCACAAAGGCTGTCCCTCTTGTTATTCCTCCATGAGCTATTGTGCATTTTATCATTGTTTACATTCACATGCAGGTGTGTGAGACAGGTACCGTGTTTCCCCGAAAATAAGACCTCGCCGGACAATCAGCTCTAATGAGTCTTTTGGAGCAAAAATTAATATAAGACCAGGTCTTATTTTAATATACTGTAAGACTGGGTATAATATAATATAATATAGTATAATATAATATAATATAATATAATATAATATAATATAATATAATATAATATAATATAATATAATAATGTAATACCGGGTCTTATATTAATTTTTGCTCCAAAAGACTCATTAGAGCTGGTCTGGCGAGGTCTTATTTTCGGGGAAACACAGTATATTGCCTCTCAGGGTTCATCTCTTTAAACTACTTAATGAAAGTCTCATTTGAAATAAAACAAGTGTATACCAGATTCTACACATTTCACAAGGCAAGTTTTAGGCAAATACACGTTATACATTTCTGTCAGATAGCAGACAGAGATGGACAATTTTGAGTCATTGTAGAACAATATGCTGTTAGGAATTGAAAAGGACCTGGTAGGTCATATAATTCAGCTCTTGCCGTGGCAACCCCGTTTGACCTGGGCAGAATACCTCCAGCTTAAGTACATAGGGAAAATGTGCTTTGCAGGACTTGGGGTGTTCAAATCAGCTATGCATGTTTTTAAGGAAAGAAAATGTTAAGTTTCTCCCCTTATTTTCATTGGGAAGCAACCAAACTGCAAGTTTCCATCCCAGCTGGAATAACTGTCTCTCTCTTTTTCTCTCCCCACCGTGTGCCTTCTGTACTCAGTATATTTAATACCTTTATATGGTCTTGATTACAGGATTTTACATGTGCATGTATACTCCTAATTAATATGAAAACATAAGTACATTAACTCTAGCTGCATTGGTGCCTCCCTCCTTCATTTGCTCAGCTGTTCTATGGAAAGTTCTTAAATCTAATTTTTCACTCCTTAAACAGATCATAACTTTTCCAGATACTTCTGAAGGAGTAGGCATTAGGATACCTCATGAAGAATTACCCACTATCTAACTCTGATCTCAAATAAACCTTATAAACGATGTGGGCCTGCGTTGCTTTACCTTCATTGTGAAGGTGCATTTAGATTCATTTAATGCTTCTCAAACCTCTTTACTTTGGAACCCCTGACAACAGAGGAAAATAGTTACCAACTCCCTGAGTCTGAGGCTGCCTGCTGCAAGCCTGAATTTTCTTTTAAATATCACTTCCCCTCCCTTAAAGATACAGGTAAATTTGCATTTATTCTGCAACATATCTACTTGTACAGTAAAATAACTTTTGCACCAATCTTCAAGTCAAATTTAAAACTCAAGAAAGCTGCACAATGTTTATCCCATGGCTTTATGTGTCCTTGGTGCTGAGAAATGTTCTTCAGTTTAAGACGCATGAGTCATCATTCTATGTTTTTATCCTTTATATAGCCATTCATTATAATGCAGCCAACATTGGTAGAATTCCTACTATATGCAAGGCATATGGCCAAAGTCTAGTCTTGGACTAGGGCATTTTACAGCACCACCACCCTAAGGCTGATTGTTGGTCATGTTCATGACACAACTACCACACAGAGTAGGGTCTCAATAACTATTTATCACTCACTTGGTGCCATGGTTCTCCATGGCCTACAGTGGTGATTTTCAAATCATAGCTCGTGAACCCTCAGAGTTTGGTGGCAGTGCCTTAGGCTCCACATGAAGGGAGGGCTGGGGCTGGGAGGTTGAACTTTCCCTAGTTAAAACAATTTTGCTTTTGTCTGTTTATGTAGTAGATTTTTACTTAAAGCTTTGTGACACCCTTTATCCAGTCAAATAGTTTTCTCTATTGCCAGATTTCTGGGACTTTTGGCCACTAAATGATATTGGACTTTGTAAAATGCTTTTTCTGCAACTATTGAGATCATCATATAGCTTTTCCTTTTTAGTTGGTTAACATGGTGATTTACATTAATTTTTTTAATGCTAAATCAACCTTGTATCCCTGGGACATATATGTTATCCCTTTTAGATATTATTGAATTCAGTTTGCTAAATTTTTTCATTGTTCATGTAGTTTTCTTTTTCTGTAATGTTTTTTGTCTCCTTTTTGTATCAGGGTAATGCTGACTTCATAGAATGTGTTGCTGTGTATTCCCTTCTTTTTAATTTTTCTGGAAGAGTTTGGGCAGAACTGGCCTTGTTCTTTCTTTAAATATTTGGTAGAATTTACCAGTGAGGCTATCTGGGCTTGGAGCTTATTTCATGTGAAGACTTTTAACTACAAAATTAACTAATTTTGTAAGTGTAGGGCTAATCAAGTTATGTGTTTCTTTTTGAGTAAGCTTTGGTAGTTTGCGTCTTTGAAGGAATTTATCTACTTCATCTAAACTGGCAGATTTATTGGCTTAAACTAGTCGTAACATTCCATTATTATACTTTTAACATCTGTAGAGTCTGTAATAATGTCACTTCTCTACTCCTTGAGGTTGGTAATTGTGTCTTCTCTCTTTTATTTCTACTCAGTCTAGTTAGAGGTTTATACACTATTGATCTTCTCAAAGAACCAGTGCTTGGTTTAATTGATTTTTATCTATTGTTTGCTGGTTTTTATTTTATTGATTTCTGCAGTGATCTTTATTATTCTCTCTCTTTTACAATTACCTTGGGTTTAATTTGCCTCCCCTCCCCCCATTTTTTTCCTAGTTTACTTAGGTAGGAACTGAGGTCATTGGTTTGAGACTTTTCTTTTTGTTTTATGTGTATATATATATATATATGGGCATTTAATACTATAAATGTCTCCCTTACTATTGCTTTAACAGTATCCTATAATTTTTGATATGCTGTGTTTCCATTTTTACAGTTCAAACTATTTTCTAACTCTCTCTTTTTTTCTTTTTTTCTTTCTTTTTTTTTTTTTTTTTTTTAGCTGTTTTTTGACCCCTAGGTTATTTTGAAGTGTGTTACTTCATTTACAAATATTTGGGGATTTTCCAGATATTTTTCTTTTATTGATTTCTTTATGCACATACACTGAGTAGTGTTCAGCTGAATACTGAAGGGTAACCCTCTACAGATTTCCAGAGCTTTTTCTCTGTGCAGCTGTCTCCTCTCTAATGTTCTATCCTATGAATTCTTATTGCCTTGCTGTCCCTAGGCTCTTAGCTATATCTCCTTAACTCAGGATTTCCTTTGGGTGCCTCCTGGATTTCCCCTTCCTGTCCTACACTGTGGAAACTCTCTCAAAGTGTAGATCTGGGGTAATTAAAGGGTTCACCTTGTTTTCTTCCCATCTTTGAGATGCCACTACCCTTCATTGCTTGATGCCTAGTGTCTTGAAAACAATTTTATACATTCTGTTGTTTCAGGCAGGAGAGTAAACCTACTTCCTGAAACTTCATCTTGCCTTAAAGTAGAAGTTTGGACTGTGTTTTTAAAACATTTTTCTTCATCCTTTGCTGTCATCTAATACAGTATCATTTGTATGGAGAAAATCTCTATGTGTACAGATGAGGGGTAGGAGGCAGAAGGCCTTGGTTCTATTCCCCTGTGCTTGGAATAACTGATTATGTGCCTTTGAGCAATCATTTAACTCTCTGAATGTAGTCTTTTATCCTGCTCAGTCCAATACTAGTAAGAATTACCATTTAATGAGCATGTGCCATATGACAGGCACTGTCTGTGCTAAGAGCTTTATGTAATTGTCTCATTCAATAGTCACAAGACAGTTAGCAAAGATTATGTCATTTAATACTCGCAGCACTCCTAGGAGATAAATTTTATTAACCCACATTTCATGAAAAGGAAGCTGAGCCTTTGGCCAAGTTAAGTATCTTGCTACAGTTCACTCATCTGATAAGTTCCATAGCACGTTTCAAACAAATCCATTACTTATATCTTACCACCACACACTTGGCAGGTTTATGACATCTAAGAGAAGTAATGGATGCAAACACGCCTTATAGAATATAAAGCTTAGTGAAAAACAGTAACTATTTGGTAATGACAATTCACTATCAGTGAACTGATCTCATTTCTGACTATTTCTGTATATACATAATATAAATAAATGAATGAATGAATGAATGAATGAAGTCAGTATTCACAATTTCAAGACCAAATCTTCAAGGACTTTGAGATACTTTATTATTCACTATGTTATTAATCATCATATGCTATAAGCAAGAAGAATTAGAAGTTTATTTCACAGATTTGCTGAAAGTGAAGAATATTTCTCCTTATTGCCTTAAATCAAGATTGTACAGATACAGGGCCCAGTTTGACGAGACCTTTGATTTTCTACTTTGGGCTGGTTAGTGAAGGACACAAATGAAGAGCATGCTTTATCTTGTCATCTGCTTATCAGACACAGCTGGTGCAACAAGTCCACTCTTCCTGCCAAGCCAAATTTCAGGTCAAATTAGGGCCTCTGCTCCATGGGGGGAAAGAATATGATTTGACATGATCCAGGTGGTGTACATTTGGACTGGCTTGCAGACCATTTCCCATTTTGTTGTAAACAGTTTGGGAACCTAGAGTCTCGTCTGAGATTACACATGGTAAAAAATATCTGTGTGTGTGTGTGTGTGTGTGTGTGTGTGTGTGTGTGTGTGTTTTGTTGTTTTTGAATGAACTGTGCAAATAAGAGAGGGAGTTAGTTGGCTCCTCCTTTTCTGTCTATGCAAGAATACTAACTTTCTCATTTTGAATAAAGGGATTTCAGACTTTTCCTTTGTAAGTGGCCCAAGACGCATGGTTGGGGTCACTAGAAGGATAAAACAATTATGGACTTTATAAGCAAACAGAAAATTCTTATAGGACTGACTGCTTTTTAAGTTTTAAGGGCGTGTTTTCAAGCTGATGGCACAAATCAATGCAGGGTTTTTCATATACTCACGTAGAAAGCTGCTGAATCCCACTCTTCTAAAAGGACTGTAGTGACAAACTAGAATGTTATTTATTTTTTCCACTTTGTAAATGAAAACTTGCTTGTTTGCTGGTCGGTTTTCCCTTTAGCTTCTAGTTCCGTCTGGCAGAAGAGCCTGTACATAGAATGGATTCCCGTCCTTCACTTACCTCTGGTCCTACAAACTGTCTCATGCTAAGTAGAATTTTCTCAGGACAAAAAAGTCAGGCAAGATGAATTACATTTTTCAACCAGAAAATGCTAGCGTGCAGATGAAAAGGTCAATACTACCACATGTGGCCAACCAACTAAAAACGTTTCTGTTGAAATAGCCCAGTCATTATATCTTCGTTCATTCATTCCACTACTTTGAAAAAAAAATTTTTTTTCTACTAAAATGATACAGCTTTTTACCTAAACAGCCACTAGAAATTCTGGTCCAATAACATAGTCTTTTCCCGGTGAGAAATAGTTTCAGATTTCGGACTTTTGTTCTGAAAGTTTGGGTGGGCATACTAAGGCAGTTCAGGAAGTAGACGGTTGCAGCAAGGTGTCCTTTGGATCATCCGTGAATCAATAAAAGTGAGACATATCTCATTTATCTTTGTATCTCAGGTATCCAGTTCAGTGCCCTGCATAGAGCAAGTACTCAATAAAGGCCTGTTGTGTGAATAAATGATGAAGACTTTCCTGTCTGGCTTCCAACAGAAGGTGATAAAAGAATCAGGAAATTATTTACATGTTCCGTAAGGGAAATGGGCCTTTTTGGTCTTCAATGATGATGCAGGTTGGATTTCTAAGGTCTCTCCCAGACTTACGATTCTACAATTCTTTTCAAGATTTCATTAGAAGTAGGTTGGAACATTTCTAAGCCTTTTCATTGAAAATGCATTCTTGACCTTGATACTAAACATCTATGAGCAAGACCCAGAAAATTATAGAGAGGTCATTATCTGAGTCTAACTGTCTGAGGCCAAATAAGATGTATTGCTTGAGTGTGAAGTGATAACTCCTAAAAACATCTGAATTCTAGAATCTTAGTGAAGACAATGAGAAGTCATTATTCATCACTCGCAAGCCTAGACTTATCGTTGAGAGTTTGTCTGTTAGGATTTCAGTCTTGTCAGATTTTATGAACTTAGTAGGAATGCTTAAAAAAGGCAGTGCTATGAACTATAGCACTGATTAATTAAGCTACATATTGTTCTTTTGCATCTTTCACAGTTCTTTAAAGAAACCATCAATGATGATGATTGACACAGAATATTGTAAAAAGTCACGTGAGTGGGGTACTTGTAGATAAGAACAGAGAAATAAAACATGGGATCTCATAGCCTTGCAGATGATAGTTCCCAAATACATCTGTTCTGTGGGCTGACCATGCCTCTTCATGCTCACTAATGTTTTCTTCTCTCTTTCTTGCTATTCTTTACTTTTCCCCCCCATTTTTATATGATTAGGTCAGTGGACTATAAGTACCTGCCCGTTACGAATGTTTTAGACCAGTACTTCTCAAACTTTAATGTGTGTACTTCGCTAAAGTGCAGATTCTGATTTAATAGCCCAGGAGTAGGAATTCTGCATTTCTGACAAGCTCCCAGATGATGCCAGTGCTGAGGTCTGCACTTTTGAGTCTTGGGCTTTAGGCTAGAGCAACTGTACTTGTTGCATGTTTGAGTCACCTGGAGGAGTTTTAAAAATCCTGATGCATAGCCTGTACCCAAGACCAATTAAATCAGAATCATTGAAGGTAAATCCAAGCAATGGCATGCTGTTACATGTTTAGCAATTAGCTCTTCCAGGGGAAAAAAAACACCTTGATCTGTAGCCAATTGCCATGGTGTAAATACTCCCATCATTTTGGGTAACTAACATGATGCCACTGAAGATGGAATTGGCAAGATTTGCTAATATTCAGCCTGCAAGCCAGTACAAGTGGGCCTCACTGCACACCACTGTACCCAGGATCTGCATTTTTATAGATCCCCAAGTGGGTGAGCTATAAATGTGATTCCAATGTGAGGCCAAAATGGAGAACTGTTGTTTTAAAGTTAAACCATTTCTATTATTTATAGATACAAATGTTTCTGATTCTTCACTCAGCCTTGGTGCCTTGGAGTTTTGTATCTGCCTTCTACTCTCCTACCTCATCAGCAGACTTTCATTCTTGAAACCATCTTAGAACCTGCCCCAATGTCCCACTATTTGTAGCACAATATTTAGTTAAGGGCAGTACTCCCTCTTATCCACAGGGGATACATTCCAAGACCCCCAGTATATGCCTGAAACTGCAATGGAACTGAACTCTATTTATACTAAGTTTTTTTCCTATACGTACATACCTATGATAAAGTTTAATTTATAAATTAGGCACAGTAAAAGATTAAGAACAATAACCAATAATAAAATAGAAGAACCATAACAATATAATGTAATAAATGTTATGTGAATGAAGCTCTCTATCTCAAAATATCTTATTGTACCGTACTTACCTTTTTACTTTATAGCTTCTCTTTGGCACATCCAAATTGCTAGCATCACTACTCTTGTGCTTTGGGGCCATTATTAAGTCAAATAAGGGTTACTTGAACACAAGCATTGTGATACCACAATAATTGATCTGATAACCGAAATGGCTAGTAAGTGTCTAATGGGAGGGGACAGTATATATACAGCATGGAAATGCTGGTGATCCGTGTCCTGGGCGGGAAGGATCAGGATGGTGTGAGATTTCATCATGCTCCTCAGAACAGCATGAAATGTAAAACTTATGAATTGTTCATTTCTGGAATTTTTCATTTAATATTTTCAGATTGTGGTTGACCATGGGTAACTAAAACCATGCAAAGCAAAACTATGGATAAGGGGGGTAGACTGTACTTATGGATTTCTACTTAACTTTATACCTGGAGCCTACTTCTACTCAGTCCCACCCCACCAGCATGAGTATTATTCCACTCAACCGTACTTGCTTTTGTGTAAGAAAATAGAATGGCAGCAGCCATGTTGTTTTGAAATCCAAATTGAAAAACTTTCCAGAGTCAAAGTCAAGTCCTCAGGAATAGTGGCAGCAATCTCCTTCCAAGTTTAACATTCAGCAACTCAAGTAGCATGTGGATCAGGGAATGAATTTCCTGAGGATTCAACTTCTGGCTCGGCTATTGATTGTTCAATGACCCCAGGCAAAGAGCTTATCCTTTCAGAGCTTCAGTTTCCTCATGAAAAAATGCAAATAAATATTGTACTTCATAGGATTGTTGTAAGAATTAAAATAGGCATACAAAGACATAGCCACAGTACCTGGCACAGAGTGGGCATTCAATAAATATTAAGTATTACTACAACTGTTACTACAGGGTTCAAGGCTGGCTAACAGCTCATCAACTCAGGGACACCTCCAGCCCTGGAAATACCCATACCCTCCACAGCACAGCACCATATATTTTTGTCTTTTATCTAATACTGGCTCATAACGTCAACTTTCCTAACTTCCTCACTCCCCTTTTAAGAATTGAAACAAAATAGAATCTGACATGCTTCTTTTAGACTTCCCAGTACAGAAGCCTTCGTGTGTGTGTGTGTGTGTGTGTGTGTGTGTGTGTGTGTGTGTATGGGAAGGTGAATGAGAATGAAGGAGAAAGAACTAAATTTCAATTTCTTTGTTATAATCAGAAAGAAGCCTTGGCTTCAATTTTCCTCTGTGGTTCCCAGGGTTATTCAGGACACCGTGAGGACTATTTAAAGGACAGAAAGAACGTTTGTACTCGGGAAGAGGTTAACGAAGTGAAGAATTGATGTTTAGTAGACAAGAAGTGTGGACAAATGGCAGCCTCCCACATGGAAGCATTTCCCGTTTACTCCCTTAAACAGAAAGCCACTTCCTTTGAATTGTAGGCTGTCACTTTTCTTTTGAAATACATCCTTGCTTCATGATTTATGATTATTATGCACAAGAAAAGGTTTGTTCCACAGAAAAGTACAGCCTATTTGTTATGAGTGATACAATACATTGGTCATGGCAGTTCAATTTTGTGAAGGATTACATATTTCATTTTACAAAGAAGTAAATTTCAACCTTTGGCAAATGGCACCTGTTTTATCAAAGAATATAAAATAAATCTCTTAAGTAAAGTGATTTTCTCTTTCAAAGCCTGCTTAAATTTCACGTCCTCCAGACCCCTGTCTCCCACCAAAACAAACAAACAAAAATCCTCAAACATGTTTTGGGAGTCTATTATGTGCCAGATATCATGTTGGGTTCTCTTACATAAATCACCTACAGTCAAAACTAATTGCTCTCTATTCTCCCATTACATTTCCCCCCCTCATTGTTTGGAGTGTGAATAACCTGGGGAAAGGGAGATCGAAAAAAGACACTGCTTAGATCCAGGTGAAATATGAGTGTCTGACCTAAGGCCTAGAGAATGGAGAAAACGGACAGATAAAGACTTGGAATTAGTGAAGCTTCAGGTTTGAGTAGATGTGGAAGAAAAGGGAAGGGTGGAATCAGGAATTAGCTCCAGCTTTTAGCTTGGGTGATTCAAAATTGAGAAGATAGAGCAGGTTGGGGACTGGGGGTGTCATGAAACTATTGACTTCAGATAAAAATAAAAGAAGCTGATTATTTTTCACTAAAATGATAAAAATGAATACTTCAGAAAAAGGATTTACAAACCATTGATGTTTGATGAATAATGCCCCTTCAATGCCTTTTAATTAAACCATCAATTACCTGGATTGACTAAGGATGGAGAATTAGATATAGCCAAGTTTATCCAGAAAAAAACATAAAATACCCTTAATGCTTCAGCCTGGAGCTAAGAGGTTTTTTTCACTACATGTTTTTTGAGCACTTCCTCTATGGCAAGCCCTATTCTAGGTGCTAAGCCTGCGCAGATGAATGGGACTCACTGCTTCTCTGGTGAAACTCCTCAGTCTGGAGAGACAGATGTACAAATGATAAAATGTGATAAATCCTATGATAGAGATACACATTAGGTAGGGGCAAGGTCCCCTTCTATCCAGGCCAGATGGTGCCACACCCACCACTGGACCTATTCATAATATGAAAGATCTGATCCTTGATCATTGCCACCTCCATGCCCCGTTATAGTCATGTAAGAGACAAGCAGAGAAGAATTAAGTTTTGCAGTGAGACAAATCTGTGTTTCAAACCCAGATCCACACTAATTACCTGTGTAACCTTGAGCAAGGTAATCTAGCCTTAGAAACTTCAGTTTCTGCATTTGTAAATGAGGATGACTGCTACCTCATCAGGTTGTTGGGAAAATAAAACTGATTAAGATATGTTAAGTGGATGTCATATAGTAGGCATTCAAGAAATGTTAACTTTGAGACTGTGTTCTCATTAATGTTTATGTAGTACCATCCAGAAGGAATGAGATTCTATGGATGAGTATTTCATAATACCCTAAAAACTCCTTAATGTAGGATAAGCTAAAGTGAGCTAAATCCAGAACACTGGGTCCTAGCAGCGTATCTGTCTCCAGTGAGTAGTTTAACCTTGGCCAAAACCTCTTACACTGTCTACTGATCCATTATTTAACTCCAAGCTTAGACATTTATTTTTCCAGGCCCCAGAAACTCTCCCATTAAAAGGAGATACCTCATGCTTGTCATAGTATTTCTTTTATTTTACTTGATTATATTATTTAATAATTTAATTTTTAGTTTTATCTAAGTTGAACATGTAAGTTGAAAAGACTAATAATTCTATTAGTCTTATAAGGGAAAAATTAGTCCCCTCTCCACCCCCACCTTCAATTTTAGTGAACTGCTTTCAACACTTGTCTGTTTCTTTGGGAATGTACCTCTACATACCTAAATAACATCCTTACAGTAAAATTCTTGATTACTTTTAAAGTTTTAGTTATTATTTATTGACTTCTTACTATAGGAAAGAAGGATTTAACACTTCTGTTGCAGACACACACACACACACACACACACACACCCCCCTCCTCTTCCACTCTTCCTATATAGTAGATCATAAATTTTGGTTAGATATTCAAATTTTGCATTGTTATTCACAGTTAAGTCAGATGATGAATATGATTACAAACAATTACATTTTTTTCCTTATGCATTTCTTGTTTGTTTCCATGAAGGTAATAATTTCATTGCTTTTATTAATTTCCTTTCATTTGGCTAGTTTTCTTCCTAGGGTCACTAACAAATCCATACCCAAATTTTTGCAAAAAAAAATATAAATCTCACTTAACTACATTTGAACACATCTGTTAACCTCTCATTTCCTGGAAGATATTTCCCCTGGAGTGCTCTATGCTCTTATTCCAAACTGGGTTAGTTAGTGCCCTCTAGACCTACTATGCAGCCAAATTCCTGGGATGTTATCTCCTTTCACCATCAGCCTGGGATAGTCTTCCCTTCACTCTGGTAAGGGATTCTGTATTTTCTGGATTCCATCTTTCTTCTTGTTTTACTCACTGATTTTAGAGAAGCAGATTCTCCAGTAGTGTTTTATAAAAAGGGAAGGATAGCTTTTGTTCTCGAGACATTGCATATCTGAAAATATCTTTATTCTACTCTTACATTTGTTTGATAGTTTGACTTGGTATAGAATTACAGGTCAGAAATACTTTCCCCCATATTTTAAAGCATTGCTCCATATCTTTCAGCTTCCAGTTTTGCTGTTACAGTCAGATATTACTCTGATTTTTGATCATTCTTAAGGGAACTGTTTTTTGTTTTATTATTTCTTTTTATCACTGTAAACTTCAAACATGTGCTCTTTAGTGTCTTGAAATTTCACAGTTATATGTTTTGATGTAGGTCTATTTTCATTTATTGTTTGGGATTGTCAGTGGACGCTTTCAAACCGGAAACTCATCTTTCTATTTTTAAATAGTTAAAATAATTTTATTTAAATAATATTTTCACATTCAGTTTGTCTTACTACTTATTACAATACTGCTTGACACCATTTTAAGTGAATGAAAAGGCTGAAGTTAGGAGAGTCAATTCTCAATAAATTTTGAGATATTAAATTTTCTGCGACAAGTTTCTTTAACCTGTTATAAAACAAGGTCTTTATTAAATAAACTAAAACTCCCTGGTTTAGGATGTGTAATGAATAAGGTCTATCCTGTTTTCTAACATAGATATGTAAACAGGAAATCCCTTTTCAACTAAACAAAATGGAGGACATGCATGAATAGCTTAAATGTCTCCCAAGTGAGAACAGAATGTTTAGTAACAAAGTGTCATGGGATTTATTTCTCAGTTCCTTGATACAATTCCATTTTAGCAAAGAAAGGGCATCAATCACTCTTAGAGGAATGATTAGATTTGCATTTGGAACAGTGGTAAATGTAATTTGTCCAGGAGGTGCATTAATATAACCCTTGGAAAAATGTTGGTATTTACTTTATAAATCATTTATTAATGCCAGTTTTCATCATTCTGTCTGGAACCGTAAAAGAAAAAAGTCTAATATAAGGAAAAAGATGAATTAAAGATTAATACATCTAGCATATGCTCTCACTAATTATGTTATGAAGTCAGCTGTTATATGGAAACTCAACCTCATTTATTGGACATCTTTATGAAATTATCAATTCCATAGAGAAATTTATGTACACACCCTTATTTTCATTTTACCTACTTTTTAACAAAAATCTTCCTCAAAGATATTATTTATTTGACTAACTTAATCTAAGACCATACTTTTAACAGATTCTGCTCAATATTTATTTATTCCTTCATTTACTTAGTCAACAAGTATTATATAAATTTTTCTTGGTGACTCAGGATTATCATTCCACTTAAGACAGTTTTGCCCTCAGGAGAGGCGTCATGAAGCTGTGTAGTGCAATTGGCCCTAAATTCAATACTTTGAGGATATTATGATTCTTTTTTTTTTTTTTTTTTTTTTTGAAAAATGTCCTGTGACTCAGAAAGGAATAGTAAAACAACCCAATAGGGGGAAAAACATGAAACAGGCATTTCACAGAAAAAGAATAACAGATGGCTCATAAACATATGAAAGGATTCTCAGTGTTTTGGTGATCAGAAAAATGCAAATGAAAACCACAATGAGTTACCACTATACACCACCACTATAAGAAATGTGACAAACCAAGTGTTAGTGAGGATAGGGAGATATAGAACTCTTTTACTCTGCTAGCAGAGGTGTAAATTTATGTAACCCTCTAGAAAACAATTTGACATTACCCAATAACGTTGAATATGTAAATCCCCACAATCCAGGAATTCCCTGCCTAGGTGTGAACCCTAGAGAAAAATCTTATACACATGTATAAGATGTATATAAGAATGTTTCTGGCAGTATAGTTTATAATGAAGAACTGAAATACAACTAAATATGCTTGTGCTGTGGAAGAGATAGATGAATTGTGGTGTACTATGCACTGAAATACCATCCAGCAGTGAAAATCAGTGTGCCTCAATATGGATGAATGTTATAAACAATGTTGAGAAAAAAGGAAGTCTCAGAAGAATACATACAAGTGTTACTTGATTTATATAAAGTTTAAAAGTTGGCTAGACTAAACATATATTTTGTAGGGATATATAAAAGTTGGTCTAACTATGAAGAAATGCAAAGAAATTATTAAAAATTATCCAAAGAGTACTTACATAGGAGGGAGGGAGAGAGGTAGGGAGTGTGGTTACTGAAGGACACATAGACAGATTCAAAGGAATGGTAATCTGTTTCCTCAGTATCATTTCACTCAACCAATGTTTACTAAATGCCTATTACATGCCACACTGCTACAGTACGTGGGATATGAGAACTCTTCATGGAGAATATGAGGTGTGACAACTAAGTTCGGGAACTTGTTGAAACGATGTTGCTAACTTTTTTGATATCAGAGGGATTATTCATTATGAATTTGCACCAACTGGACAAAAAGTTAACCAAATTTACTATTTGGAAGTTCTGAAAAGGCTGCATGAAAAAGTTAGATGGCCTGAACTTTTCCCCAACAATTCATGGCTCTTGCATCAAGACAATGCACCAGCTCACAAAGAACTGTCTGTGAGGGAGTTTTTAGCCAGTAAACAAATAACTGCGTAGGAACACCCTCCGTACTCACCTGATCTGGCCCCCAATGACTTCTTTCTTTACCCAAATATAAAGGAAATATTGAAAGGAAGACATCAAGTGTTAATACGACAGCTCTCATAGCCATTACAGAAAGAGTTCCAAAATTGCTTTGAAGGGTGGACTAGGCACTGGCATGGGTGCATAGCTTCCCCAGGGGAGTACTTGGAAGGTGACCATAGTGATATTCAGCAATGAGGTATGTAGCACTTTTTCTAGGATGAGTTTGCGAACTTAATTGTCTGACTTCGTATATTCTACAAGGAAAGAAAAAAGTAAACAATGAATTTAACAAATTATTAAATTATTATTGTATTAGAAGGTGATAAATTCTGTGGAAAAAATAAGAAGGTGGGGGGGTTAGACAGATCAGACTGGGTGTATAGGTAGCAGGATTAAATGAGATGGTAACAGTAGGCTTCATTGAGAAGGTGACATTTGAGCCAAAATTTGAAGTGAATAAGAGAGTAAGCCACATGGATATCTGGGGAGTAAATTTTTAGGCAAAGGGACTAGCCAGTGCAATGGTCTTTATTTGGCAATATGTGTGGTGTCTCTGTGGAGAAATGGGAAAGGCATTGCAGCTGAAACAGAATAAACAACACGGTCAAAGAGGCTGAGGTGTTAGTAGGCCTTTAAAGGGCATTACATGCTAGGTCAAGGATTGGCAAACTTTCTATAAAAGGCCAGATAGTAAATATTTTAGGCTTTATGGGCCAAAGGTGCTCTGTTGCAAATACTCAACTCTGTTGCTGTAATTTGAAAGCAGCCATAAACAATATGTAACGAATAGAGCTGGTTGTATTCCAATAAAACTTAAAAAAAAAAAAATAGATGGCAAACGGATTTGACCTGTAGGCTGTGGTTTGCCAACCCCTGTGCTAGGTGACATGGGGAGCCATTGCAAGTTTTTGAACAGAAGAGCAGGAGGTTCTGGTTCTGACTTAATTATTGTAAAGGATCATTATGGCAGTTGTGTTGAGAATAGATTGTAGGGAGTGCCAATGGTGTAGCAGTAATTCTCTTGCAATAACTGGGCAAGAGATGATAGTGGCTTGAATCTTGATGGCACAATTGCGGTAGAAAGAAGGGGTTCATTTCTCTGTTTTTGAAAGTAGAAGTTACTGGATTTCCTGATATGTTGATTAGATGTGGGTGTGAGCAAAAGAATCAAGGATGGCTGTAAAGTTTATAGCCTGAGCATCATTTCAGGGTAGGAATGTCTTTTGTGATTATACATTATTTTAAAAATTATATACCGTGTTTTATATATTTTTATATCTGGTATATTTAACAAATTTTAAGTGAATATGTTGCATCCAAATCTAGTGCTTTATTCAGTCTCCTGATTAACCGTATCTTACCTTTTTATCCTATTTCACTAAACTGAAAATTCTGTTCCCTCTCCCTCAATTTCATGTTTTCCCCAAGCATATGAGCTGCCAGAAATAGAAGAAATAACCAGACTGACTTGGACAGGAAGAAACAAAATGTCTATAATAAATAGAAACTTAAGGTTCAAGATGAGATGTCTCTCATGAGCAGTGCAGTTTTTTCACCCACCATTCTCCTGAAACTAGTCCTCTGCTCCTTAAAAGGACATCAGTTAGCACTACAGGAAAGGAGGGAAGGGAAGGAAATTTGAAGGAGTAGCAGCCATAGTGAGAGAAGGGGAAGGAGCGGAGGAAAGAAGGAAAACCCACAAGACTGCTGACTCTGTTGAGAGGACACCAAAGCAATGTCTATAATTGATGAGAAGAAATTTTCGGTTATATTAATTTCATTTATTCCAATGTTATTAAAAGGACAAGAGAGAAGCTTAGAAAAGGGAAGAAAAACAGGATCCATTACTGGGACCCTATGCTGACGTTCCTATAGTATATTCAATAGTGCTTTTGACAGTGGTGGTGAATCCATTTACAGTGAAATGGTGTCAGAGAGAGAGTCAAAGATTTGGGGTTTTCAGTATCATTCAAAGGGGACAGAAGAGAACAATGTGTGCTACAGAAGTTCAAAAGATTTGTACAGATCTTGGAATTTTAAAGAAAGGAAACCATGGTTAGGAATGAAAATGATTCTGGCTCTTATAGGAATTTATCATTAATTTAGAAGGAGAAGACAAATGCAGAAGCGAAGAAATGAAGGTTTGGGAGGGAATAATAGAATTCCCCGGGCCGTTTGTTCACATTGGTGCTTTGGTGTTCTTGTGTGGGCTGTTTCTAAATTCCAGTACCTCCTGAGGCTCCTGTCGCTGAGGGCAGAGAGAATGTTTAGGAACGTATCTGGTCTAGAGCAGGCCTTCCAGGCCCCTCCCACATTCCATCTCATAAATCAACCTCATCCACTCTTGCATTCTGAAAGTCAAAGTTCACCCTGGGCTGAGATTCCAGGCCAAACCTAGGTCTGAGGGTAAATAAAGATGTTTTTCCCTAACACATCTGAGACAAGGAGTGATACCAGGGTAGAACATTCAAATTAAGCCAGAAAATACACTTGAGAACCGAGAGAAGAAAGCCTCCGAGGAAACATCAGTAAGAGGCCTAATCTGGGATGCGGGGTGAGTACAGAGAGAGCCACGAGTTCAGAACTGGATTGATGAGAGTGAGCACAATTAGACCAGGATCATGAGGGAGGTGAGAGTGGGAGCTGAGAGGCTGTTGAACATCTGTTAGCATTTGCAGCTTGATTTTATGGTTTTGTGTGGGTGTGTTAGCCTGGCTTAAAAGTATCAGGGGTGGGGCAGCCTCTTGGCACACACTAGAACCACATGGACCTCCAGGGGTGGAGTTGAGAGACGAGGCTGGAAGAGTTCTCGTGGAACTACTCCTTGAGACTGTGCACCAGAAGCAGGTGAAGACATTTGAAAACAGGAAAAAAATGGGTATTTGGTGTAATTTTATGAATATGGGCATTGTGTTCCAACTTCTCCATTTACTAGTTGTGTGAATTTGTGCAAATGTAAAATGTCTGAGCCTAAATTGCCTCATCTTTAGAACTGAGATTACAGTACCCAATTCATAGTTATTTACATGGTTACTTATAATATTACGTATAAATATATATGAAGTATATATATGAATTGACTTGCATAGGGCTTGGTATACAGTAGATGCTCAATACTGGTAGTTCCTCTCTTCTTCTTATTGTCATTTTCCTTGAAAAATGAACAGATTAGTCCAATGAAGAGGTATCATTTGTATAAAAATGTAATATAAACTATGCTTCAATTAATAATAATGTACTACTAGTAGTGCATTAATTGAAACAAACGTACTACTAGTGCCAGATATTAATAATAGGAGAAATTGTATGGTAAGGGGAAGAGCAAGTATATGGGAACTCTATACTTTCCTCTCATTTTTCTATAAACTTAAAACTGCTGTAAAAAATAAAGCCTATTAATTAAAAAAAAAATATGAATCAGTGTAGGTGAAAATAAAGAAGTGAAAGATATGGTCTCTGCTTTCTAGAGTTTTACAGTTTAGTTGAAATCACAGATACGCAAAAGGGAAGAGCCGGTTTGTAGGTGCAAGGCATACCTTTTAAAGAGTTTCAGCCAGCTGTTTCTCAACAGCAGTACGGTTAACATTTTGGATCCGATAATTCTTTGTTGCCAAGGCTGTCCAATGCATTGTAAAGGGTTTACAACATGTGTCCAGATTTTTCCACGTGTCTCCTGGGAGGCAAAATAGTTCCTGGATGATCATCATTTAGTTATATAAGAAATTCTCTTCTTTCATCCTCTCCTCCTATTGACCCATCAGCAAGTCCTGTATTATCTCCCCCTTGCTTACCTTGGATTTTAGTGTCTACCGTGAGATGTACTATGAAATACACCCTCTAGCACTACAAAGCCACCATCGTCTCTTGTCTAAACTGCAGCCACCAAAGGCTAAATCATCCTACCTAATTTTTCTGCTTGTACCCTATCTCGTTAAATCCATTCTCCTAATAGGATCCAGTGGTCATTTAAAAACATAAATCCAAAGAATATTACCCCCCGTTTAAAATTCCTTTGTGTATAGATTCTTGACTTAGGCTGCATGTGGGATTCCTAATGGAAGCCTAAAAACAAATTCTGATGCCTGTGATCCATTCCCAAAAATTCTGGTGTAATTGGGCATCAGGAAGGTTTTCTGAGTTTTAATCTTGATAGTTTACACTGACCTATCTTTTAGTTCATTGATTCTCTGTTCACCTTTATCTAATAGGCTATTAAATCCATGTATTGAATTCTCAATTTCAGTTATATCATCTCAGTTCTAGAATTTCCATTTGATTCTTCTTTATCTTTTATTTCTTGAATGTATTAATCATAGATATTACAGATATTCAGTAGGTACTGGAACAGTCGTAGGTCATCTGTTTTTATTTTCTTTTGATTTTTAATAATTTGGTTGCTTTTTTAAACTAAGTGAAAGACATTCTGTACTAAAAATTATAATCTCTGATGGTGTTATTTTCCTCCAAAGAGAGTTAACATATCATCTGGCCAACATACATAGCCAGAAGATCACAGTGATCCCAGCAAGGCTGATTTTAGGCGTGTTACGGTTGACCTATTTCAGTTTTGCCCTCACTCCTGGGTATATCCCTTATTCCTAGAAGGTAACCACTCTGTGGTTTATGTAACTCCAAGGTATTTACCCAGGACTCAGCACCTTGCTGGGGAACTCCACGCTCCATCTCCCCAGCACCATGTGGCTGCTGAGGTCTGCGCTCAGCAATTTGGCCTTATCTGATGCTTTTTGCTGAGTTTCTTAAAGCCTTAGCCTCTTCATGCACAGGTTAGCAATTTTCCAGTACTTTCAGGGGGAACAGCTCAAGACATTTAGGTTCACTTTCCTGTAGTTCTCACCTCTCTGGGATTTTTGCCTTTCAAGAAACAGCTCAGTGTGAATGTGAAGCTGTGCTTCCCTTCTTTCAGGAACCAGAGTCCTTCAAGTCCTACTGGAGTTGGTGCTCTCCAATGACTTCACATAGTTGTTTTGTGTACTTGGTTTCACTTTTAATGTTATTTTCAATGGAAGGATTACTCCAATTCAAGATACCCTATCATGTCTGATACCAGACATCCTGACATTGAGATTTTTCAAAGCTTTGCAGGGGATTCTGAAGTACAGCCAAGATTGAGAACCACTGCTGGTGGTTTACCATTGGATTTAGATAAAACAGTTTGAAACTTGGCCTGTAAGTCCTACAAACCTCAGGGACTTCGCTGCCTTATTCACTGCTATATCCAAATCATCTAGAACACTATCTGGCACATAATCAGTAGAATTGGTTAATCAACACTATAAATATTAATTTAAAAAATCACAAAGAAATATCCCATTTTAAGGACAAATGGGAGGCCTAAAAATGTAAACAGTAACAGTTTGGGGAAATGAAAAGAGGACGGTAGCCTACTAATAAAAAGCTTTTGAAATAAGAAATAACTTAATGAATCATCTCTCTACATGAGTCTAAGCTTAAGGGTATTTATTTGACTGAATTAGCTTTAAATGGAAAATGAAGTCAATGGATTATGATGGATAGATTTGATGATGCCATAAAATATGTGGGTCAGTGTTAAATAATTCACTTGCAAAAAAGGTCAAAGAGACCTTGCAAAAAAAAAAAAAAGAAAAGAAAAAAACCCAAAAAGTGGCTTCAGCTAGTGTGAAATAACAGAAAATATATATTGGTCTCCGTTCCCAGTTCCCGGTACAGAGCTCTAAAACCCTTGTAACTTGCTAAATGATAAGAGCACTAGGAGCGTATTTTGTTCTAATACTTGGTCTTTGAGCCTGGTTTCTGACACTGGGTTCCTGAAACCCTTGTAATTTCCTGGGTGATAGGAGTGTCTCTTATTCTAATAAGGTGACCCTGGGTGGGCTCCTAAATGGCTCATGGGTGAGGGCTGGTCATCAGAAAGAACAAGCCCTGATTAGAAAGTTGGAATTTCCAGCCCCGACTCCCATTCCCTTGAGAAGGGCTGAATATGGAGTTAATGATTAACCATCCCTCCATAAAAATCCCCAAAATATGGGGTTTGGAGGGCTTCTTGGTTGGCAAACCTGTTCTCACCATGAGGGGTGACACACTCCCCTACTCCACAGGGGCAGATGCTCCTGTGCTTGGGACCCTCCCAGACCTCGCCCTGTGTATCTTTTCATCTGGCTGTTCATCTGTATCCTTTATCATATCCTTTAATAAACTGGTAAACATCAGTTAAGTGTTTCCCTGAGTTCTGTGAACTGCTCTAGCGAATTAATTGAACCTAAGGAGGGGGTCATGGAAACCTCCGATTTGTAGCCACATTACACAGAAATAGTGGGTCACCTGGGGACTTACTACTTGTAATTGGCATCTGAAGAGGGGTGAGGCTGAACCTTTAACCTGTAGGATCTGACACTAACTCCAGGTAGAGAGTGTTAGAATTTAGTTAAATTGTAGGACACTCAGCTGGTGTCATGGAAAATTGCTTGGTGTGGGGAAAAACCTCCACATATTTGGTGACTCAAAGTGTCAGAAGTGAAGTTTTCTGCGTGAAAGTAAAAGGAAAAAACATACCGTGTTTCCCCCAAAATAAGACCGGGTCTTATATTAAGTTTTGCTCCTAAAGACGCATTAGGGCTTATGTTCAGGGGATGTCATCCTGAAAAATCATGCTAGGGCTTATTTTCCAGTTAGGTCTTATTTTTGGAGAAACACGGTAGGAAGTAGATTGGACTGAGGTTTTTCCCTTGTAGCTTAGAAGAGTCAGAAACTCTGAAGAACATGGTTGGCAGTTTGAGTTAGAAAAATTGCAGATTAGAGGAACCAGCTGGCCTAGCATTTGAATTTGCTAAAGTGTGAACTCAAATCAAAGCCAGCTGAAACAGTCACAACAAAACAAAACAAAAACAAAACAAAACAAAATGAAACCTCCTGTGAGGATCTCAGAGTTTAAAGAGATTCAAGGAAGATCAGGGAAGCATTTGCTCTCTTATGGTAGGTTCTGCAACTTAAATTGACCTAAGAAAAAGAGAGACAGCGTATTGGTCTCCAGATATCTGAGGCCTGAGTTAGCCCCGTACATTTTTACATCTCTTCTTGGATTCTTGCTACTTGTCAACTGGGGGGCTTTTCAGGTTGCTCGAGAATCTGAGTGAGTAGTAACAAGTGAGGCCAGTGAAATGTCTTAGTGGTACCTACTGTTTCAGTTAAGGTTGTTCACATTTCTACAGTATAAATCCCTCCCCCTTCTTCCTCCTTGAAATGTTTAGTAAAGTTTTGTATGATTACTCACATACACATGAAAAATAATCTTAAAAGCCAGAGTGGGGCTGCCTAGTCCTTTGTAGAACTTGTTACTGACAGCTCAAAGGTTAAACATTAGGAATAAGAGTGAAGACATCTGGTAGGTAGCGTGGAATTGATACTATTAGAATTTCAACGACGGTAGATAGGGATTTAATGAAATGAATAGTGGGATTAACTCCTGTGGAACTCATGTGTTTTCCTGGGATCCTTGTAGGGAGGGAAGCCTGAGAAAAGGAGGGGGATTTCTGGTTGAAGCCCATAGATGATCCAGCTCTTTATAACCCTCCTCTTTTTAGGATGCTGACACTTCAGGGCTTCTGTCATGGCTGTAATCTATATTGAGTGTATGTCATTAAAATGAGAGCTATTGCCTTGAGAAACCACAGCTCAGCCCACAATGGGCTGAATACATTGCTCTGTCTGAACCTAACGCCCCTTCTATTAGGGCTACTGTAACGAAGAACCACAAACTGGCTGGCTTCAAATAACAGAAATGTATAGTCTCATAAATTTATAGGCTAGGATTCTGAAATCAAGTTGTGGGTAAGTCCATGTTCCCTCTGAAACTATAGGGGAATCCTTCCTCGTCTCTTCCTAGCTTTTGGTGGTTTGCTGGCACCTTTTGTATCCCTTGGCTTGCAGCTTCATAATTCTAATATCTGCCTTTATTGTCACATGGCATTCTCGTGTGTCTCTGTCTTTACATGACCATCTTCTTATAAGAACACCAGTCCTATTGGATTAGGGGCTCGCCTTACTCAAGTATGACCTCATCGTATCTAATTACATCTGCAGTGATCCTGTTTCCTAAGAGGGTCACAGTATGTGGCACTGGGGGTTAGGACTTCAACACTGTGTTTCCCCGAAAATAAGATCTAGCCGGACAATCAGCTCTAAAGTGTCTTTTGGAGCAAATATTAATATAAGACCTGGTCTTATTTCACTATAAGACCAGGTCTATAATATAATATAATATAAGACCGGGTCTTATATTAATTTTTGCTCCAAAAGACACATTAGAGCTGATTGTCCGGCTAGGTCTTATTTTCAGGGAAACAGGGTATAACTGTTTTGGAGGGACACAATTCAACCCATAACCACCCTCATATGGGCAACCACATTAATCACATCAGAGGTAAGAAGACAAAAACTATCTTCTCAGCGATGGAGCCTTGTTCTATGTCAATAGTTTTCTGCTGGGATGGAGACATGGCCCTATATGAAACATACCTCATTTTCTCTGCAGGGCTCCCCACTCCCCTTTTCCCCACAATTGACGCATCTCCATTTAATGATGTACAAAAGAGACATATTACCCAAAGGTGTAGTGCAAATCTTTTCTTGACTGAAAGAAAGCTTCTGTTGATATTTATAGGGAGTGATTGACCCAGACTTAATGTTTGTTATCACTTCCAAGGACTCAGCCTTCAGGATGAAAATCTATTCTGAGTGAGCCCAAGAGTAGAAATAAGAAAGTATCTGTCTTTATTTCTTTTAATCTGCCATTCCAATTTGTCTGCCAAGGTCATGTCTCCCTGTGATAGAAGCCATTCACACTTCACACAGCAGCCAGTTGACTATGGCGCTGAGGTTATTAGAAAGAGAGATGGGAGCACAACTGCCAGATTTTTTTTTTTCCCTGACTGTCTGGAAAAAAAGACCACTAAGGTCTTTCTTAGGACAGAAGGTTTGTCTCCAGAACTCCCTCACATACCCTCATCATGGGTGAATATTTGAAGTCTGAAGAAATGAAAAACAAACATCCAGTTTACAGCACTGCTCTTAACCACGATTTCCTCAGGGGCAACAGCCAGCTGTGTATAACATTGTTAGGAACAGCAGAGATATTTACGTAATAGTCGGACTTGACTTGCATGTGTCTACTCAAATTATATTGGCTGTTCTTAGACAGCTTTAGAAGTTAAAACTATCCCTATTTCTACCCTGACGCTTGGTACCTCCGTATGATGCAGTGGGAAGAGCACAGGTTCAGGAGTCAGAAGGACATACATTTGAAGTCAGTTACCTCAAATTCTGGCTGTCAACTTTGGCAACTCCTGAGTCTCAGTTTCCATATTTGTAAAACGTGTAAGTCAAGGTTCTCAGGCTTCAACAGCTGTGCTGTAGAATGGTTAGGTGAGTGTGTTGAAGCCAGCGGTTCCTAATTCAAATCCCCTAGTCATGTTCCTTCAGCCCACCAAGTCTAAATTCCTTCATCTTTAAAATGAGGGGGGATAACATGACCTATCTCATAGGGTGAAAGAGATCGGTAGAGAAGGTGTTTTGGCCCTCTACAAGTACAAAAGTATAAATCATCCTCTTGTTGACTTTTGTGCATTGACTAAATAACTTTATTGAGATGATTTGAAGCTGAGTGATAGCTCTGGCTCTAAATGTGAATATAGAATATATGTGGCATGCATGCATGCTGTACTACATAGAGAGTTATCCCTAAGCTGAAAATGCTATAGAATCATTGCATTCCAGGCAGAGAATAGGTGTTTGTTTTCTCTCTGCTTCTCTGCTTTTTATTTCAATTGTCTTGTGTCTCAGATGCGGGGAGCCATGATTTCCTTGCAGACTGGCTCAGTTTTAGTTCCAGTTTTGTCTCTGCCTGCAATTGGAGGGTGCTTGCAAGCTGCTAAGGAATGAGGTGGGAACGGCCAGTTCCCGGACACAGATCACTGATGATTATCAGGGTAATTGGTGGGCTTTGTCATTGAGATGATGACTTTGGGAAAGTTTCAGTGAGTCTGTAGTTCATATGTAAAAGTTGAAAATTTTACTTTCAATGAGGTAATGCACACTCGTGATTGTTGAGCTGCACGTACACAGGTGGTTTAAATTGGTAAAGGAAAGTAAACTCCGCGCTTCAGGATCACTGAAGACCGGCCGCATCATCATTTTGTGTGAGTGTCTTTTTTCATTCCCACTCCCCCATTCAGGTACTGTTCGATTTGTGGCGGCTGGCACGTCACACTCAGAGATGTTGAATATGGGGCATGCACTAAGCGGAGAGAACCTAACAACATGTGGAGTCTGTTAAGCTCTATCCTGGGTAGGATTTTCTGCAATCTAACCAAATGTTAAATAGGAGATAAATGCTTTATAAGACATGAGCAGTCCTTCTACCTCTCCTCCCTTCCCCATGCCTGTCCCCCACCTTACCCTACCCCATCACTAACCCAAGTTCAGTTTGAAAGGGGAAATGAGGTAGATAAGGGCTGATCTGGTCTTGGGGGGTCCAGAGGACTGTTCTAGAACCACCTCATCTGAAACACTTCCTGGTCCATTCAGAGGGTATGTAGGGAGTCAGATGAAGTTTTCAAACCCCAGAGTGCCTTTGTGGGGTAAATGGACCCCTTCATGAAAATGTGGATTGAGACAGTCCCACGCTGAAACATTCTGTAGACTATACTATGTTGCCCTCTTACCTCTGGACTCTGCCTCCATGTCGGCCTTGCACGACTTCCTCACCTGCCTCCTCCTGTATGCCTGGCCTGTTTTCAGCCCTTGTGCTCAGAGGCACAAATGCCTTTTGTATAGAAAGCTGTAAAAAGGCAGCTCGGGTGTCACTTGTCATTATTTTCACAAGGAGAATTCTGGCTCTCAAAGAAGCTGTGGGTTTGACAGTTTCCCAGGATTTCTCACAATCCCTTTTTCTTCCACAGCTTAATGCTACTCTGCTCTCTTTTCTACCTCACTGTTACATTCATCAGGAACTGTGTTGTCACAGTTGCTTTCTCTATTTTTGATATTTGCTTAGGCTAAAATATCAGACTTGTTCTGGCATGGAGCTGGCCCAAATTAGAGAGAAAAGCAACAGAGTGGCCAGGAATACAATCCCACATCTTCAAACCTCTGCTAATCTGCCAAATTTAACATTTCTATGGGAGTAAATGAGCAGGCTCGCCACTGGTGAGTTTAGAAAGAAAGTTAATTTCCACCTGGATCTATGATCAGATTTCATTCGTGTAATGTGTTTGACTAATGGCTACTGAGCACTTACTGTGTGCCAAGCACTGTACCAGGTGCTGAGGATATAGGTTGAAGCAGGCATCGTCCCTGTCCCCAGGGCTCTTTAGCCTTCAGACACTGAGTTGTGAGTGTGCCAATTCAACCAGGGGAAATCACAGCCCCCAGGCTGTGTTCACAGTTTGATAGACTGAATCCTGAGCATGAGTAACTTAGAATGTGCCCCACGTTCAGTCCTCCACGGCGAACAGCTAGTCCTTCCAAGGTGGAAAGCAAGACCTCCTGGGATTTCCCAGCGTCTAGGATCATAAATGTGTGATAATTCCCCCTGACACCTGTGTGGCACTTTAGAGTTTGTAAAGCTTTCTAATTATGCCTCTAAAGTGGTTAGGACAGATGCTGCTACCCATTTTACTAATAACAACATTGAAGCTCAGGTAGGTGACAGGCCTCTTGGGAGCAAGGTCAAGGAACGAGGAAAGAAGTGACCGAGCTAGGATGAGAGCTAAGGTTCTGACAATTTCTCCCCTGTTTTTCTTGATACAATTTATTCAAACCCTATATGATAGTGGTAGTCTAAAACTATTAATAATATTCTCATATGTGTTTATGATGGAGAGGCAGGAAAATACTACTCTAGTCAATAACATACAACTGTTACACTGAAAATAACATTTCTACCTCCAGCCCTCTTTTTAGAACAATGCAAGAAATAATATGAAAAGGGAAGAGGAAAAAGGGAAAAGTGAAATGATATAACTTGGTGGTTAAGAGTCTACTTTGGGCAAGTTGATGAATTTTCTCAATTTCCATTTCTTCACCTGTCAAATAGGAATACTCGTACTTATTTCACATGTAATAAATGCTCAACTAATCATAGCTATAATTATTACATTCATTATAATTGCAATTATACTAAACAAAATCAAATCTGAAGCAACTCTGGCTACGTAGGTCGGCATCCTGAGCCTCTGGAGAACACTAAAAGTCAAGTCTGACCATTCTCAACCAGGGCCTGTCGTTGCTCCTTTTTCCTTTGGAAAGGTGTTTGCCCAGGAAAGTATTGCTTTTGAGGAATTTCGGAAAGAAGAGGAGGGTGTAGGCGATGAAAGAAAAAGAATATTAGCAACAGCTTTGCTCCATCAGGCTGATTTCCTTTTAAAGACACTGTCTTGTCTAATGATGGGTCAGCACAATGGCATGTTTGGATGTTTTCTTTGCAAAAGACATGGATCCCTTTCTACAGATGCAGATGCAGAGGTAGAGGCTATGAACTGGCTGAGCTGGGACCGGTGACCTGATGAGAGTGTCAGGGTCTGGGTCAGGAGTTCCACCTCAGTCTGGTTCAAGATTCCCCAGGACACGTGCCTTAAATACAGAAACGCACAGCCATAGTACCAGCGATTGACATTGCACACAACTTAGACTTCCATGGAACCTATAGCTTCCTAAGCCGCACGCATATACCCTGAAGGAATATAAAGTAAGACAAAGCTGAATGGAAATGGGTCCAAATTAATTGTCCTCCGAAATTATTTTGGTTTGGATAACTGAGATGTCAGAAACGCTGCGGACTTTTCAAAAAGCAGTTACTAATTGTTTATGAATAGAGTCTGGGTAAGTTATTTTGCATAGCTTTTCCTAATTAAGGGATCCAAACAAAGCGGGCGGATTTCGATTCTCCTGATAAGTATTTTTAACCTGCACTGTGCAGAAGAGGTAAGGATACTGCAGTTTTGAAAGGACCTGACCAAGAGCATTCTCATGCCAAGAGCATTTACATGCCACAATTATGTTCTTGTTTGGTCCAGAAGTCCTTCCCCAAGGAGCCACCTACAGTATCAGAAGGTCAAGGTTTATTTTGGATTGAATAACAATGAGGCATGTGAGAAGCTTACACATATAACCTTTTTTTTCAATGCGGGAACCACAGTCTTTTCCATTTCCTTTTTAAAACTGAAGACTGGGAAACTCATCAAGGAGACAAATTCATTCATTTTAAATGTTATATAACTCAGGATTGTGAGATCAGGAAATGAAATGGAAAAGCCATTTCTGCCATCAGGCTTGTAGCAGTCTGTGGTGGGGTTTTACTCTTGACTCTGTATTGTTGGGGATCTTTAGCCTCCTGCGGCGTTATACGCAAAACCTTTCATCTGACCACCTGTACTTGCTTATATCATATTGGGACACTTGCAAGGTTATTTCATAATCATTTGTAGAAATCCATAGCCTTTATCAAATTATTCAAAAAATGGTCTAATCACTGACATACATTATTCAGAGCTTGCAAAGCTATACATTTTCAATTATGCTAAAATACTTTCCAAAAGACTCAGACGTATCTGTTTTCCTGTTTCCTTTTCACATCCATTACTTACAATATGTAGGTACTTCCAGAAGTATTTTCATGCCATACAAGGAAATTATTTATGTGAAGAGACATCCAGTCTAATTAGCCCTAATCCCATTAAATTATGCAGCCATTTCTTTTGTGCCTTATTGTACATACGGTCTAGTGTAATGATAGATGCCTCGGTTGTATAATTTGATTTATTCATAATTTTGATTTCGATTACATTTTCTTAGCTAAACTGTTCAAACTTCATGCATTTTCCACTTTTGTTTCTCATGTTTCCTATTGACCCTGCTCCTCTAACCTCCTTTGTGAAACATGAAAGTCAAAATACATGCATGTAAAATACAACACTGTTCCAATTTGTTTGAATTCTTAAGTGAAAACATTCACTCTGGAGTTCACCATAAAGTGAAGCAAAATCCCCAAATAAGCTTTGGCAATGTAGTCAGCAGGAAATTCCTATGGAGGAAAGAGCAATATCTGTGCCTATGAATGGGACACAGGCCTTTTCAGAGAGGTTGAAGCAGGATTCCTGGAATACAGTAAGTGGTCAATACAGAGGGTGCCAAAAATATGTATACACATTTTAAGAAAGGAAAAAAATATTAAAATTGTAATACTCAATATATACCGATAACAAAAGATGAATGCAAGTCATGTGTATACATTTTTTGGCACCCCAGTATATGGTATTTTATATTTAAAAAATAAAAATATATTTAAAAAATAACATTTAACATGAGGTCTACCTTCTTAACAAATTTTAAAGTGCATAATACAGTATTGTTAACCTTAGGTGCCTGTTGTGTGGCAAATCTCTAGAACTTATTCATCTTATATATCTGAAACTTTTGTTGAAATGAGCCACTCGTGTCACTTGAGGGATCTGACTGTTTACCACAGAGAAAGCAGGTTTGGGGAAAATGAAACGCCTAAAACAAATGCGGAACATTATAGCATGGGGATGTTGGCATCATTCTATGGGTTCACTCTGAAGAAAGGAAAAAAAAGGTAATTGGAAAAGAGAGAATTTCAAAAAGTTTTGCATTTGATAGTTAATGTGGAAAAAAAATATACAGAGATTTGGGTTGTAGTATCTTTAGCATCTTTCCTTTAAAATATTACATTGTTTCAGGAATTGGCACTTACAATATGTCTCTGAAGAAGAGAAATATTATTCTCAACTTCAACAAGATGTGCTATTCACCAAAGTTGAACAGGAATGTTCAATATAATAAAAACTCAAGTTTTACTGCTATATTTCTCTTGCCTTCCTCCAGTAAATTTGTGTTTGGATGGTTCAATTTTCTAATTTCTCTTCGTCTATCTACTATGCTTTGCTTTTGAAGAATTAGGCAGTGCTAATTAGGAAGGCAACTGTGTCATCACATCCAAAATATAGAAGTTAAGACAGTGATGGTCAAAGCAGTATTAATTAACCAGATTCTCCCTGAGTCTCAGTCAGTCCCTCCCTTTACACGAATGAAGAAAACATCTAGAAGCTTGTACAGTATGTTCTAGGTCCTTGTGGCATAATTTTATAGGTTACTGAGAATTACACTTTGGGAGAATATACCTCTGTTGCTAGTGTTTTTGTCTGTAATTGAAGTATAATTTACATATAGTAAAGTGAGAAAAATATAAATGTAAAACTCAAAGAATGATCACAAAACAACCATGTAATTAACATTTTGTTCAAGAAACTGAATAGCTCCAGCTTCCCAGAAACTCATCTTGCACTCTCTCCCTACCACTGCCCCCTCTTTCCTCTTCGAAGGTAACTACTATCGCAAATAATAGCATTATAGCTTAATTGTTCCTGGTTATAAACTTTGTAAGTAGAAACACAGAGTCTATACTATTTTGTGAAAGTGATTTTCCCTCAATGTTATGGATATAAGATTCATCCATGCTGTTTCATGTAGCAGCATTTTGTTCATTTTCATTGCTATGTCATACTCCACTGTGTGAATATAGCAGATTTATTCTTTGTGCTAATGATGGACATTTGGACTATCATTGTTTTTAATTTTTGGCTATTATGAGCAGTCCTACTAATGAACGTGTTTCATGGTACACATGTGTGTGCATTTCCGTTGGACATATACTTAGGAGTGGAATTGCAAGGTGATAGGTTATTCCTACATTCAAATTTAGTAGATAATGTTGAAAAGCTTTCTAAAGTGATTGTACCAATTTATACTTCCACTGATTGTGGTGAGCTTTCCCGTTGCTCCACGTCCTTGCCAATACTTTGTGTTATCAATCTTTTACATTTTACTTATTCTTCTGGGTATTTAGAGGTATTTCACTTTGGTTTGAATTGCAATTTTTTTTGATGAATAATCACATTGAATACTTTTTCATTTGTTTATTGGTTATGTGGATGTCCTCTTTCCTGAAGTACCTGTTTAAGTCTCTTTCCTATGTTTCTACTGGATATTTTTACTTTTTCTTATTTATTTACAGAAATTCTTTGTATATTCTGAATATGAACTCTCTGTTAGTTATATCTGATATACATATCTTCTTCCACTAAATAACTTGCCTTTCATTTTCTTGAAAGTGACTTTTGATGAAAAAAGTTCTTATTTTCAAGGTTCTCAAAATATTAATCTTTTCCTTTATAGTTAGTAGTTTTGGATTCTGCTTTAAAAAAAAATCTTACCCTATCCCAAGGTTTTGAAAATATTGTCCTATATTATCTTCCAGAAGTTTTATTGCTTTGCTTTCTGTACTAGATTTGGTAATCCACTAGGAATTTATTTTGTGTATATGGTAAGAGACCTTAGGTTTCATTATTTTTCCATATTATTATCAATGGACCTAGCATTCTTTATTGAAAATATCGTCATTCAACCACTGCTTCATCGTAACCAAACGTCTATATAAATGTGGGTCTGTTTCTCCATTCTCTATCTTGTTGCACGGACCAATTTGTCTATCCTTGAGCTATTGGTATTAATACATTATCTCAATTGCTGTAGTTTTATAATAACTCTTGATAACTGGAAGAGAAAGTCTTCTTCATACTTTGTCATGCTCCCAGAGTGTCTTTACCAATCTTAGTCATTTGCATATTTGTATACATTTTATATGTATCTTTCTTATTACACACACACACACACACACACACACACAAAAGCTCTGAGATTTTATAAGTGATTGCACTGATGCTTTAGTTTCATTAAGGAAAAAGTAATATCTTTAAAATAGTCTTCGAATTGATGAATATGATAAATTCCTCCACTTATTTAGATCTTCTTTAATTTTTTCCAGTAATGTGTGCGTGTGTGTGTGTGTGGGTGCTGTAGAGGTCATGCATAACTTTTGTTAGATTTATTCCTGGGTATTTAATTTATTTGTTTTTGTATTTGCTGTTGTGTGTAGAAATTTAAAAATTCCCATTTTCTATTTGTTGCTGGAATATAACAATCAATTAATTTTTAAACTTTCACTTGTATCCAATGACTTTGCTAAGTTCACTTATTATTTCTAATAATTTGTGTAGATTTAAATGTTTTTCTTTTAAACAGTCATACTATCTATGAATAATGAGTTTTGTTTCTTTTTTTCAATGGTATACTTTTTATTTATTTAAATGCTTTATTGAACAGATTTGGAATGACATATAATGTTTAACAGTGGTGGAGGTATGCTTGTCTCCTTCTCAATCTCAGAAAAAATAATTCCAGACATTATGTTTCAAACATAATTTTCAAATATTCCACCATTAAGTGTAATGTTTGCAAAGGTATTTTTGTAAATAGCTTTTTATCTAATTAAGACAGTTTCTTTCTATTTCTAGCTTGCTAAGAGTATTTATCGTGACTAGATGCTAAATATTATCAGAAGATTTTCTACACATTATAATCATATGGGTTTGGGTTGTATTTTTTTTGCCTTTTATTCTATTAATGTAGTAAATTATATTGATAAATTTTTTAATGTTAAATCAATCCTGCAATTGTATAAATCTAATTTGGTTATGTATATAATCCCTTGTGTAGACTGTTGGATTCTGCGTACTAGTATTTTGTTTAGGATTTTTACATCTAAGTCATGAGTGAGGTTGCCCTATATGGTTTTTTGTTTGTTTGTTTGCTTGTTTGTTTGTTTGTGTTTGTTAATATAACTGTCATGTTTTGGTGGAAAGTTTATGTTGGCTTCCTAGCAAACAGTTCTCATGCTACTTCTGGCTTGAAGAAGTGAGCTACCATAAAGTAAATGATCCACATATCAAAGAATGACAGGACACCTCTAAGAACTAATGTTGGTCACAAGGAAGAAACTGAGGGAGCTTGGAAGTGGATCTTTCCCCATTCAAACTTCCAGATAAGAACATAGTCCATAAGACACCTTGATTGCAGTCTTATTTGACCCTTAGCAGAGGACTCAGATCAATGGCTCTTTGACAACTACCCCACAGATCATATGAGATAATAAATTTATTTTGTTTTAAACTTCTAAGTGATTTCATATGTAGCAATGGAAAACTAATATATTTATGGTATCTTTTGACATGTCCTTTCATTATTTGAGCACTTATTTATTTTATTACCCAGGTTCATCTTATACATTCTCTGAGTAAACTTGGAATAAGCCATTTTCCAAGGCACTCTTGTTCCTTTTAACGGAGAATGGAATTTAGAAAACAAGACCTGGGTGTTCGATGTACTCAATACTATTAGGGTATCTTGTTCCTAGGTCTTCTCATTGGGCAGAACTAAGGAATGTGTGTATCTGCATGTGTGTGTGTACATTCACACTTATATCTATATCTATTTCTATATCAATCTATACATATTAAAAAATATGAATTCACACTGAAACCCCACTTCTAATCCAGCACCAGATAATTTACTCTAGTTTTCTCTCTTTCCATAATTGTAATTCCCGTCTCTGACAGGAGGAACCTGGTTACTATCATCTTTAATGTGTTTACTTATTGAATAAATGCCTTCAGTGTGTCACCAATCTCCCATCATCTTTATCCTCCTCCTCCACTAGATACCCTTATCACCCTGCGTGGTCTCCTTCACCCAGTTGGCTGAGCCAATGTCCCATCACCCTCAAAAACACCTATTTTATTAGGCCCTACCTAATTGAATTATGAACTGAATTATCCAAGAAGGAAGGGTTGTCTAGTTATTTTTGATTGATCATCAGACATTGTATATGCAAAATTATAGAAATAATGTGAAGCCAGGAATGATTTTCTATTCCCCAGAGAACATTTACATAGTTGCAGGCAGAAAAGAATGATATTAATGCCAATTTACCTTAATAAAAACTTGTAGTTGATTTGAAACTAGGTGTCTATCACTGCCAGGGTCTGCTTCAAGTTGACCCTTACTCCTAGTTTCAAATCCAAAACCTCTGCCTTTGGAAGTCCTTGACTCCACTTTTTGTCCCCCTAACCCAATGAGGCTGACAACAGCTCTGCTTGGTTTCTCAGACTCTCAGCTACCTCTTTCAGAATTGAAAGAACTCCCTAGGGGAAAAGGGGCCCCAAAAGCCATGCTCTCTGAATTTCCTTCTTCTAGATATTACCCCCATAATTCTTCACTACCTTATTAGCTCTCTGATGTATTCAAGTAATATTTTAAAGTATATTTTGTCCAGTCTCCTAGTTACTATCACTGAGGGGTGGAGAGGAGGTCAGTCCAAGTTATCTAGTCTGTCATTAATGGGAGAAAAGTCCCTTATTTTTAAAAGTCAACTTATTTTTAAACTAACATATAGTCAGTACTTACTGTGTTCTGAGCACCACTTAAACACTTCATCTGCTTTATCTCATTTCATTTTACAACTGCTTTATGAGATAGCACTATTATTATGCCATTTTACAGTTGAGGATCTAAATTTAGTGAGATTCAGTAGCTTGCCCAAGTTCACACAGCAGTAAGCAGAGGTTAATTCAGGTCTGTCTGACTCCAAAGCTGAGGATTTAAAACACTGAACTATGCTGTTTCCCACCATTAATCTTCATAGCCTAGAAACAAAGCACCCTGTAGGGAGTCTTAGTCATTAGTCTGTTAAGACAATTTTGAAAAGGAAGAAGAGAACAGAAACATTTCCTTTATTTTCTTAAAGCACTCTAAGACAGGGCCAAAAATAGCACTTAAGGTTGGGCCCAAAGTACCACATTTATCTCTTCCTGTTATCCAAACAAGAACTCTGATGGATTTAAAGTTACATTAAAAGACTTACATAGGGAGAAAAAAATGCCATCCTACACTACTTTTATATACTTTGTGGCATAAATTAACTGGCAATTCAGGAGTTTGAGTTCCCTCCCCCTGTGGTCAGAATCTGTCAGTTCACATAAAATTGTGCACAATGACCGGATGTTATAGAGGGAGACAAACAAGATGTGTCTCACTGATGCATCTGGACAGGAAACCTTAAATATGGTTTTCTTTTCTTAAAAAAAGAAATCCCAGCCACATATGTTTTTATTTTTCTTTTCAACATTTGGTCTATCAAAACACAGGGCATGTTACTGCAGGTAGCACTTCTCAGGAGAGCGGTAGCATGTTTAAAAAGATTGGAAGGGCCCTAAAATTCTTTCACAAATGATTCTGATATTTTAATCTCCCATCGTTTTCTAAAATATACTTATTTGCACTTTTTATGTACAAGCTAGAATAAGTTAGCTAAATTTTCTTAAAATTTTTGGAAAGTTATTCCTCTTCCAGAAATAGTTCGTTTTTTCCTATCAGCAGAATTTTATTAGTGAGGCCATGGAAATAGTCCTCTGGACTCTGAGTTTCTCTGTGGACCATTACTTTTATTGTACCACCTTGCATTTTAAATATAATGTCTAATCTTTCTTCAAAGATGTCAGAACTGTTTCTAAGAAAATAACCATCCTTCCTTCCAAGGTGTTTGTGAAGTTTGTAAAGGATAAAGGGATGATGAATGTTAATTGATTCTTCCTCTTAGACTAAGTCATTAAATGTTGACCCCCATTACACAGCCAAATGTGGAGTGATAGAAACTGTCTCTCGGTAGTCCAAGCTCTCCTTGCATCGCTCGTTTATCTATTTGATCTCTGCCTTATTTGGCTACCACTGGAGGTTAATGATTTTCCAAAGTAGATTCCCACTTGGTTAGTAATATTTGATCATGGTCAGCTTATATTCTATCTAGGCTTCAGCACTAGTAAATAAATGGGTATAGAAACAGTTAACCACACAATAGAAATCTTTTTATTTCTGCTGGTCTAGATTCTTCTGGGAGAAGCAGTCATCAGTACTTTAGTAGAGCTGTTTTTATTGAATCGAGCATTGGTATAATCAGGTGGAAATGCTACGTAAGGCAGTAATGGGACAATCCATCAAAGCAATATTTTAAAAGTATCTTTCAATACTTAGTGGACATGGTGAAAAAATGGTTTCTAGCAATGGAAATACAATACAAATGACTTTATGTTTAAAATAAGGAATTTGTAATATGCACTTATTACATGCAAGTTTTGGAATTAAACAACTTTTTGAGAGGCATTTTAAATTATTTAAAATGTAAATAAAATAAATCACTCCTTCCCAGTAAATGCATCAAACCCATGAATTATTCAGATTCAGAATTTCAGCTTCAAGTACCTGAGAGATGACTGGTCTCAGCTATAATTGTACTAAAAAACTTATATATACCACAAAAAATGAAATTGAGTCAGAGATAAGGTGTAGTTTTCCTCCATTTTGACCCAAGGGCAGAGTTTTCTTCAGCAGATTCCCGTTTGGTAAGTTCAATTTCTGTTTTACCAGATACATACGTAGTTATATATAAAACTCTCAGTTAACTGGCACTGGGTTTCCAAATTCTTGAAGACAATGTTTTGATGACACTTGTAAGTTAGCAGCCCTGGAAAATGCCTAGCAGGCTGACCCCTTACTTCAGCTAGGGGTGTGATATTATCAGCTCCAGTGAGGTCTCATAAACTTGTCTTTATGAGAACTTTTTGAATGCTATTAATCTGTGTCATCATTATAGGGACATGGGAGCAATTCCATTTTAGTCTTAATTCTAAGAATTACTTCTGAGCAATTTGTCTGTTTTTACCTTTCAAACACTACGAATTGGGCAACTGATTAGATTTCTCTTTTAGTGCTTGTTAACTAAAACATTGAGCCAAATTAATAACCTGTTCATCGAAAACTTACAGGCCTTTATGGATAAAAAGAAACCTTTTTAAAAGTAACTTTATTCCTGGCTTAATTTTCTGTTCCTACCATTGTTTTTCTTTCCTACTTTGACTTAAGCTATCTTGCTTTATTTTAGGGATCCTCATAAGCTGCCTCATAATCCTTTCTGGAATGAGAAGAGCTATATATAAATAAAGTCACCACAGTGTCTAACTTAGAAAGACCTTGTTCATTGGATTTGCAGAAAGAGAACAGAGTTCTGAGGGAACAGAACATTATTTCCTAAGAGTTGAGGGAGCCTTCCAGGGAAGGGAAGCAACCGTTTGGGCTTCTGCTCAGCAGGAAGAAGGGGAGCTCACTGAGCGAGAGAGAAAGACTCTGAAATTGGAGCTGGCACAGACAGATGACAAACTTGACCTATTTCACAGTTCTGCAGTGGGTGGGCTCTTGGAGACACAGAGCCATCAGATAAGTTATTGCTGGAAATACTTGTGGAAAATTGTTGTGTGCCTCAATTTTAGTAGCATGTAGTCTTCTATTTATTTCTACTGCTCTGCAAGAGATACACAACGTACACCTGGGGTTAGTTATAGTGATTAACCAACACAGCTGGTTCATGATCCTCCTTCTCTGACATTTCCCTTCCCACTGACAGACTGGTCATTCTACCTGTTCTGTCTCCCTGCTAAGAGCAGACTGAATGCAGTGTTGACCCCTGACCCAGATTCTTTCCCCTGTGAAGGTGGAGATGGGACTGAGATGCTAGCTGTCCTCTGTTCATTGCTTGAAAAATGTGTGAGCCAAGAGTCCAATTCTGCCGTAGCTCTGCTTGTCCACAGAGCAGAGAAAACTGATCTGCAGTGAGAGGCCAAAATAAAGCAGGGCACATAAAGAAGCAATCAAGGCTCCACTGGAGTCCCGGAGCTGGGCTTCCTGATCCATCCCTCAGGAGGCCCAGCTAGAGTTCCTGACTCCCGTTTCCTTGTCTGTATTGTCCGGCTACTGTGGTTGAGGTAGCTCAGGGAGCTGGAGCTGAGTTTGCAGAGCTAGAAGTGGGAAGAAATGAGATAAAAGTTGTAAATAGAGGCCATTTGCCGTTTAAAAGGCAATGTTGTGTAGGAGTGAAGGGTGTGGCCTATGAAGCTAGCCTGCTACCTGTGAGCTGCATGACTCAGGAAAAGGTACCTCACTGCTCTATGGCTTAGTTTTCTCACCTGTAAAACCAGATAATGGTACATAACCCTCAGGGCTATTGTAAAGATTCAATGAAATGGTCTATGTAAGCTGAGAATAGTGTGTTTGGTAAACGTTAACTACTGATTGTATCATGGGGCCTTAGTATGCCATGATAGGAAACAGTGTTCCTGTGGCATCTATGTAGTTTCAAAGTCAAGTCTATAGCTAAATAATACTGTCCAAACAGAAGCAACTCTGGGGCTAGCAAAGCCCCATGAGAAGGTTATACCTGCAGCCACATTGTGTTTGACCACAGTCACCTGAATTTGTGTTTTTATAGAGTCAAATGTTCTGGTCTTGTCTCTCCAGAGGGAGATACTTTTATAAAAATCATACCTTATGTCATTAACTGGCAATGTCTAATTCATTGTATCAGTGAATATATATGTTGCTCATAAAAAAATGCTACATCATCTATTACTACGGTTTTGTTCTGAAAGATTAAGGAAACTAACAACTTTGTTTGTGACTGGATCTGGTTGGCTGCAATTGTGGTCCAGTGGGCCTAGGAGTTAATCAGTCATGCTCCTTGAGAAGAATACAAGCTGCAGTAATTCTCTTTGCAATGAAGTAATGTTATGCATTTTAGATTGTATGTGGCTTTAATAGATTTTTTTTTCATTCCAAATAAACATATGGAAATGGTCTGTTCAATGTATTTTGCTGATTAAACATAAGTAACTGTGCTTTTCATAAAAGCTGAAAATAACCTAGTTTATGCAAAGAGAATATGTATGAATGATACAGGAGCATGTTCACATGTAGCAATGGAGTCAATTCTCATCCATGGTCTGGAGAGCCTCTTCTATGTTGACTAGTTTCCTTCATAGGAGAGCCACCTGTTTGCAGCAGGTACCAAGATTTGACCTCCAACTCTTCCACTTTCCCTTTGAGTTTGGCATGTTCGAGACTATATTTCCCAGTCTTCCTTTTGCTTAAGTGGGGCCACGTAACTGAGTTCTGCCCCATGAGAAGGGAGTGAAAGGCATGTGTGCAATTTTCAAGTCATGACTTTGAAAAAAAACACTGCTTGTCCTCTACTTCCTCTGGGAGTGGATGTGGTTATAAGAGCCAGCTTTGACCAGTAAACGAAGGCGTCACCCCAGGGGACATGGAAAGAATAACATAGAAGGAACATTGCTTCCTAGATAAATCAAGTAGCAGACTCATGACCCCCTCCCCACCGCCACCCCCAAATCACCCCACAGCTTAGACTTCCACATGAGAGAGAAATAAACTTCTGCTTTGCTGAAGCTGTTGTCATATTGATTTTGTTAAAGCAGCCCTACTCTTCCTCAAATAATAGAGTGCAAAATACCTTGTTTTGTAGTGAGATGTAGACGTGAAGCAGACATCACACTTCTCGTGTTGAAAGCAGAATGTTGGAGCAGAGTGATCAGAGAGCTCCCATCGGTGAGCTCAGTCACCTGAAAGAAGATTCTAGAACAGAGCTCCGTCTGCCTTATTACTGCATCCCCATTATCTGGAGCAGTACCAGGCACATAATAAACGCTTGTAGATTATTTTTGACTAAATGATTGATGGATTCGAAGCAAGCCAGACAAGACATGCCAAGAAAGGGGGGAAACGAAGTACCTAATATAAAAGAAAGAAAATATGGGAACTTTAAGCAATGTAAACAAAAAAAGGGCATGTAGATACTATTAGCTTTAATGAGTTAATGCCTGGCACTGTACTACAAGTTTTCTTTTCACATTTAATCTTCAGAAAAACTCCTTGAAGTAAATATTATTACCCTCATCTTATAGAAGAGGAAATTGAGCCTTGGGGAGCTTGTGGCTATTTCAGAGCTTTGTCAGGATTTTAACTCAGGCCATCAAATTATGCTGCATGTGAATGTACTCAAACGTATTCCCAAGCCCATTGGAAAACCAGTAGATGAAACCAGCAAACACCTTCCTTAGGGCATTTAAGGATGTGGTAGGTTGTTTGTGGCAAAAGGTGATTATGACCTATAAAGAGATGTTTAGGATCGAGAGGAAGAAAGTTACCCTTGAAAATATGGTGATTTTTGAAAAATACTTTCTATGCAAACCTCTTAGGGTTTTTGGTAAAAATACTGAAGCAACTTGGTGTATAGAAAGCCAGAATGAGAATGGGGCTTCCGCATGACCTTAAGTAAATTCTTTGAATTCCTTGAGGCTTTCTTGTGTTTCTCCAAAAGGACTAGACCAGCTGGCAGCTCAGGTCACAGGCGGTTCTAAGTTATCGTTTTGCTGTGATCCCTGATCAGCTTTGGGAAGGACATTAGCTGAGAGTGGGTTCTTTTAGGCTTTTACAAGTCATATGCCGACTTCTTTGACTGGTGACCAGCAGTTCAGAGGCATAAACTTGTGGTGAGCAAGGCGGCACCTAGAGAAAATGTGAGAAGTCCAGCAAGGTTGATCTAGATGCTTCCTCAATTTCCAGTTTTTAATCTTTTCTTGTCTCACCTCCTTCCTAGTCACCTCCAGACTCCTAATCCCTTTCTCCCATTTGTTTACACTGCAGAATTTTCTCATAGAGTTTCTTAGAACACTTTTCCATGGTGTCCTCCTCCTTCAGATGATGCCCAAGCTTTCAGGCATTTTCAAATCTATTCCCCAAGCATCTGAATTTCACTTTCAGCATTCCTCAGCTGCTGGCTAAGTAACTAGTTGGTTGAAGAAACTAATCAGGGTCCTATATGTTGGCTAGTTTCCTTTACAGGAGAGCCACCTCTCTGTTTGCAGCAGGTACTAAAAGTTGACCTCCAGTATCCACTTTTGCTTTGAATTTGGCATGGGGATACTGGTTGATAATAGTCTAATCCCTTCTCACATAACAGGGACCATTCAGGGACTTTGCCCCAAGAATCTAATGGGGCAGGTATAGATGAGCTTTTGGGGTTTGCATAAGCAAGTTATATTTAAGACCAGATGTGAATGAAGAACTTAAATCTACTTACTATCAGAGAGTTTTCTTCAATTCAAGCCAATGTAGCAAATATTAATTAAATGTGACTGTGTGGCTGGGGTTGAACATTTTTTCACTCTCAGCTCTAGTTCAACTCTCAGAACAGTTCCAACAAATGTAGGATTCTTTTCTAGAAAGGGCTTCTGCACTCAACTGCTGCTTCTTTTCCAAGTCTGGTAACCTGGGGAGCACAATCTAGAAAGAAAACCAAGATCCCCTTTGCTCCTCTCTGTCTTAAATCCGAAGTAATTCACAAGAGATCAGCCCCCTGTTTCCCATTTTACTGACTTAATATGAGCCTTCTTAGAGCTCCAGAATCACAAGCATTTCCTAGGGGAAAGTGCCCCTGATATCAAAGGACAGAGAAAGGAGGAGAGCACAGAGATGAAGAAGTGGCATAGTTGCTTATATCAGTGTGTATAATAAAGATACACATTTCTTTGGAAGTAGGGAATTGTAACATCATGATAAATGCCACACTGCATTTACACATTGATTGCCACTGAGAACAAGGTTTAAAAGTATTCACCGAGATGACTATTTTGAACTGGGCTTTGAAGGATGAACAAGAGTTTGCCAGTTGAAGTAGTAGGGGAATTCCAGGCCCAGAAAGTTCATGAGGAAGAGTCCACAGGTATGAGCATGCATGGAGCATTCAGGAAACAGCATGGAGTGGGCTGGGGCGGCAGCGTAGGATACATGGGTTTGGAGCTGGGAGGTGAAGTGGAAAGATAGGATAACTAATAACAGAGCTTGGGTACTTGGCCTGAATAAATTGAATAAATGAGAGTAAATGGGAGTGAGTCTGGACATTTTCTGGGATCTAGGAAGCACTAATACTGTATGGAAACCTGATGAGTGAACCTTACAGTAGTCAGGAAATGTAGGCTCTAATCCTGGTTTTGTCTAAACCAAGATTATTCCCCATGAATGATGTAGGAACTGGACCATGTGACCCTAAGTACCTCTCTGCCTTTCCCTAGTGTTAGGAATATCAGACAGAAGCTCACATAATTCTGTAATAGTGCCACCCCTACACCCAGGAAGTGGTGAGGGGAACTGTTATTGAGTTACCATTATTGGCTTTTGCCTGACTATCTTTATAGTAGTGACTATTTTATTTTATTTCCTTCTGTAGCTCTCCAGGAAACATTGGCCAAGTCAGAGTCTTATGCTTCTTTATTAGAAAGCGTTGGCTTTTTATTGAAGTATATGACCTCAATCTAAAAGCTTTGAGGAAGGTGTGTGTGTGTGTGTAAACACCCTCTATGTCTTGGAGTTACTCAGAGATTTGAATTGAAAGTCCTTCTATTGCTTGGCAATATTTGTGTCATCTGTTTTGGGTAAGGAAGGATGAAGAGAGGTGCAACTGGTGTTGTCTTAGCAGACACAAGACAACTAGAGGCATTAGATTTTTATACAGACCATCCTAGGGTTGTAACCAAATCCATCTGTGAGGAGCGTTCTTTATAGAGCAGTCACTGCCATGTAGGGAAAGACTGTGGCAGTTGGGCTGACCTGAAAGAGAATCCCAGCTCCATCCATATTAGCTGTTTGATTTGAGTGAGTTGCTTAACTTTTGAGAGCCTCAGTTGCCTCATCCTTAAGGTATTCCTTTATAGGGTTACCATTAAGATAAAATGATGATCAAGTATGTGAAAATGCCTGGCTCGTTGCGTAAGTGCTCAGCCAATTGTAGAATGATTTCTTCCTACTGAGTCATAACTAGCCCCCAATACATCTCACTCAGCTTCCTTTCTTTAGAATAAATCATCCCAGCTCCATAAACTAAGTCTTATTTCCCAGCCTCTTATTATGTCTGTGGCTGTTTGCAGACCTCGCCTTTGGTTTTTTGGTGACACTAGAGAAGAGCCCAACATTTTAAGAGCTGACAGCCACAGACACATGCCCATTTGTCTCATTCTCACCCATCACACCCTTTCCACTTCCAGTATCCTCCCTCCTCCTGGGACAGAGGCCAAGCTGAGGAACTCTTAGCCTCCACCCCCACCCCTGCCCAAGTTGGGGTGATGACTAGTCCTCACAGCAGCCACTCCTGAGACAGGATCTTGGCAAGGCTTCAGCTGCTACCAAGATGTAAATCCTGCGCCTGCAGTTTCCCCATTTCTGGGGATAAGGCAGTCATACAAAGAGAGGGAGGGGCTCTCTGTTTCAAATCCATTTGTAGCATTTTAATTTCAGTAATGGATAGAATGACTCTGTATAAATTATTTGAGGGTCCAACACTGATACCACTGCCAAATAATCCACTCCCCACCCAATGCATAACTAATACAAAACCAACGCATGGCTGGACTTCCAATACTGGACAGTAACTCCAACTGGAACCGAAGTGAAATATGATTTTTGTGCTAAATGTGTTTGACCAACAACTGCTGAATAATGAAAAACTCTGAGAAAGTTTTCTCCATTGCATAAAAACAATCACTTGCCTGTGTAATTATTATATTTAACAGACATTCAAGTGCCTATTGTGTCAGTATGCTATTGTCAATATATCAAGATGCTATTCTTAGGGACTTAATGTGTGTTATCTCATGAAGTGAGCATGTTTGTCATATTTACAATATAACTAAGTTGATACCATTGTTATCTTTTAATCTCTCACAATATTATTGACTTTCCACAAACATCAAAACCGAGGCACCATCATTTATGCCTTTCACTGGAGTAGAATCAGATCCCGTAAATGGAGTCTGAGATCAGCCTATTATTTACATGTAGCATCAGAGCCTTCATGGTAACTGAATTTCAAGTTAGGGTAATGATTTAGTGATTCTATCCAAACATTTTAGAATTCCAGTTAGTACTCAAATTTCCGTAATACTTATTCCTTCGACTTAACAAAATGTTTGAGTGCTAAGAATGTACTTACCTCTTCTCACTAGCTCCGTGTGCTTTCCAGAATGTTTGTAACATTGATATGGTGGTGGAGTGGTGGTAACGTTAAGATTAGATTCAGGGATGGGAATTTTCCACAATAGAAACCAAAAAAATTCCTGGCTTTTGTGTAGATTCTGACTCTTATAATCATATACCACTAAAATTTGTCATAAAGACTAGCAGGGGACCTACAAATGTGGTTAGTTGGCAAATTTTGGTCTTTAAGAGAAAGGTCATATCAAATTTTACTTGAAAACTTCAGGCAAGAAAACTGAATTGGGAAAGTCCTTTTTGAGACAGAGTTATTAATGTGTTTAAATTCCACCCCAAATTTTTATTCTCTATTGTTATACTATTATTATGCTTTCTTGAGCTTACTTTGTAATTTCCTGGTGCAATTCAGTTGGTAATTGGATTGCATGTTAGGTAATGCATTTCCTAATTATTTCAGTGTACATCTGAGTATAAGGAAATGGGAAGAAGCTGAAAAATCTAAGTCATACAATATTAGACTCTTAACTTGAAGCTTTTTAGTCCACTTTTTAAATTCAAACTGACATGTCTCTACTCAAAATTATAAATCTTTTAAAATAATTCTTGTGCTTTTCTTCGTCACCCTTACCCTGAAAATGGAGCAAAAACAAAAACAAAAAAACCCCAAAAAACTAGTCTCTAAAATAATCATTTGACTAATGAACAGAAGAATGAATTCTCTGAGTTCTATGCAGGAATTGTGGGGTTAACATGAGTCACGGTGCCATTTCTGGAGGTCATTGGTTCTGCTGAGTTTTTCTCGAGTGAAGAGCACATGCTTGGGGCTGCTCCCTCAGCACAGACATGATGTAACATCTCAGGACTGGGAATTGTTTTAAGGGGGGTTCTTTGAATTTGCACAAATGCTGATGATCACTGAACTACTCCTAATCCAGATCATCTCTAGAGGGGAATTTGATTCAAGAATGTCCCCTTCAAATCACTAGAAACTTGGACAGTATGAATGGGTTGTCCTGCCTCCGACAGATGCTAACTTGACAAGACCTTTACTTTCTACTATTTCTCAACACCAGAAATTAAATGAAATATGCTAGCCAGGAGATACTTCTCACCATCTCCTTGTTCCCACAGCTTCTTCTTTGTTTATTAAAAAGGGGGGAGAGGGGAAGGTTATTAAGACAGTAGCCAGAAATGGAATTTAGTTCTTGACTTTTTCCCATCTATTGTGTTGAACTAGTTAATTTTTTTCTCTTTCTACCCAAATGAAAATTAATTACTAATCTTTGCTGAAGCTGTCAAGCCAATGAGTTGACTGATAACCAAACTGGTTTTCTCCTGACATATTTTGTTCTCTCCTCTCTCATAACCAAACCTTTCAACAAAATACATTTCCAACTGTTAAAAAGTACAGTTCTTATCACAAATGCCATATGACTTCATACACAGAATATGAAAAACATGATCTTTGGTTTTCATATCTTGTAATTTAACTAAATGTAGGGGGATTTAAATGGCGGAGTCCAAACTCTGAGATAGTCTCATCCATGGTTTTGGCCATAAAGTATTCAGGTAAGCCAAATGAGGGAATTTTGCAGATGTATCCATCAGGATTCTCCAGTGAAATAGAACCAATAGGAAGTGTATACACACACAAACACACACACACACACACACACACACACACACACACAATTATTGGGGCTGGAAAGCCTGAAATTTGTAGGGCAGGCCAGCAGGCAGGAAACTCAGGCAGGAGTTGATCTTGTACCCTTGAGGCAGAATTTCTTTTTTTCCAAGAAACCTCAGTTTTTGTTCTTAAGACCCTCAATTGATTGGGTGAGGCCTGCCATATTATCAAAGGTAATCACCTTTACTTAAAGTCAACTAATTGTAGATATGCCCACAACAACAAGATGCCTTCACAGCAACACCTAGATTAGTGTTTGATTAAATAACTGAGTACGATAGCCTACCCAGGTTGATATATAAAACTAACTATATGGCAAGTATGGTAAAGAAAAAGTATGGACTCAGATCATACTGCTTCATGCTTCTGTGCCCTTGTACAATCTGTAACCAACATCTGGAACATACTCCCTCATGTCCATTTATTCCTTGAACAAGTTTTCTCCTTACTCATTTGTATTTCACCCCCTTACTAAAGTATGGACCATGGGGTTGAAAAAAGTTGAAAGATTCAAGAGCTATTCGGGAGGGAGAATCTATAGGACTCTGTGACTGATGGATTTTAAAAGTGAGAGGGAAAGGAAATGTAGGATAACTCCCAGGTGCCTGCCTTGGGCAAGATGACTGATGGTATTGTTCGTTGGTGCAGAAAATGGAGAAGAAAAATAGACTTGGCAGAAAAGATGACCGTTTAAGTTCGTATGCTGAGTCTGAGTTGCCTGTGAGTCATGGTGAAATGTGTAGAGGAAAGATAGTTCTCAGGAAAGAGATCTGAATTAAAAATACAGATCTGGAATGTATCTTATGTAAATGAGAGCTGAAACCATGGGAATGGAAAGACTCACACAGGGAATCACATGGAGTGAGAAGAAGACCAAATTCAGAATTCCGGAAAAATATCAGCAGTGAAGAAGAAACAGGCAGAGAAAAGTGCCTTTGGAGGAGACTGAGAAAGAATTGTCAGAGAAGTAGAAGGAAAATCAGGAAAATGTTGTGTCACAAAATGAAGGCAACCAGTCAGTGTCAGATAGAACAGAGAAGTCAGATAAGGTGAGGTCTAAAACGCTGTTCATTGCTACTAGCAATAAGGTCATTGGTGACCTGGGAGGAAATATGTTTAGTGAAGTGGTAGGGGTAGAAGGTAGAGTGCAGCAGGATGAAGACTAGATAGTGGAAGACTAGATAGTCAAGGAGTAGAAGCAGCAAATGTAGGCAGGTATTCCGTTGACAAACACCCTCTTTGTGTAAATGGATTAGTTTTGGGGTTCTAGCAGTCTGGATCCAATCAGGACAGTAAAGCCACACAGTGATTTAAATGGGAAGATTAATATAAAAGATTACTATTAAATATTATAGTAGAGTAACTTTAAGATATGAGAATACTTTTTATGGTATCTCAGGGCAGAAGGCGATGGACAAGCTTAGAAGGCGGCCCTCTCTCTAAGTCTGCGGTCCACGTCTCATTGAAGAATGTGTAATTGAACCCACTGGATGGCAAGGAAGTTGCTGGCCTGTTTGTCAGTGCTGTTCTAAAGTCATAAAACAAACAGGAATGAACCCCCTGGAGTGCAGGCAGGGCTGTCAAGCCACATCTGGTGGCCAGTGCGTGGGCATGCAGTCGGAGTGGGACACTTGGCCTCCTGAAGCCCAAAGAAGATTGGTGTCCGTGGGGAGAAATGTGAGGCTGGGAGAAGCACAGCATGGAGAGGACTGTGGGAGACACCCTGGGAAAGGGGGTGAGTACAAACCATCAGGTTGCCAGGGCCAACAGGAAGCCTGGAACATAGGTTGTTTGTATGGAGCGGGCAGCTGGGAGATGGTTACCAGCCCAAGCTGGAGCTGCAGTGTTCCTGAGGGACAGTGTCTTCGGGGTGAGTGGCTGGGGCCAAGTACCACCAGATGTCCTCGCACCCACACTGCTGATCAGATCACCGTGCTACAGCCAGAAACCTCAGGAGAGCCCCTTCCTCCTGCAATGCACCTCCAGTGCTCTCTACTGAGAAAGCTTAACATCCTGCTCTCTTTAGCAAAGAAATGCTTAAAGCAGTTCTGTCCATTATCACAGAGGATATGTTTGAACGATGAATTTGGAGCCTAGAGACAATCAACTGATATTGGCCTAGAGGCTATGCAACATGCTCCTTTGTTTACCGAGGACCTTGCTTTCCATCTCTGGTAAAGATGAATGAGATAAGATTGAAGAAGCTCTAAATAGGGAGACCACAAATTTATAGCTGTTCTGATTTGCAAGTTGTTTGCTTTCTAAGCAGTTTAGTCACTCTGGTATCCCGATAAAGCATGCAAATATAGCATAGACCTAGATTTGGGTTTAGTTGATAGGAGTTAAGAGGGAGATCTAAGCCTTGTACAAAGGTCTTTAGTGAAAGAGAGGAAGTTGCCAGGACAAAGTAAATGACATTAACAAGGAGGGAAAGAAGTGGGACAGTGGATAATGAGCCTCGAGAAGGGTGAGCTTTTACTAGAGTGGGGAGGATCAGTGGTTTGGAAGCAACTGAGGCAAGGCAGGAGGAGGCCAAGATATAAGGAACTTAGTTAGCATAGGAATAAAGGAGCCAGAGACCATAGTAAATGGAAGGGTTGGTCAGTAGCAGATTGTACCTGAGGTGAGGTGTCCCATAGCAGTACGAGCCAAACAGTGAAGGATGCCTGGCCTTTCATTGGAGAGCTGAGGAAAGCGTGGATGACAGTGACTCACCTCAAATTCCCTCACTTAGCCACGAGTCTTTTTGGTATTTGAACTGTATTTCTGGTCTCAGAGATATGAAGAGGGCGGCCACAGTGCTTGCAAGAGTGCAGTGAAGGTCCCATTCAGGGAAGGGCTTTCTCTGTGTTCAAAGTGGTCAGGGTCCTGGTTGGGCATGCAGGATACTTGGGAAATTTTAAAAATTGATTTCATTGTTTTAACTTAGACGTTCTTTCAGTATAAGAAAATGTAACTACATTGAAGAAACTTGGGATGGGAGAAAAAAGGAAAAAATAATAATTCTTACCTTAATATAACAATTTAGGAGTTTTTCCTTTTAGGGTTTTTTTTGTTTTTTTTTTTTTCTGTGCACATTTTTAAATGTTGCTATATTCTTAGTGATACCAATTTTATATCTTTTAATCTAATAAATCATAAATATTCTTCATGTAGCTACATGGTCTTCATAACTAATTTGAAAGGTTTGTATAATAGTTCATTTGTTGTGTGCATTATCATTTATTTGTTTCTCCGTTGTTGGATGGATTTTCTCAGAATTGTTAACAAATTGTTCAAGGAACTATGATTTGTGATCATGACTATGTATGACTCTTCATTGTTGTGCCAGTGTTTTGTTTTTTGTTTTTTTAATTCTAGTTTTAGTTTCAAAATCATAGCTATTCATGAAAGGTTTCCTAGGTTACATTTTGAATTCAATATATCTTTGATGACATCATAGTGGGATGTCTTTTGTTCAAGAGACAGGCACACAACTCTGTCTGATGTTTCTTTGACTCAGCATCAAAGGTATTTATGCATTTTGGTCTTTTACAAGTAGAAAATGAAAGAAGAGAAAGGAGCTCAATGTCCTTAGAAATAACACATTTCTATAGTGGCTATAGATCTGGAAGCTTATTCATTCTGAGCATTTCTCACAACACCCCCACGCCTACTTTCTACAATTCCACTGTAGCTGCTTTTCTCAGTGTTTCAGTTCTCACCTGCACAATTGGATAAATTATTAAAGTGGAGTAAAATAAACTTACAAGTGTGGCTTGGGATGGATTTTAGATAGCATCTCTAGAAACCCAAGTTTTAAGGTAAATAGGTTTTTTGGCAGGAAGCCAGTTCCTGAGGAGACTGGATATTCTCACAGGATAACTGAAGAACAAGGCCGGGACGGGTGTGAGGAAGTCTGAAGAAATCCGTGCTCAATCAGTGACTCACTGGCTTAGGGCCCTTATGCTCTCTGGGTCTAGGGACAGGATTGGTCTCAGAATCTGGAATGCCACCATGCCCACTGGTGGCAGTTAAGTGATCTTACCTGTAAGGTTAGAGAAATGCATGTTAATAGAACCAAGTAAATGGTCGGTCCTTCCATTATCACTCTAAGTCTAGAGCTTTGCCGGGGATGTGCTGGAGCTGACTTATGCTAGATCCCAAGAACCAATTGTTAAATTTTAAAAACTTTTACAGCTGGTTGACTCATACTGGTAGTTTGAAATCAGTTATCGTGGGAGTACTTACACCACATAAGTCAGCGCCATAGAATTATATCAGAGAAATCCTACAAATAAGGACTCCCCGCCACCGCCAGAACAGCTGGTTGTTAAATATTTACCAACACATCTCTGCTGGCACCTCCACCTTTATCAATAGGCAACTTCACATTTTCTCTTTTTGTTGGAGTCAACCTCTCTGAGCCTCAGTTTTCTCATGTATAAAACGTGAAACCCAGAATTTAGATCTGAAAGAGATTTTAGAAATTATCTAGCTCAACTTTTTTATTTCATGGATGCTATTAGCTCTGACTAGAAGGTGATGTTTTTTTCCTCAGATACAGAAGCCACGGGGTAATCTATCACTTGAGAGGATAATCAGAATGGCCCACTCAGTCTGAAGCAGGATTCTTGGCACTTGAATCCTGAGGTGTTGCAGAACTTGTCATGTTTTCACAACTCATGATGATGGGCCAGGTAGAAACAGGAAATCTAAGTCTTGGAGTGAAGGCCTGGACTGGGAACCCAGGTTGGCCAACGGGATCAGAGGAGGCTCAGTCATGCATTCCAGGAAGAAGCAGGTGGATTCCTGTGGTTTGATGGGTAGTGTAGTATCTGATAGATTGAGGTAGGAAAAGATAAGTTCCAAACCCAGGCCAAAATCAGGGTTTTCATTCAAATAAGTGGGACAATCATTTGGCAGATCCAGGCAGGAGGACAGTAGATATCAGGAAAAAAAAATCAGTTTTCATAAGTTGATGCATAAGTTCAGGGAAAGTAAGTCTAATCATTGATAGCACTGGACACTTCAGGGTCCATTTCAAATTGCCTGGCACATACACTATCAAAGCTGGCCTGTGCCAGTATAACCTTCTAGAATGGAGAGTGCACTGTGTCCTTTGCCTTCATGATATACTGCCTCTGTAACCAGGGAAATGGTTTAATTCCTAGTCCAGAAAGACCCTTGTAAGAAAGCTTAGGAAAAAAAGTGGGGAAATGTTCTTTTCCCCCTGGATTCTTCTATTCTTTTTATAATATGTTGACCTCTACTGTGCTTTTTCTTCGTTCCAGTCAATGTTGATTTTGATTGCAGAAATCTATCTCAGAATTGGCTTGCTGCCTAAAGTTGACTCTAACTGTGTTCACTAGCCTTTCTTTACACACTAGTAATTAGAGGAACAATTAAATCATGTTTGGATTGAGAAATTATAAACAGTAAATCCCTTTTCATTTAAGTACAAGGATGCAGCTGAGGGACCAGAACTCTTTTAGGTACCGTGATCAGAAGAGGACTGGTATAAGACAAGAGGTCTCTGGGGAACAGGGACTGATGGAGGAGGCCAAAATCGAAGCCCAATTAGTGGGAATTGGAATTTTTAATTCAGAGGGAGATTCTGAGATCCCCTTGATAAGAGGCAGCACTAACCCAAGAACACACAATGCAAGTGAATCTTCAGGTGGTATGGATTTGGGGAAACACCGTGCACTGCATGATTACAGAGGAATTGGTTTAAAGTAGTCTCATTTTTCTAGTAAATAAGTAATGGAAGAAAGATGTTATGTCCACACACATCACTAGTAATAGCTAATTAATATTGTTTTCCCAGAAAACAGGGTCCATTAGTCATAGGTTAGTCATTCTAAGTTCTCTAATAGCGATGTCAGAATTCTCCATCTTATAAGTCTGACACAAGAAGACACTCTTTTATTTTAAAGTTTATTTTACATATAGCTTGTATATGATTTCTTCAGTGTTGGAAGGTTTTCCCCTGTGCCTTAACTTATGCTAATTTTTGTCAGTGTCATCTTTATTCCCTCCTTATTGCCAAGTTCATAGATCATATATTTATTTGGAATCCCAGTAATTTCTGGTACATGGTTAAGTTATCCACATGCCTGATTAACCAGTATTTGGAAAAATTAATACGTAAAATAGTTTATGATTTTTTTCTTGAGTTTAGTTTGTATTAAGAGAATTTGACTCACTATAATTTAAATGGTACTTGATGAATATTTATTAGGTATTTTACTACTTAAATCATACATCAACTGCAATAGTTTTTTTTAAGAAAACTAATTACAGTTTCTCACAATGTTTTACTTTTCTGCATTATGAGATGCATTTTACATATGCTACTTTTGCATATTGATGAGATACAAAATGCATTATGAAAACATTGATATCATGGATATTTATATACTCAACTTTTCCCCTAAGGATATCTACTCAATTATATGCATTATGGAAAATGCCTCTCAGCTTGTTCAATACTAGAAACATAAAATTTTGATTAGTAAGGGTCCCTGAGTTGCTGGGAAAAAAGGGAATGGACTCGGGCCACTGGACCCAAAGTCTATCCTACCATCCTACCTAGTTGGTCAGACTAAATCTGGCTGACCAACATGCTAAGTATGAAAGATGCCATCTGTGATGTTCACTCAAACAAACAAGATTAGGGTAAACTAATCAAGTTGAGATGAGGACAGTGCACAGCCTGAAATTAGGCATAGGGTATTATTAGTCATAGGTGATAGGGTATTATTAGTCATTAGTCATGGGGGAAAATGTATGTATTAGTGGGAAAGAGGAAGGTACATGGCTAGTGTAAAATACTGCTGCCTACAGAGTTGAAACCATTTTGTCTTAAGAAAGCATATTTTATCAGGCCCTGTGGTTGTTGAAAAATTGGGAAACTGATTGCACTTCACAACTGATGGACTATGTGGAATATTCCAAATTGATGTAAAACAGCTGTTTGTGTATTCCAATGCCAGCATCTAGGAGGCCAAATAAAATTAAGATGCTCTGGCCTAAAACAAAGACATCATTGTAATCATTAGGATGCTTTTTGCACATTGTCCTAAAGATCATTGTGTAATTGTCTGACCCTCTCGATAAATTCTTCTCTACCACTGAGCCAGTTCTTTTGAGAAATTAAATAGCCATGTTTTAATCTTGAAAGACTGAATGACTTTTACAAAGCACTAGTCATGCGAGGCAGACACCAGTGGTGGAAGAAGGGGTACCTTTCCATCAGTCCTGTTTGGTAGCTTTCTGGTGCCTTCTTCCTTCATCCGGTGGTGTCACAACATCTAAAGCCGCTGTCCTTTGCCACCCTCGTTCATTTCCTGAGGATGTTAGACAATTCTGAACTGTTTGTTGTTGTCATTGTTCACATTTTACAAATGTTTCTACATCTAAACAGTAAGCAAGTTAACTTACTTATAGTCAGCCTCATTGATTATTTTTCACAGCCAATTGAACATAAGCCCTTCTCAGGAAGATAAATTCTGGAATAAATTAAGGATAATTGGGTTTAAAACAATCTTGGTCAGAGCAACCTTGCTCAAACAAACCTAGTCAGACTTTCCTTGCTTTCTGGAGTTTGAATTCTTCATTAATTAGAGTTAATGTAAGAATGTAAACTCCAAACCAGATGGATTTGTACGAGTACCGCATTCTCTAGCAGGCAAAGCATACTTGAACCTTTATCCTTAATTTAGCTCTCCAGCACCTTTAAGAGGTTCTCGTTGTTTATTCAAAGGTTACAGGAAAATTGCAAAGATATTATCGATAAAACCACATGAAAAATCCACTATAAAGGTAATATTCAATTCAAAGTATTTCTACCCTCATATTTTAAAACTTTTTAGAGGACAAATGGATCCTTTGTGTTTTAATCATCATTTTAATTTATTTTGTTTAATCAACAAGTGTTTGTGAAGTTTCCAGCAGATGCTAGTGAAGTGTTACTGAAGCCAGGTTGCCATGCATAAAACGACAAGTTTTTGTACTAGTTTAAGATTTCTGCAGATCACCTCTCAGTCATCTGCCTTGATAAACAGGAATACTGAACTCAAAGTAATTCCTCCTGCTCCCTGGATGTGCTGGGGGAGGGGGTTGCAGCCTTTGAGATGGACAGATGAAACTAATTTCTGTAACCAGGTATCAAGAAATAGAAGGTCACTGCCTGGGGAGTGGGAGAAAGTTTTATCAGATTGAGAGAAGTAGAAGGAAGTGAAGGTTGAACTATAGAGCTTTATCTTCAAAGTTAAAGATTTAGAGTTTGGTTTTGACTCAAGAGATAAGTACAGATCAAGGTTTACTTCTGCAATTTTGGATCTATTGCAATGATGGACAGGCCTACGGAAGTTTCACCAGCAATTCCAAGGTTGCCACCAGGAAATATGGAATTGGGGGATGTGGGGACAGAGCCAGGTGTGCAGTTTCCAGGCTCTCGGCCTCACGTGGAAAGGTGCTCACTTGGGTAATAAATGGCCATCAACTGTGATTGGATGGCCATCAGCTGTGGCTGGTTGGCCGGCAGCTGTAACCAGTGAGCCATTGGCCACTAATATAACTGCCGTGGCTATGCCAGCAGTAAATGGGGGCTGGCAAGCAGATGGTGGCTGAGCTAGCAAGTGCGGATTGCAGTTAGCAAGGGGAGTCGGTCGGTTGGCAGAAAAACGGACAGCAGGTCTCACGTCGTGTGACTCCAGCCTCCAGTGAGACTATAGTGGTGTGACTCCCCTACCTATGGCTCCGTGGGTGTTCCTTTTTGGCCTCACCATATCCCGCGTTCTTGTGTGGGGAGCGGGAGCAGAGACCCCGCAGGCCGCCCCGCACGACACTTCTCCAACAGCAATTCAATGCCCGCAAGCAGCAATTAGTTGATGCTAGCCTAAGTGATAGATACTTCTGTCCATTCTGGCACTCTCCAGCTCTTCTTGAACTACTTTTTCAGAGAAATGTCTGTGCCTGGTCCCAGCTGCTTTTCATTCTTTCGTTGATGGCTCTTCTCCCTAAGTGAGTGCTACAATTCATAAAGGACTCAGATTCTTATTATTTAGGAAACCATATTTAAAGGACTAAGTAAAGACAGATTCCTTTACAAGGTCCCAGTACATAGTTAAAAAACTGGTAAGTGTGATGGGGTGGAAGACAAAGATGTGACATTTGCGAAGCCCTTACACGCATCAGGAATTCTAGAAAGCACTTGTCCTTTGCCCTCATATTTAACATTCACAAAACCTATACCGGTCAATTATCCCATTTTAGAAAAGAGGACATAGAGACCCAGACTCACAACTTCTAAAAGGGAAAACTAGAATTTGAATCTAGATCTGCCCAATTCAGATGCAGCGTTAGGAGGTAAAAGAAACGCGTGGTGATAGAATGTTGAGTGACAACAAGGTTACAGTCTGGACAAAATGGGTAAGAGTGGACTGATACTGTGCTCATGTCATGGAGAAAGCCTCTGTATTTCATCATTTGTATGCTAAGTACTTCAAGTTCAAATATTATTAGAAGATAGAGTTCTACAAGCAAAACAGTCCTGTGACAGAACACAAAGAGAACTTACTTCCTAAGATTTTTCTGGAGAGCCTCAGTCTCAGAACAAACAACTCGGGATAAAAATGTAAGCTTGACCACAGAGATTCCTTAGTATGATAGGCTGGATTTTTTTTATTTTTTTATTTAAAGGATCTTTGATCTCCTTCCCACTTCAGAAAAGCCTTTAAGTCTCCACAAAGAACTTCTGGAAAAGCAAGGATTTGATAAGGTCCAGCCTATTAATTTTGTCATTAATTCTAATGAATCACCCCCATAAAAGTGCAACTCTTTCTCTCTGCTTTTGATACTTATTAGAGATAGCAAGATTTGTGATTAAATATTTTAACCTAGAGTAAAGTGGCTGCATTACTATCGTAAACACACAACATGCTTATTGATCTCATGTACTAATTAAAAAGCTTGAAAAACCTGGGAAGGGAAAGTATGGTGCTGAGAACAGAGCACTCTGAAAGTTCTTCTTTCGGTAATAATAGCAATAGGGGTATCTAACACTTACTGAGGGCTTTCTGTATGCCAGGACTTTTCTAAGTGTTTCAAATGTATAACTCCCTTACTTTCTCATAATAACTGTGTGTGATAAGTGCTATGATTATCCTCATTTAACATATAAGGTGAAACAACTTATCCAAAGCCACACAGCAGTAAGTGGTAGAGCTGGGGTGCAAACCCGTAGAGGCCTCTTAACAACTATACTATGTAAGAGCACCATTCTGTTTCTTTGGTTTCAGTTAATTAAGTCTTCAGGCTCACAGAGGTCACGTTTTCTAGTACTTGGGAAGGTACCTAGGCCTCCCGACAGAAAATAAATTTTAAATAAATTGTCAGAGCCCCCGAACTCCTTGGGAAGAATGCCACACGATAATATAGATTTTTGTAACGGGCCAGATGGTAAATGTCTTAGGCTTTGTGGGCTACATAGTCTCTGTCGTAACCACTCAACTTTGCCCTTACAGTACAAGAGCAGCTATGGACAGACGATATGTAAACCAAATGGGCATGTATGTTTTAAAAAAAACAAAACACTTTTTTTACAGAGACCAACACTGGGCACATTGCACCCAAACGCTATTTACTTCGCTGACTCCTAATCCAGAGCTTTGCTTTTCAATGTATGATCAGGCGCATCACCTCAGCACTTGTTAGAAATATAAATTCTTCCCACCCCAGACTTACAGAATCAGAAACTCTGTGGGCCCCATATTTGTATTGTGATAAGCCTTCCAGGTGATTCTGTTTCATGCAATAGTTTGAACCAATAGTTTGAAACCAATGGCTGCCTGACTCCAAAATATACCTGAGCTAACATATCTCCAAAATGATCTCGGAAATCATTCTGTTCCCACCTGCTGAATTTACAGTTCAAGGAATTAGGGACCAAATACATTAGAGAGCTTTATCCCAGCTTGTTTCTCATTGCTCCCAATTCAGTATTCTTTCCTTTGCACCATCTGGGAATTGCCAAGTGAACAGAAATCCCCTTCAAGCACTGTGATCACACCTGAGCATGGAATTTCAGGTACTGCCTGGAATGATGGAAAGCTTCTACTCCTTCCAAGGAAAATCAAACAGGTTCCATGCTGCAAAGGCAGATGCTGGAATTTCCTAGTCATTGTACCATAAGTTGGGTCTATGAACATAGTGCTGGAATCATCCAGCCTTTCCCCAGTTCCCGGATGTAAAGGCACAGAGGTCATCTCAAACACATGTTAAAGATTTAATGGAGAAGAAGGAGGAAAAATATTTATGTATCTTCTGTAAATGCTAGAAATTATTCTGGCTACTTTGTATATATTAACACAAATAATCCTTTCAAGAACCAATGAGGTAAGATTTATACCATTGTATAGGTAAAAACAAACAAACTAAAAGGTAAAATAAATGTAACTGAATTAGCCAATGTCCTACAACTATCTGGACTCTGTAACATCAAAGCTCTTTCTTCCCCCCATGCTGCCTGCTGCCCAAATCCTGGATGCCTGCTACTATTTCATGACTTCAGTTGTGTGTTCATAATTTAGGGAGCTGATCGTGTGTCCTCTATGATAATAGAAGTGTGATATCTCAAATAACACCATAGGTTTTCAGTAGAAAAGCTTTGTGTTCAAATTTTGATTTTACCTCAAAAGGAAAAATGTTTTTAATGCAAGTAAAGTCAATGTGAACAAAAACAACTGATAAGAATGAATTTGAAGGGTATTTATTAACACTCATCAGAATTTGGTGTTTTGGAACATAATAAAAGATCAACTTTGTTATAACATCTTTCCCTTCCCCCAATTTCAATGTTTTCTCATACATAACACTTAAAAGCCCCAGCCAGAGACCCATAAAGCAATATTTTCCCCCATGTAATGGTTTCCTGCACATAGAGTTCAAAAACCTCGTCTCCTGGAAAACATTATAAAGAACCTCCACAGTATTAGAATGTAACTCACACTCCTTAAAGATCAGTGACATTACTTAAACATACCCCCATGTTTAAAACACCTCTTCCTGTAGTTGTATTTCAATAGTTTATAAATATCATTCCCCTCCAAAATATTTAAAAAGGAAAATGAGGTGTGAAGTTCCTGCCTACAAACCATATTTTTTAAACAAAATCCAACTAAAGATGTTTTTGAAGCTTTGTTTCACAATGAACTTAAAAAATGGAGATAAAGTGCCCCCCTCCACTTTCTATAAGTTATTGTATTCATTTTTGAGGGCCGTCTTAACCCTGTACCAAAAACTTTGCGGCTTAAAATGACAGAAATTTATCCTCTAATTGCTCTGGAGCCTTAAAGTCCACAATCCAGCTGTGGGCAGGACCATGCTCGTTGTGAAGGGCTAGGGAAGAATCCTGATTTGCCTGTTCCTAGCATGTGTAGTTTCTGGGGTTCTTTGGCTTACAGCTGCACTATTCCAGTTTCTACCTCCATCTTCATACAGCCTTCTTCCCTGTGTGTCTGTGTCTCTGTATCTGAATATCATTCTCCTTTCTCATATACAGACACCAGTCATTGGAGGTAGGGCCCTCCCTAATCCAATATGCTTATCGCAACTTGATTTCTATTTGCAAAGACCCTATTTTCAAATAAAGTCACATTCTTAGGTATTGGGAGTTAGGATTTTAACATAACATTTGGGGGGACACAATTCAGACAACTATAGTTACCAAGTAAATAAATATACCTATACATTACTTCAGGTATGAGAATAGACCACAAGTGTTTAAAAATCTTTGCTTATACAGGAACTAATTTCTTATTTTCTAGAAGAAACACTTGGTGTGTAGTCAGAAATTTGTTGAATAACCAAAGTATGTATATTTGTTGCTTCTGGTTGACATTTATGATGTTACAGGGTGCATTTACAAACTTTGTCATTCTTATTAATTTATCTCCTTAAAATTATGTAATAACAATAATTGTAGTAATAATTATATTTAAGATCTCACTATGCCCAGCACATATGTAATCTTTTAATCTTCACAGTGATCCTATGAAATCAATACAATTATTACCCACATTTTACAAATGAGAAAACTGAGACCCAGAGACATTAAGTACCTTGTCCATTGTCACACCGCTAAGTAGTAAGTGATGAGGCCGGGGTTCAGTTTTCAAAGTTGGCCAATATCTATTTTTTTGGTAAAGAATTCCTATTTCATTCCACTAAGTCAAGAAAATATAGAAGGACAGTTTGGGCTGAAGATGGTGGGATACCAACATGTTACCTTTCATTAGCGACCCCTCTGCCAAAGTAAGTGGAAGAGGTATTTTTTCCTGGTGTTCATTCAATAACAAAGACTTGTCAAGCATATTTTCCATGGGTTAAGCTCTAAGTTACATACCGGGAATGTAGATAGATAGTTGATAGATAGATAGATAGATAGATAGATAGATAGATAGATAGATAAATAGATATATAGATGGATAAGCAAATAAGTAAATACAGTACAGACTTTAAAGGAGCCTACCCTCTAATGGTCACCAAGCTAAAGTATGTTAAATCATTATGAATTATTTCACCTTCTGCTATAACTCAAAACAAACCATAGCACTTTCTGTTTGTCTCCATGTAATCAAAGCTAGTTCAAATTAATATGAATTCATATAGCACAAAGAGCAAACCTGAGATAGTCAGAAACCGGTTATAGTGGGGAGTAAGAGGTGAAGGGAGAAAGGACAGAAGTAGGGAAGGAGAGTGGAGAGGAGGAGGTAGAAGGAGAGTGAAATTGATAAACTTGCAGCACCAAAATGTTCCTTCTGATGAGGACCAGTATTTAGCACATTTAGAAGGGAAACTTGAGGAATCAAATCACTGTGGACCTTTGGTTCAAGGTTGCAGCCCCGTTAGTTGCCAACCATATATGAGCAATGCCATGGACTGGACGCAAATGGGAAGCTGTCCTACAGACTTATGCAGAAATGGACATGGTGTAATTTCTATTCGACAGTGACTATACCTGAATGACTGCCAGAAGAATTTTACATTCTAATCACCAATTGCCTTTCATTCTACAACTGGGAAAACTGAAACTTCTCTAGTGGAATTGTGATGGCTCAGAATTGTACAAGGATAGTGTTTTTACTTTAGCTCCTGACAGCTCACTGAAAGACCAAAATATATTCATTGTTATTGCTCATGTTCTTCCAGTTGTGTCAGCACCTTAGTTTTATATTTGTGGTTGGTGCACTGGAGGAGTTTTACTTCAGTGAGAACACATGAGGGGAACAGAATTATATCTAGCTTACTATAGCTGAGAGATAATATTCATGAAGGGTGGAATAAAAAGAGAAAATTAGTTTCATCACAAGATTAAACAAATGCTCATTTCCCACTCAAATTAAATAAATAAGTAAACAAACCTTCAGGTTTTTGACATGTCACTGTCAAAAACAAACTTATTTATTTTTTTTACTATAACTTTGATTCTAAGTCTAAAATAGCTCAAGGAAGAGTCAAAATTAATGCTATTTATATTTACCTTTTAAATTTTAAAGAATATACTTTAAGGTAATATAATAGGAAGGAATAGTTTGTGCATGCATAAACGGTGATCAATTTTAAATAAGTATTAATGAATGAATAAAACGATCACTATCTCTACCAGCCTTTCTCACATCTTGTATGCAACATGAACAAAACCCGAGTCCTCATTCTTCCCAAACTTGCTCCTGATCCTAGATTTCCTATGGAAGTGAATGGAACCATTATCATGTAGACATCTGAGCCAAAAATCAAAGTCATTTGATATCTGTGGAGGACTTCTGGTTTGGGTAAAACTAAATAACTGGCACAGGACTAACCTGCCATAAACAACTGTAAAATTAAATAGAATATAGGAAGCAACTGTTTTCAGATATTGGACCACAGACAGCACAAAACTAGTTTCTAAGACAAGGAAAGCTCACAAGGTGTGCCTCACTCTTGCTCTCTGTTTGGGGGCAATTTCTTTACTGTGGCACAGTGGGCTGGAGTCAAAGCAGTGATGGAATACATTGGAATTGCAGCCCAATCAAAACAGAGAGGCTAAGTTAGTCATTCAGCTGAAATGGCCATACCTTATGAGTAAGAACCACACTCTAGAATAAGACCTACATGAGATCCATTTTAACAAAGACTCAACCTCCAAACTCTCTCTCCCCTGTAGAGATAAATATGGCCAAGTAACAGGAACTTGGAAAACACCTTGTACTTTTTATAGAACCATGCTAACATAGTATGAGACTAAGGCTACCCAAGTTCAAGTTGATGAGCCAGCAACTGAACTACTTCTAGAACAAAAATCACTCTTCAAAAGAAGGTAATAAAATCCAGTGTCTCCTCAATGAATCATCTGCAGAGTTTTGTATACAGGCAAAAATTATTATGCATACAAAAACTTGCATAGTCAAGCAAAGAGCAGTTAATATAAACTAACCCCAAGACTGCTCACATGTTAGTTTTAGCAGATAAAGACTTTAAAGTAGCTACTATGAATATGTTGAAAAAATCAAAGGAAAATGCATTCAAATAAGTAAAGAAATACATGGTCTCCATGACGTGACAGATAAAGTATCTCAGCAGAGAAGTAAAAATCATAAACAAATGAACAAACAAATAAAACAATATAGAAATTCTAGAATGGAGAATTAAAACTATAATTAAAAATTTACCAGCTAGGCTTCATGGCAAATTGTAGACAGCATACAGAGTCAATGGCCTTGAAAAAAAATGCAGGTATTTTCTAACCTGAAGAAGAGAGAGAAAAAAGTAAGAAAAATGAACAGTGCTTCAGGGCCTATGGAAGAACATCAAGTGGTTTATCATACATGTAATAGAATCTGCGAAAGTGAAGTGAGTGAAGGCAGGGAAGAAAATATATTTAAAGACATGATAGCTGAAATTTTCCTAAATTTGATTAAAAACATTGATTTATGTCCAAGAAATAAACAGTATAAAATAAAGAAAAAACCCATAAAATTGTTGAAAAGTAAAGATAGAGAAAATCTGTAAAGTGAAAAAAAAGACGTTAAATACAGGAGAATAATGATACAAATAATGGCTAATTTATGAGATTCAATGGGGGTCAGAAGACAATGGAATATTTAAACGGCTGAATGAAAAAAACCTGCCAATCCAGATTTTGAAGAATTTTAGAACTAGTCTTCAAAACCTCTTATAATGAAGACCTGTATTATGAGAAATGATAAAGGATTTTCTTGAAGCTAAAGAGAAATGATGTAATATGGAACTCCAATCTATAGTAAGAAATGGAGAACACTGGAAATGCTAAATAAATGGGTTAATATAAAAGTCACTTACCATTTAAAAGAAAAATAACTTTTTAAAGTGAGGTTGACAGCTATGTAGGAGCAAAAAATATGACAACAATGCAAAAGGAGGATAGGTAAATGGAGTTACACTTTAAGATTATTACTTTTGTGACATGGGAAGTATGAAGGTCAGGTATAATGGGTGAAGTGTTAAAAAATTAGACTATAAACAGTTTTTGATAAATATGCATATTGTTTGTGCTAGAGAAATCATTTAAAAATTAAAAACATAAAGTTATACTTGAGAAGCTGATGGAAGAAATAAAAATAATATTAAAAAATATTTAATTAACCCAAATAAAGGCATGAAAGGAGAAACAGAGAAACAAAAAACTTGAAGGGACAAATGGAAAACTAATAGGAAGATAATAGGTTATCCATAGCAGTTTTATTGGAAATAACCCAAATATCCATCAGTTAGCCAAGGGAACAATAAATTGTATATTTATACAATAGAATATACTCTGCATCAAAAAGAAAAACTAAAGCACGCAACGATGGATGAGTCTCAAAAACAACTGAGCAGAAGCCAGACAGGAGAGTGATGATTGATTGTATGGCTCCTTTTATATGAAGTTCTGGAAAACGTAAAAGTAATTTATAGTGCTAGAAATAAAATCAGACGCTGCTGGGGGCAGGGGTGTGGGAAGGGATTGTAATGGGGCACGAGAGAACTTTCTAGGGTGATGGAAATATCCCGAATTTTGTTGGGAGTGATGGATTCACAGGTGTATACATTTGTCAAAAACATCAAATGGCACACTTAAAATGAAGCATTTTAAAAACTTAACTGTGGAATCTATTCTCTTCTGTTTGGTAAGTAGCAAATCCAGGCAACTTGATCCCAGTTCAGGTTCTTTCTAGAATGTCATACTGATCCCATGTAACCACTTGCTGTTGGTTTCCAGGTTTTTTGTTTATTTGGTTTTTTAGTAGACACTGATTATTATCGCATCATCTTTTATCAAGAAGGAAACTTCTAGGAATCATACAATGAGAGCTACTTCCAAAGAATTATTAAAGTTTCTCTGTATTTCTGTATTTTTCCCAAGTAAAATTCCATGTGTTGGAACCATCTGGCTTATTTCTTCGCAAGGGAAATAACGGAGTAGTTTCTTAAAGTAAAATTTCCTTCCTGGAAAAATAACTCTTCCCCTAAATAATGTAGAGAATTGGGAAAATCTATAAATCTTTAGAAATGTGATTTCAAAGCGTTATTTGGTACTTTATCTTTTATTTCAATTGCTTTGGCCATTCTAGAGCAAACATTTGAGGATTCCTAGAAATGTAACATGTCATAGCTATTTAGAAGCATTATTCATAATGGCCAAAAAGTGAAAACAACCCAAAAGTCCACCAACTGATGAATGAATAAAAGTGGCATATACATGCAATGGAATATTATTCAGAAATGAAAAAGGAATGAAGTACTGATACATGCTACAACATGGATGAACTTTGAAATCATTACACTAATTGAAAAAAGTCAGTCACAATAGCCCATATATTATATGGTTTCACTAGCATAAAATGTCCAAGGTAGGCAAATCCATAGAGACAGAAGAAAGTAAATCAAAGGCTGCTTAGGTTCGGGGGTATGTGTGTGGATGGGGAGCATAGAGAATGACTGCTACAGGGTTTCTTTTGGGGGAGGGGAATGTTCTAAAATTGAATGTGGTGATGGTCTTACAACCCTGTAAATATAAAAGATACTGACTTGTATATTTCAAAATGTTGAATTATATGGTATGTGAATTATATCTTGACAAAATAATTAAAAACAAAACAAAACTGTAAAAATATGTTATCACATTATTTTTCTCCTAATTATCTTGGGTTGATTTCATATTTGATTTGGAAAAAATCCTGGTTTGTCCAAATTTACATAATAATGTCTAAGCATTTGATATTAACAATTTTTTATTCTTCATTTATTAGACTTTAATACTAATTTTAAAATTCAAATACACACGGTTGGAATACTGTTTTTACCTGAAAATCACATATTGAGTTATGTTTGGATAATGTCAAAGTTTAATATGAAAAACAAAACCTATTTTGGAATATTTCTTAAGAAGCTGGATTAGGAAGAGAACTTGTTGAGGGACAGCTAGAGTGGGATACTGAGAAGGGAATAGGTGAGTAATCGTTAAAATGCATTTGAATATAAAAGGAATCCTTGAGACAGGATAAGCTAAGAAGCATAGAGAAAACAAGACATGTGGCGGAGCGAGGGACCCTCTAAGTCCGTCACATTTAAATTCTTTCTTCTAAGTTCTGATAAAGACTCTCATGATAACAGCTATCCTATTTGAGGATGGAATCAGATTTGACATAGGAAGTATCACATTTTTGCCATCTGGGAATACATTCTGAGCACAGCATGTCCTGTTCTGACTGTCATTTCCTTCAAAGTCCAATGCCATTTTCATCTTCAGTGGTCCCATCCCTCGGTGATCTCTCTCTCTGCTAAACTCCCTGAGCACTACACTGTCTGCCAACATTCGTATAACATGGAATGTGCTACTTTGCACTGTATTTGTGATAAGCTTTACGATCTTTGGAGCACAGCAGTTGTACCTTTTCACATTTGTATCCCTAGAACCTAGGACAATGTTGACACTGACTAGGTCCTCAGTGGTGATGAGATATTATTGGTGGACATCTGACATCTTCCCACCCAACATGACAACACTTCATATTTAATACACTGTGTGATAAGGGTCCATTTACTTGGTGGAATTCTGTAGAATCTCAGGTTCTTGAGGTCTCAGAGGATGTTTTATTTACCTCCTTACTCATGATATCTTGCACATTGTAAAAATTTCAGAATTATTTGTTGGATGAAGATATGAATCAGAGGGATTCATAGTTCAGAGAGAACTGAACTAGGAGGAGTGGATTTTAGTGCTTTATCACTAATTTGTTCAGAAATATTGAGCAAATGATTTAGCATCTCTGTATCTCAGTTTCTCTCTCTCTCTATATATATAAAATGAAGGAGTAGGATTTGATAATAATCAAGGGCCCTTGCCAGCTCTAAAATTCTATGACTTTTTTGATAACAGTGGTCGCTTAAAATAGAAAGATGATTTACGTAGTTCAAAAATCGAGTCAATGAGCTAGACTATATCAACTCTTAGCAATTGGCTTTCCCCTGCTTCTAAACCTCTCATTGCCTGGAACTCTAGGGACTCCACACAGATCAGCCTGCCAAAGATTTGGGGGATGTTTATATCATAAATAGCTCCTCATTGGGAAAAGCCTGGAGACCCCAGGCCCTGGAGAACAGGTATGAAAAAAGTGTTTTACACCAATAGTTCAACAAGTGAGGCAACCTATTTTGAACCAAAAGTTAATGTACTACTGAGCATCCTTGATTCTCTTCCATTGCCTGCTCAGGAAGAACATTAGTTCGTTTGAGGAGTTCTCTAATCAGATAGGAACAGAAACGCTGCATATGCTGCATACATTTGTTGAGTACTATGTACCCACACTGTAATAAACTCCTTATGTATTATAACTCATTTAATTCTCATAAAAAGCCCATTTGATGGATAAACTGAGGGCAAGATAGCTAAGACTATACAGCTAATAAATGATAGAAGCAGGGTACAAATCCTCACTGTCTGACCCTGAAAGAATATAAGGATGGTGCAGTTTTTGTGGAAACTTCACTTTCTCAGAGGTGGAGATGGGGGGGGGGGGTGACAAAAAAATGAATAAGTTAAGCTTTAAGACAACAAGGATTTATTGTCTTCATTCCCAAACAGCTTTGCCTATGTATAGAATATAGAGATGATTCCCAGACTGTTCCATTTGTTTGGAATGCCAGTTACCTTCCGTCAGAGACCAGCAACGGGATTTACATTAACTGGCAATCTGAATCTCATCCCGGTCTGGTGGGTCCCAAGAGCAGACCTTGTCTGAGAGAAGGCAGCTGCGCTGTCAGTCAGCGTGGTGAAGCAGGTGGGCCTCATTATGAGTTACAGAGCCACATAAAGGACCCGAAGGCATGGGTTGCTCTTTTCCTCCAGCCAGAAGATGGAATATTATCAAGTGGTTCTTTGGAGAGTTTTCACTCTGTTGCTTTTCATTTTCCCCGGCCATCTATAAACCTTGTGATTTGGGACAGAAAATGAGTAATTCTGGCTTATGTTCTTACTCATATTTTCTTTATTCATTATGTTCCCATATTCATATTTAATAACTGTAAATAAAACTGTAACACACATAGGCAAAAACAACAGGGGGAGTTGTCTTCTGAAATGCTGGCAAGTTCTCTTACTCATCTTATTGGAACCAAAGTGTTTTGGCCAGTATATCTGACTCTTTCAGCAAGAATTATTTATAAGAGAATCACAGTTATTATTTTGGCTTATATTCCCAAAATATTTGCAGCAATTTCTGAGTGGGGTATGCTGGCTGTTGACTTAGAAGACTAAAGGAGCCTTAAATATTTCTCGTTAATGAATTCAGTCAGTCTTGGAAACCTCAAGTATTAAACAAGTAAAGCTATCGCTGGGTTTTGTTAATTCACGTTGTTTTCTGATGAAACAGAAGGTTTTTCTAGTTATTAAAAAGAATACTCTTAGCATGGAAACCAAATCCTCACCAGGGAGTGAATCCCTCTGGTAATATCCAGACAAGCGGTTGTCCTGCTTCTGATAACAGTCCCAGGGCCTGAGAACTCACTTTTAACAAAAGGATTTCCCCCCACTTTTTTGGACAACTCTAATTTTTAGAACAGTCTTCTTATTTTGACTTGAAATTGTATCCCTGTAGATTTCACCTTCATGGATATTCTTTCTTGCTCTTGTGGGCTCCTCTTCCTCTGCCAGGCGCGTAAATTTTGGTATTTCTCAGAAATCAGTACAATTTTCTTATTTCACACACTGTCCTTCTACAATCTACAGTTTCAGGGTTCACCTATGCAGTGAGAAGTTTATCTCAAGCCGAGACTTTTATGCTGAGCTCCAGGTCAATATATCTAACTACCAACTAGGCATATTCACCTGGTTGCTTCATATTCAATTTATCCAAAACTAGTTTTACCTTTCCTTAGACTGCTGAATTTGGTGGATGAAAATAATAAGGATCGGTAATAATATGGAGAAATTGGAACTCTTGTACACTGCTGATGGAAATGTAAAGATACAGCCACTATGGAAAACAGTATGGTGGTTCCTCAAAAAATAAAAAATGGAATTACCATATGATCTAGCAGTCCTACTTCTGGGTATATACTCAAAAGAATTGAAAGCAAAAACTCAAGTGGATATGTGTACACCATGCTTATAGTGGCGTCATTCACAATAGAAAAAAGGTGCAAGCTACCCAAGTGTCCATCAGTGGATGAATGGGATGAATGGATAAACGAAGTGCGGTATACACATACAATTTGTTAGCTTTAAAAAAGAAGGAAATTCTGACCTATGCTACAACATTGATGAACCTTGAAAGCATTATGCAAAGTGAAATAAGCCAGTCATAAAAGGACAAACATATTATGACTTGACTTAAAGAAGTTACTTAGAGTAGGTAAATTCAAAGATGCAGACAATGGTTGGTTGGAGGGGGAGTTAATGTTTAATGACTACAGAATTTCTGGTTGGGAAGATGAAATCAGTTCTGGATTGGATGGTGGTGATGGTTGTACAACAATGTGAATGTACTTAAAGCCACTGTACACTTAAAAATGGTTACAATGGTCCATTTTATATTATGCATATGTCACTACAATGAAAACAATGCAGATCCTATAGGACCCACTCCTTAGCTATGTGTTTGGGTCATGAACACTTGCTCCAGCAACCCTGAACCACTTGTAGCTCCTCAAATGTACTAGGCTCTCTTATGAATCAGTACCTTGCCACCTGCTACCTGGTAATTTCTTACTCCTTATAGGCACCATTCAAATCTAGGGTGACTAACCATCACCCTTGTTTGCCTAGTACTGAGGGGTTTCCCAGAATTCAGGACTTTTAATGTTCAAACTAGGAAAGTCTCAGGCAAATTGGGAACAAGTTGGTCACCCCACTGAAATCACAACATGATATCATTTTCATGTCCTTAACATCAGAACTCTATGATATGCTGGAAGATATTTTTTCAGAATCATATCTATTTATTGATTAACATCCCTTGAGTGATTATATGTTCTTGGCTTGTGTTATCATCTAAAACATATTTCTCTCTCTTCTCTATTAGAATATCATTAAAATCTAGTCAAATGTCTTGCTAAGATCCAGATACACTGTATTGAAATGCATTCCTTTGATCCACCAGTTTTGCTGACCTTTCCAAAAAGCAAATTAGATAAGTCTGTCAGATCTTTTTCTATATGAACTCTTACTGGCTTCACATGGTCACAGCTTGTGTGTGTGTGTGAGTGTGTGTACATGCGCACGTTAACAATCCTTTCAGTTAACCCCACTAGAACCTTACCTTGGATCAACATTGACTCTTATAAAGAATATCATACTCTACCCTTACCCACATTGCCACAGATTTCCTAGGTTTTAAAAAATATTGAAACCAATATAGAGAATGACAGATTTTCTTCTCCCGACCATATGTGGGGACAGAGTCCCAGAGAGCAGTTTCCAGGCTCACGACTTCACGTGGAGAGGTGCTGGCTCGGGTGGTGGATGGCCATCAGCTGTGACTGGTCGGCCGTCAGCTGTGACCAGTTGGCCGTTGGACACTGATATAACTGTCATGGCTATGCTAGGAAGGGTGGACTGCAGTTCGCAAGGAGTTGGATGGTTGGCAAGGAGGCGGACAACGGATTGCGCATCGTGTGGAGCCTGCTTCCTATATCCCCAGCCAAGCCGCCAGAGAGAATATAGTGGTATGAACCTCCTATCCATGGCTCCGTTGGTGTTCCTTTTTGGCCTCACCATATCCTGCATTGTTGTGTGGGGAGTGAGAGCTGAGTCCCTGCATGACACCATATTAGATTCAGAAGACAGTATTAAGCAATATCTTTGTTACTGAAATGTGTCTCTCGTAGCACAGATATGGGCTCTGTGTGCTGATACTTGGTGAACTGGCTGAGTTGGAAGCAAACAAATTCTAGGATTCGTAGGAATGTTTGTTTCACATGTAAACTAGCTATGTGAATACACATTCGTTGGTAGGGATATAAATACAGGTCTTGATTAGTGGTAAGCATCATCATTAAAACTAGTAATTGCTACCATTTGGAGAGGTTTGGAGACAGATGTATCTCAGTTTAAACTGATAGCTTAAGTAATTGCAGCATTTGTTTTGTTTTGTTTCCAAGTGAAAACAGGGCTGTTTCTGGTTGTCCTGTGTTTGCACCATGCAGCCAGGGAAGAGAACCTTTTTCCTCTTTGTAAGAGAATAGTTTGTTTTCTGCCTGCAATGTAAACTTTGTAAGAATTGCAAATAATGTTTGAAACACTAAGAAGAAAAAGGGGTTTATTTAAGGTTTAAGATAAATTCCTGGAATCGAAATCTTTAGCTGCTTAATATATTCAATTCTAGAAACTTCTACCCTATTTCTTTCTTGTGGCACAGTGAATGGATTCAGTGTCCTAATCATGACACCATTCCTGAAGTATGTTAAGTCTTACAGTAAAATGTCAATTAACCAACCAACACGATCATCATTACTTGTAATTGTAAAAATAGTAATGTTACTACTGTTATTATTATCATCAGAAAGACCTGTATTCCTAATGTGACTGCTACTAATTAACTCTGTGACTATAGCTTCAATACCTGGACTGCAGACCTCAAGCATGGCTGGGAGGCCGTAACATTTATTGAGCATGTACTACGTGCCACAGACTGTTTGGCACCTTACGTGGACTATTTCATTTACTCTTCACAGCAATCTTATGAACATGAACAGTAGTATTACCCATGTTTTGGAAAGTGGGAAACTGAAGCTGAGAGAGATTGAATAATGTACCTGAGATCCCGTGGTTTCTATGTGGCAAAACTAGGATTTGATCCTTTACTGGGCTAAGTTCACTCTACCATTCTGCATATAAATGTTCATGAGCTTTTTCAGCTGTAAGTTATCGACCGACCTATAGAAATGTCAGTGTATGAAAAGAGCATTGATTCTCTCATCCAGAGCAGGAGGGGGATTTCACATTCCCATGGATTTCCTTGAAAACCTACATAATCTCATTGATTTCATAAGTAACAGGGTTAGCAGACTCTTTCAGAAGTGTCACATGACAAAGGTGATATAATATTAAAATCATCACCCATTGTTTATATAAATGTGCATAATATCACAATGCATTTTAAAAAAGCATTCCACACAAAGCAGATTTTCATTTATAATATTTAAGTGCTACTTCACTTTCCCATAAGGGAAACAATCCTTTATGCATTCTGGACCATGGACTTAACAGTCCTTGCTTTCATATTTCTTCTTTTATAAAACGCTGATCTGGGAGGGGAAAAAATCTTAGCCCGTCTCATCCAACATTGCTTCTCTTGCATTTTATTCAAACCAAAGACTTTTAGGAAGAACATCCATTTCTCCTAAGAATTAGTCTGGTTATACTTGAAGACACACTCTAATTCTTTCCATTTCTTGTATTTCTTAAATATTTTACATCCACATTTAATATTTCTTTACCCAAAGTAATGCCCCATACTTTTGGGTTGGCACTAATGGTTTTCAAAATATTTTCCCCTTGAATATATATTCCAAAATATATAATCTGGTCCTAGGCTACAGATACTTTGTTCTACGCATTGCATATGGTGGTTATAAAAGTAGAGAAAATAAAAAAGAAATTCTCTGAGAAGAAAATGATCAGTAATTACGATGAGCAGATACTACCCTAAATTCCTAACTTTGAGGCAGTTTAGACATCAAAGTGTTTTTGCATTTTTTTTTCAGTTTTATTCAATGTTAACACAAACTATTCCATTAATTTAAAGAACTGTTAGGATTGCTGTGGAATCTTTAAACATGACTACAGCTTCTTCTGAGGAAAGAAATGATTTGTATGTCATCCAACTAAAGCCTTCCAGTCAATTTACTTCCTAAGTTAAAATCTGGAAATCAGAGCTGGACAGATAGACTCAAAAGAAAGAGTAGCAATGAAAGAGAAAGAAATTGGTTCTTTTTTTTTTTTTATGACGTCACCACATTGATCAAGAAATTGGTTCTTGAATCGCCCCCTACACACACTCAACAGATACAGATACACAGGAATATTTATGTAATAATCTGTGCGCAAACATTACACAAAATAAAATAGAAGGAAAATAACTGACTAGTTCATATGGTTAACAAAGTTTTAGTGTTTTCTTGAACAACATGGGAGAGATGTACTATATCATCATAAATGTTAAAGCCTAAGAACTGTATGTCAGGAAATATAATTCTAGAAGATGCAATTCAAAAGGTAAATTTAGAAAATTTCATTTTGAAATTCTTGCCAATATGAAACATTTGAGATCTTTGAATAAATAAAAGTGTGACTATGTTGGAAATCTTATTTTAGAGCAAGAGGGTCAAATATAATTGTTTGGATTCATTTCCCTAATGTATGAGAGCCAACGGAATCAAGTGTAGTTATATTGAGTGCTGCTATTAATCACACGCTCTTATTATTTTCAGGTCTGCCAGGAAACAGCTGTGGCAGACTGACCAGGCTGGCACAGAGCAATCAGAAATGCGAGCACCCTTTCCAGGCAAAGACCTAGATAAGCCTCAGAGAAGGAGTCATGGACAGACTGGACAAATTAGAGGTGTTGGAAGCTAAAAACCAAAGGGTTTATTGTCTGGGGAAATAAGTATAACCCTCACCATGATCTTTCACAAAAGTCATTGAGTGCATAGTCATTCTTCATACAGTTGACAATTGTTTCAGCCTAAACCTTGTTTTAATATATTTTTTCAATGTGACTGGAGCAGGAGTCGGAGTCAATGGGGCACATGGAGTCTTAAAGGAATTAATAATGTCATTGCTTATGTGGTGCTGTTGTTTTATCTTCTTTTAGGTTTTACATACACACATGATGTACTCTCTTTCAATGATATATTTCTTGGTAACATTTTTTTTTTAACATTAGGAAATGCCATTTAGTGTGCTACTATGATTTTCTAACAGTTTTAGACTAGAATTTCGTCCAATGAAAAATGAGGGAAGTTGCCAGAGGAAGTTCAGGAAAAGTGAATCAGAGTAGAAACTTTGCTTTCACTCCTGAAATACCTGTTATTCCCATAAAAATGGCTCTATACTAATATATTAATATATTAATGATTTAATATCAACACATTAATATATTAATGTATTAACATATTAATAATTAATATAATACTAAGTTCTGTAAAGGAATTTGGGTGGAGATACACTAAAAGGTCTAGGAAAAATATATCTCTGGAGAGAATTCTCCCCCAGTCAGACTCTCTTGAGTCTCCGACCTCCTGCCACATCTAGTGTCAGGAATACATTGCTTGTAGTGATTGTTTTTTAATGAGAAGAGGGAAGAGTCAGGGAATAAATCTCTAAATTTCAAAGGCAAACTCCAACATACCTTTATTGAAGTTTATATATATGTTTGAAATTAATGGGCTCTCTGGTGATGCTGTAGCTTTTGGAATTCATTCAGAAGGGTTTTAAAATGGGAATGCTGTCAGATTGTGAACTTAAGTGGTATGACCGGTGCCACTATAACACTTTACTACAGAGGCATGATACCCCTTATAACAAACATCCCCTGGCCATATTTTACTGATTTTTAAAAACTTCACACACACACACACACACACACACACACGTTTGAAGGGCAGACCAAAATAAAATATCATAGTACTTAGTGGGGCAATCTACTGTACAAATGAGTCCCTTTTATTTTATCTTGTTTGGTGTTTGGATTCAGATTATCCTAGGTCTTTGGCTATGACGTTCAAATTGATTAAAGTTCCTTGCCAGAGAAAAGTCAGTTGCTTTCAAATCAGTTGGTAGCCTCCCTTTAGTTCACTTCACAAATGAACAATATAGAATCTGTGCTAAATAGCTAGAACAATGAGCCATTACACAAAAGGAATGAAAAACAGGTAACTGGGATGGCAGAGGTGAAAAATTAATAGACAATGGGCTCCTCTTAGTTCTTGGAACTTCCATGTTTTATTTGAACAGGTAAGCTAAGCTACAGTAGGTACGAAATGATCACACTGTAAAACTCTAAGATTCTGCTCAAAGGGAATATGGTTGGGTGGGATTCAAATGGTGCACTCTTAGTGTTATGCAAAACATGTCACGAGAGTGTCTGTGTTTCTGTATGGTTTGCAGGGAAGAGATGTTACTCTTCCTACTAAAAGTCAGAACAAAACACCCCTTCCAGCACCATGTGGCTCAAAGCACCTCAAATAACCTGAGCATCCACAGGAAAGAGAACACACTATGTAGATTTCACTAGCTCCTGGACCAGCAAACCAAGAAAGGAAGATCATTCTGCCAACTGATGCACATTTGAGTAAATTCATGAGACTGAGAATAAAGGACCAGAACAAAGCAAAGATCCTGGCATACACAGACTTGGGAAGGAAACAGTGGCAGCAGAGATCAACAAAGTTTGGGTAATAAAAGAGAGGAAATACATACTGGATCAGAACTGAAAATTTTCTTCAATATCTAAGGTAAGGGTTTTTATTAGTTTCCCTGTTGAGGAGAGATTGAGAGATTTTATCATTTGGAATCTGTTGTACATAAACATGACTTAGTTAGCTACTTGACAAGTGTATATAGTTCTCTTCCCAAAGTGAATATTGAGTCATTTTTATGAATATTTTTGTCAACTTCTCAAAGTCCCCAGTAAATGATTGGCCTGGGCCCTCTACCTGGTTATTGCAGCCAGAGTAAGCATCCCTACTACTTTAACAAATTTTGTGTCAATAACTAAAGTGCATCATCTTCTAAACCCAAAAATTAATCTTACCTTCCAGGACCCATATTTTAAAATGAGTAAAGTTTAAGCATGTATCTCTGAAATGTTTCATCAGTTTCCAAGGAATCATGGCCATTTGCACCAATATCAAAAAATCCTTCAGGTTGCTCTAGTCTAATGGATAGAGAAGAAAATTAGGCTAAATCCAAATTCCTGAAAGACGCTCTGTGATCTTTCCAGCCTCATCTCTATGTTGTAGCCATCCCAGCTGCAGGCCCCTGATAGCAGTGCCAGAGCTTTTCATATCCCTACTGCTTTTGTTACCCTGGATTGGTTTGAACTTTCTCATCTACTTGGCAAATACCTACTCATTCTTAAAGATCTGAGATTTGCATGTTCCCACTCAGTCTCAATAGAATTGCAAACTATCTCCTTTGTGCCCCAACTGCCCTTTATCACCAGTTAGTTATTCCTTCTTTTTCTATCACCTATACCAGTTGGTTTTTCTTATTAGGTTCTTTCCATAGCGGGTTATAAGCTCCTTAAGAGTAGTAATTATGCCATATATCTTCATACCCCAGGTTTTAGAACATTGCCTGATACATAGTAGGCATTCAATTTATTATTTAGTTATGCATTCATTCATTTCTTCCTTCATTCCTTCCTTCAATAAATATTTAAGCATGGCATTTTAATTAAGCCACAATTGTTCTGCACAGGCACATATGAACATGAGTACTTACTCATTAAGATACTTTACAGGCAGTCAATAAGTATGATGTTTGGTAACTAAGTCAAGAATGGGTTGACACGTTAATATATGATCACTAGTCTGGCTGCCTCACAATTACTTGTAGTACTTGTTAACAATGCAGATTCCTGAGCCCCACCTTAAACATATTCAATCAGAATATCTAGGCATTTAGTATAAATATTCTCAAGGTCCATCCATGTTGTTGCAAATGGTAATATTTCATTCTTTTTTATAGGTAAGTAATATTCCATTGTATAAATGTACCACAGTTTCTTTATACAATCATTTAATGATGGGCATTTCAGTTGTTTCCATATCTTGGCTATTGTGAATAGCGCTGCAATAAACATAGGGGTACATATACTTGTATTTTTTCGAATTAGTGTTTTGGATTTCTTTGGCTATATACCCAGGAGTGGAATTGCTGGGTCATAAGGTAGTTCCGTTTTAAATTTTTTGAGGTACTTCCATACTGTTTTCCATAGCGGCTGCACCAATCTGCAATCTCACCAACAGTGCACAAGGGTTCCTTTTTCTCCACATCCTCACCAACACTTGTTGAGAAATAAGTCAGACTGAGAAAGACAAATACGATATGATCTCACTTATATGTAGAATCTAAAGAACAGAACAAATGAGCAAACAAAACAGAAATAGACTCGGAGATATAGAAAAAAAAACTGTTGGTTACTAGATGGGGAAGGGATTAGAAAGAGCAAATTAGTAGACACAATATAGTCACGGGGATATGAAATACAGTATGGGGACTATAATCAACAATGTTGTAAAGATTATGTAAGGTGCCAGATGGGCACTGGACTTATCACGGGATCTCTTCATAGACTGTGTAGATCCATGACCAATGTTCTGTACACCTGAAGCTGAAGTAGAATAATAATGTATGTCAATTATAAGTAAATATATATGTATATATTACATACACACACACACACACACACACAGATAGTCACAGGAAGTGGAGTATAGCATACAGAGGATAGTCAATTGTATTGTAACAGTTATATGTCAGAGGGGTAGCAGCTCGGGGGAGGGGGTTATTAATGTGTGAGGGGTGTAAGTATCTAACTAGTATGTTGCTTTGTACACCTGAAACTGATTAAAAAAAAGACTATCAGGAATTAAGACTCAGGCATCTGTAATTGTAAAAAGCAACTCATGTGAGTTATATGCACACTAAAATTTGGGAATCATTGGGTTCCAAAGAGTATAGACTTTAGAATTCGATGGATTTGGGTCAGGGTTCCAGCTCTGCCATTTATGAGCTGTATGACCTTTGAAAAGTAAATTAACCTCTCAGAGCTTCAGTTTTCTTACTCGTAAAATCAGTATAATAATATCTCCTCATTGGGTGGTTGAGAGGATTGTTACATAAGATACATGAAAGCACCTAGAACTGTACCCCATTACCTAAAAGTGCTTGGTAATATCAATTTCTTTCTAGTCCTCCTACTCTAGCTTTACCTTGCTCCTCAAGGTCTCTTCATCAATCAGAACATGTGAAAGTAAATACGACACCTGTTCCTTAGTTATCCTCCGTGCAAAATCCAAGCAATCCTGACATCATGATAATTTTGAATATGATTGCTTGAAATGTGCTAAAATATTCATACAATAATACATGTGCTAAAATATTCATATTGCTTCTTTCTCTACTCAGGGAACTAATCAGACTTTGATATGCGTTAATCTTTACTTTGACAGAAGTGGCTATTCCCTTTCGAATATATGCCAAGGCTTGCAATAATGTGACAGGATATGTAGGCATTCGTTGCCTCCCTACTTATTTCAGGGACTGGCCTGTGCAAATTAACTTTTTCTTCTCTTTCATGGAAAAACAGATATTTTTTATGATCTTTCATAACATCACCACTATTGTTGCAAGAATCTTATTCCAAATTATGAAAAGCTTCCTTCCATTTCTACACCTCAAAAAATACTCTTATCATTAGTTTGTTTTTCTTTTTTGAAAAAGTGTGGGAGCTGCATACATTTGGAAATTGTTGGAAAAGATAAAATAGAAATGTTCCATGTTGAATTTCCTAATGTTCTTTGTAATGAGAGAGGCATTTTAACTAAAGGTACTGATAGAGAATCACGAGTACGAGTCGGATGTGCTACCACAGGCAGATTATTATCTACAATCAGTTTGCATCTGACTTTTGATGTTATTGCATCATTGGTTTCTATAAATTAGGTTCTCTGTTAAAATTTATAGGATGTTATATGAGTATTCATGTAAATACACTAAATATCTGACATAAATTGTTGGAAAATTGTAGTGCTGATGTAACATGGGGGAAACAAACTTTATAAAAGAACCAAAGATATAATGGAACATGAGAGAAGCAAGACATTTTATTTGGCCTCATTAATACTTCCAAATGGCAAGTATTATTCAAACGCGTTCTAAAGGAAAAGTGTATACCATAACTTGCCTTACATTTGAAATTTTAAATCTTGATTTTTTTTTTCTTACTATATTCTTACCTCAGCTTTCTCACTCCTAAATTACCTTCTAAATAAGATTCCAAGTTCAAGCAAATGTTTTCCAGTTGCTAGGCAACTATTTCACCTAATTGCGAGTTTTCTGTAGTCCACCTACATCTGGACTCTTTTTCAATAGTAAAACAATAACCTTTGCCCTTATACTATATAATATTGAGAAAATTAACATAGAGTTAGTTGAAAATTTGTCTTAAAAAAACTGAATATATATATATATTTAAAAACCCACTAAGTTCATTTCTGGATAGAGGCATGTAAACCTGTCAGTTTATAATTTCAAATATAAACTCTAGCTTTCCTAGAATACCATTCCAGTAGAGGGCTCTAGCTTGCTTTAACTTTAACATGTTACAGAGGAGAAGTCATAGGGAGGCTTTTAAAGAAAAACTTGCAACATAACATTTGAAATGCAGAGTTTCCCCCCTAGCACAACTATGCAAGTGTGTACGTATCTATCTATTTCGTTGTCCCTGCTCAATTTATGGATCTACCTTTCTCTGGTTACACAAACTCATTTTAATCCGTTTATTATATCTTTTTGATTCTTCACTAGTATATTCTCCATGTTAGTTATTTCAAACTATCCACATACTCCTCAGGAGCCCAATCCAGATATTTCCCTCAATCTTGAAACTTTTATTTGTTCTTTTACTGACTTACATAAATAATACATGCTCATTGTAAAAAAATAAAAATGGAAACAATTTTTTAAAAGGATAAAATTTAATTTATCATTACTAATTTCACCACCCAGAAATTATTTTTATGTTACTATTCTATCACTATTTTGGTATATTTACCTTCAGTTTTTATTCTAGAATATATGATATACACTATACACATGTATGTATTGTATTGTATTGTATATAGTTTCTCATCCTGTTTTTTCCATTTAAAATATTTGAAGAATTTTCTGCATTAGGAAATATCCTTCAAAATGTCATTTTTTTCATTGTTGGATAATATTACACTATATGAATGTGCCATAATTTGTTTATTTAGAAATAGAATAATCCTGTGGTGATCACTCTTATGCATATGTTTTCATGGGAAGACCTGAATATATATACTATTTCCCTAGAATATAGTTCTAGAATCAAAATCACTGATCAAAAAATATAGCATTTTTAAGGCTCTTAACGCATAAGGGCAAATTTTCTCTAGTTGTACCTAATTTGCTCTCCTCCTGCTGGTCTAAGAGTACCTGCTTCACTCTACCGTCATTAACATTGGATATTATACTTTCTTTAAAAATCTTTGTCATTTGCTTTAAAAAAAAAAAAACATGGGAGCTTATTATTTTAATTTGCATTTCTTGAATGGAGTTGGTTAATTTAATTTGTTTGAGCCCATTTTATTTTTTCCTATGTAAATTGCGTCTTCCCTTTGCCCATTTTTCTACATTTCTATATTTATCTCATTTCTTATTGACTTACAAGAAATCTTCATGTGTTATAGATCTTGACATTCTGCCAAAAAAAAAAAAAAAATGACCTGCATTCTGAAAATATCAAGGTCATGAAGTAAGCAACTATCCCAGTTTTCCTTAAGCTCAGCTAAATCTCGAGGTCTCAGATCAATCTGTCTTGATCAATATGATCTGTGCTAATCTCCACATATCTTAAAAAAACTCCATACATTTAAACCTTCCATTTTTTATTTTTTGCTGAGCAAAGTCCTCTTCTCCCCCAAACAAATATACTCCATTTGAGGGTATGTATACCCTTTGGCATCTTCTGCATGATAAGAACTCTATTAACTCTAGCATCTATCCTCTTCTTATACTCAAAGAACCTGAGATACATTTTAATAATAACTCCATTTCATACAGAATTCAAATATTCAGATTCCACATGGTGAATAGAAAAGCAAATATTTTTAATCCTTAAGTAATTAATGGAGAAATGAAGTCAGAGATTAGGTGAGCAACTTAAGATCTGCTTAAGTCTCATCTGTTTTTTCCACTAAACCAAAAACTATCCGTCCTTTAATTGACCGGTAGTCAAAACTAGAAAAAACTATAGTTTAAGGCTATTTAAGAATTGACTGTCTTCCCTCAGTCCTGGATTTCTAGGAGGATTCCAGAAAACTGTGGCTATTTGTTACAAAAATTGGAGGGGTGAGGGTTTTATAGTGGCTAGCCCTGCCATGTGGCTTAGACCTGTCATGAGGATTTTACAGTGGCTAGGCCTGTCTCTAAGTGACCAAAGTGACCATCACTAGTAATCAGATATATCGACATACGTATACCCAATATGATGCTCTGAGAAAGACACAACATCACTACAGTGGTATTTATGCTGAAAATATGTAACCTGAATCTAATCATGAGAATACATCCAAATTGAGAGACCTACAAAATGACTGACCAGTGCTGCTAAAAATGTCAAGTCATGAAAGACAAAAGAAGACTGGAATTTCCACAGATGGGAAGAGACTAAAGAGACATGACAATTTTTTTAATCTCTTCGTTAATTTATTAATTAACTTAACAGAGTGTAGAATCCTGGATTAGATCCTGGACCAGCCAAAGGACATTTGGGAAATCTGACAAAATTTCTATAAAATCTGTGGATTAGCCAATAGTATTGTAGCAGTGTTAATGTCCCGCTTTTGATAATTGTACAGTGGTTATGTAATGTATTAACAATAGAGAAAGTCAGGGGGAGGGTATACAGGATTTCTCTGTACTATTTTTGTCACTTTTATGTAAATCTAAAATTATTTCAAAACAAAATATTGAAAAATTGAGGGAAAGGAAGATGAATTAAATTCTATATATTTCAGAAGAAAATTCCCAATATTTTTCCTGGAGGAAAAATTCCCAAAATTCCAAGGATCACATCAATCATTTCCATTCATCAATATGGTCATTTTAACCTCTATAATGTGTGTGTAATGTGAGATGCCTTTCAGCATGTGGAAGGGTCATTTGCTGTGGATGGTGCACCTAATACACAAGGAGAATTTGGAGAAATGATTTTCAGGGTATACAGCAGTCATTCATTAAGCAGACATGCCAAGTCGTATTTTAGGTGCTGAAAATAAAATGATGAGCAACATAATAGAACCCTGGCCTCCTAGAATGTCCAGTCTTATTAAAAAGGAAGTAAAATCAGAACTTAAAAACAAATTTTTTTAATTAAAGTTTATTGGGGAGACAATTGTTAGTTAAGTTACATAGATTTCAGGTGTACAATTCTGTATTACATCATCTATGAATCCCATTGTGTGTTCACCACCCTGAGTCAGTTTTCCTTCCATCACCATATATTTGATCCCCTTTACCCTCATCTACCACCCTCTTCCCCCCTTACTCTCTGGTAAATTTTTTTGGCAAAAACTGGAAGGTCGACTTCTCAGTATGAAAATGCTGTTGGGGAAATGGGGTCTTAAGTCAGAAAAAGAAATTTGTTAGAAAAATTGAAGAAGGTACGGCTGTCGTCTGTTACCATGCTCTTGATGCGTAAATGCAGACCATTATTCCATGCTTGTAAGTGGGGAGAAGAGCAGAAGTCAGAAAAGTGGATTACCGGATAGAAAAATCACCAGAAAGTAATAAGTGGGACAGACTGAAAGGAAAGAGTGAAGGGAGGAAAGGTAGAAATGAGAACCGTTGCAGTCAGTTTATAACATGACTTAGGCCACAATCACTGCAAGAAAAGCTGGCAAGTTGGAGATTAGTAAAAACTCCGCAGAGCTGAGATTAATTACAGGTGTGTCTGCAAAGAGGCTAGGGGAAAGGATTGAGGATGGAAGACACGCAAGAAGAAAACATCAAATTGAGGACTGCTGAAACAGGGAATGGTAGGTACATGGACACTTCGACCAAGGGAGACTAGTCACCTACAAGTTTTGGAAACTGGAGGAAGGAACGCGTGGGAAACAAGAGAGTCCAGGTGGTGCCAGGGTGGCTGCGTGCGTGACCGGGGTGCGGCCAGCGCCGGGGCTTGCGGACCCGGGGCACCCCGGCTGGGTGCGCGTTGTGGGAAGGTTGCGGGGCGGACGGGGGCGGGTGTGCGCTATGTTTGGTGATGTCATTGCAAGTCAGTGAGCGGTGAAATTTAACACCGGCCGGATTTGCTTGGCTCCTCTTCTTCCAGGGGAAGCAGCCGGCGGCAGTCAACGCTGAGCGCCTTCAGTTGCCACCGGCCCCCTCACACCGACTAGATTTTTCGAAGTGGGTGTGTGTGCTTGTCTGACAAATGTTCCGGCGCGGGTTATTTCCAAGGACTTCCTCTCAACCTCCCCCCACCCCCCTTCATCTCCTTCCCTCCCCCTCACCCCTTTCTCCTCCCAGGCCCAAAGCAGAGGACTCCACTGGAGTCACAGAGTCGCCTTTGAACCGCAAGTGAACTCGAGGGCTGCACTCGCAGCGAAGCTCCCACTGCTGCCAGCGCCCCGCCGCCGGCCAGTGAGGTCTCCCTCCTCGCCCGCCCTCCCAGGGCAGCGCTCCCCCCGGGCTCACCCGTTTCCTAGCTAGGGAGCTAAGAAACCTAGCTGTCTACCCTTCGGGTGCTATTTCTCTCCTTCCCCATCTCCTCCTCCCTTTTGTTGTTGTGGTGGTGGTTTTGGAGCATCATTTTCATGTGATTTTGTTTTCCTTTTTCATGGACAGTACCTGCACCCCTAGCAGCTCGGAGTTGGCTTCTGTTTTCCGTTAGCGCTTCGCTGCACGGACAAATGCATACAAATGCATTTAGGAGCCCACAGGACAAGGCGTGGAAAGGTCTCCCACACGGCAGAAACGTAAGTAGCCCACCCGCCGGGGCAGGGGTTAGACCAACCCTTCTCCCCACCCCCTGAATCCGCTGAGTGGGTTGGAGATCTGTGCTCCCGCTCCTTGGCACTTTTTGAAGTTGGGAGCCGCGTGCAGCCGTGGCATCCTCCTCTTGTCTCCTCAATTTGTAAAATACCGTGTTTGAAAGGAAGCCTTCTGCCAGCGGCTCTCTCAGACAGTTTATGCTAAAGAGATCCTGCAGCTCCCGAGCGAAAGCTGGCTGACTCGAGTCCCGACGCAGGCGGGAGCGCCTCCCGCGGCTCCGGAGCTGGGCTCCTACGCCCTCCTGGGCTCCAGCTCCCACAGCCCTCGCGCCCTCCTTCCCTTCTCCTCCCTTGGGGCCCTGGCTAAGGTCCCGCTTCTCTGCGGTGCTCCTCTGGGCGTCCTGCCTGGGGATTGCTGGGGCGCTAGAGGTGCCTGGGCTCTCTGTGCGCGCAGCTTGGACTGCCAGGCACAGGCGTGGAGCGGGGTTGCGGAATAGGGAAAGAGGGTACCCGCGGAACCTCAGGCATCAGGGCGCTGCTAGACACAGGACTCAGAGGCAATTGCCTCGGGCCCTTTGGAGGCCAACAAACGTGCTGCCCCTCTGGGTCCGGGGCTGCGCCCTGATCACTGGCTTGTCACTGGGGAAGGGGCTGGACGCGGGGGTCGGGATGCTTTTTCCGGGGAGTGTTCGCTGGGGCTCTGGCACCCCATCTTCTTTTGGGGAGCTTTACCTGCTCCCACCCCCTCACTGGGAAAAGAGCGTGGATGGGGGCGTGGGGGTGCATGGCCTTGGCTGGCTGCCCTGGTCCCTCGGGAAGAGGTCAGTGGGGTATGCAAGTTTGCTTCTGGCCCCGGGGGCGAAAGGGACCAAAGTGGCTGTGGTGGTTCTCTGCCTAGAGGCTGCCCCTCCGAAGAGTAGGTGGGAGGAAGGCAGGGGGCGGAACTGACGGTGGCAGCTGAGGGAAGGCGGAGGCGGGGTGCGGAGAAAGACCGCCTTGTGGCAGTGTTTGTATGAACATGTGCTTCCCAGCCGCGTGCAGCCGAGCCAGTCTAGAGCTCGCCTGCTCTCTCCTTCGACCCCTGGAAGCCCCCGAAACTGGGCTTCCCGACTGACGGAGGATGCACCTCCCCAGTTGCCGGCATCCAGAGGAATCAGTGAGGAGGAACCTCTGCAACCCTGTGCGTGCGGCGAGGTGCGGGGGGCGGGCAGGGAGACCTAGGTCCAAGAAGAGGTCAGGCTCTGCGGGCCGCCTTCCTCAAAGAGGCTTAGGCAGGTTCCACTGGCTTCCCAGGCAGGTTTCCCGTTGCTTTTCTTGATAAAAGCCCCATCTGAATGGAATCCACGAGAAAGTGAGACCGGGGGCGCAGCAGGTCCTGCGGGACCGGGACCGGGAGCATCCTCCCGCTGAATGGTGGAATGAGCTGGGGCCCCCGGGATGCAGAGCCACCAGGAGAGGCTGGGTGAGGCCCTCCACCTCGCAGCTTCCCTGCCCATCCCTGCGCCCTTCTTTCTCTCTCTGCCAGCTCCCGCCCCTAGGGCTTTCTCTTTGCGGCTAAGGCCTTGTCCCTGCCTTGGTAGTTGTGACCAACCTCTGAATTAAAGCAGATCTTCTGCTCCTGGCCTCTGTCTTGTCTGGTTTACACTTCCCTTCCAGACGCTCCCAGAAAAGGCCCTGCATAAATTCTTGGGCAGTTTGGGGTTTGTAAATTGGGTCCAGATGATTGGGGGGAGGGAGGCAGAGAAACCAAACAGAGTGGATTACACCGAGGAACTTCTGAGGAAAAATTAGACTACTTGGAATAGGAAAAGAACCCTTGTGGAGAGACTTCGGGGTGGGTAGCAGATCGGGGTGAAGGCATTGGTCTCCCCTGCCCTCCTGGAGTGCCTCTCTGCCAGGGACCTTGCAGCCTCTTCCATATCCAGTTTGTTCCACTACAGTTGCCAGTGGGGGTAGGTGGTACAGAATTAAGGGTAATTCAAGGTTACATCAGATTGCAGCCCCTCACAGCTCCAACCACACATATGCAAAGTGGAGAAAAAATAGTTGCTTATTGAGCTGTGAAAATTGTTTCACAAAAATATCCAATTTCCCTAAAAAAGCAACAACCAAGAGTTCTTTGGTTTGCAAAAAAAAAAAAAAAGATACCCACCCTATAGGGAGGGAACTTGGGAGAAGCAGCTGATTAGCTGATGATAATGTCATGCAACTGAGTTAAACCTTAGGATCCCCTAATGAAATCCCTGAGGTTTTCATTTTCACCACCCTTTTGAGTTGACCTTTTGCAAGAGGGGCAGTTTTTGTTTTTTTGTTTTGTTTTGTTTTTTTAAATCACAATTCTGATTAGTCATCCCAAAGCATTTACAGTTTAAAACTGTATCCTTAAAGACGTTTTATTTCATGGGACTACTTTCAGATATGTTACCTAATGTGAATCTGTGGAATTAATAAGAGGAAATTAGAACCAAAAGTCAGTGTTAGATACATTGCTTTAACATATTATTGGAAAGTCTCCCAGGCAGGCTATCATGGTACATAAAGGGTTTCTATAACCAAAGAAGGGAGAAATTTTTGGGTATAAAGACCTGTTTCCTAGTTGGCATGAAATTCTTTCTTTCTTTCTTTTTTTTTTTTTTTTTGAGTTGCTTAGTTATCTTTGTGTTCAAGGAAATGTTTAAAATAAACTGATGTCTCAGGGAGAGGAATTGTAATTTATGGAAAGTGATTTTGAATGTTGTTTAGACTTTCTGCTTGGTAATTTGTGAAGTTGCAGGAAAAAAATAAATTGTATTATGGGAATTAGAATAACTGCTAGTTTCCTTGTCATGCTTTGCAACTATGACTTATTTTAGAATTTGTAATTCTGATTGCGAAGTAAAGACCATTTCATTTTCATTCTCATAAAAGGCTAACATTATTCTGTCATTTATTCACTCATCATTCATTCATTTATTCAAAAAATGTTTACTGAGCTCCAACTATGTGCCTAGCATGGCTCTAGGCAGAAGGGATACAATAGTTGAGCAAAACAAACACAATTGCTGCCCTCCTAATGTGCCCAATTTACTGTAGGAAACAAAAAATAAAACAACCAACTACAACAAAACGAGATAAGGGTGTGTACAGGACAACACCTACCAGCCTTGGGTAAGTAGGAATGAGAGAGAGGGGTGAAACTGGAAGGAAAGGCATTAGACCAAAGGAAATGAAATCTAGACTGAAACCTAAGTGGGAAAGGCATGGACCTTTCCGGACAGAGAGAACAGTAAATTGTTCATAGGGAAGACAGCACAGTGCATTTGAGGGCCTGAAAGAAATGAAGTTGGTTGCAGCACACATTCTAGGTAGCTGTGGATCTGAAGAGAGAAACAGAGACCAGATCGAAAAGGCCTTTAAACCAGGTTAGTTTCTCAGCTAAATAAATGGAGGTTATGATGGCCTGACTTCTTGATCTTGGGTTCAGTGCGAAAGTAGAAGATGCTAGAGAAGATGTGTATTTGTTGAAACTCAGACCACCTGATATTTTTATTGACTGATTCATTCATTCATTTAAACATTTTTATTTAACAGTAGTATGTACCAGGGAATTTGCAGTGCTAGGCAGCAATCAGCTTAATAATCTCTGTGGTCTTATGAGGACAGGATAGTTTAGATGTAGGTGTTCTTCCTTGCTACTGACTGGACTCTAGGCATTTTGATCCCTGGAAGTCCTTAAGCGTTTACCTCCCATGTACTTCATGAATTGCCTGCGTGCTTGGAATTTAACCAGAAGTTCTAGTATGCTTCACACTGGATTGGTTATACAAGTAGGTACCTGTTGAGTTGAACTGATACTCTAAGAAATTTATTGTGTATAAGTTAGTGATATTTTACTCCCTGAAATCATCCAACTTTATCCCCACTGCTGGGATGGGAACTATTTTTCAGTTATTTTGGGAACAAAGGACAGAAATTTTACTATTTCTGGATCTTAGCAGCTAGTAAAGAACAAAATCTGTGAAGCTGTCATAACTTAAAGACGTTTTTGGCTTGTAAACATAGTGTGATGGAAATTGTTGAAATTATTGATGTATATCACATGTGTGTGCTTTTCAGATTAGTTCACCCTTTCTGATTGGCTTAAATAAAACACAACGCATAAAAAAAGTTTCCTACTCACAAGATAAACAAGTCCTTCTTACTATTATAAATTGGATCTATGTAGGAATGAGCATCAGTAGCCTGTAGACATATATCATAATACCTGAGGGCCTCATGGGTGCCCTGAAGAAAAAGACACCTGGGATTCCCTAAAGTAACTTAGATGCTTCAGATAAAGAGAAAATTGAAGAGCTCCAAGAATTATTTAGGGAAGGTGCCTGGGATGGATATTAGTTCCTTAAATATTCTGAGTATGTCTTTGGATATCTATTTCCTGCTTGATCCCCTTTTAGGCCTCACCCCTCACATGTCTGGTTATGTTTTGACTATGGCTTATCTCAAACTGAAAACGTGGCTAGCAGACCAGACACACCGAGTATTTCATATTTTGTTAGATACCCTTAGATATTAATATCATGGGTTATATTTTCCAAACTCTTTATTGAATGTTTGTTACCTTATTATTGACTTCTTTTAGACCTGGTCTGATTTTAATAAGTGTCTGAGTGTATATACTCAGTTACTTTATATTAGTGACACATGATCGAGACACAAACAAGTGAACAAAAACAGACATGCCTTGAATATTTGGAGAAAATGATATTTAATATACTAACTAGACTTTTTGTTAGAGTAATCTAAATATAGGAGCGAATTAGCAAGCTTCGTAGACTATTTTAGGTTACTTAATTAAAAGAATATTGGCCAGAACCATAGGAAAACCTTTCTAGATTTGTGGTTAAATAACATGACCTTTATGTATAGTAATTTATAGAACGTCTTGCTAAGGAATTTGATCTTGATCCTCTAACGCCAGTATACTAAGAGGATACCACCACACACACAAATTTTAGGATTTTACATTTGGAAAATAAGATGTAAAATTTATATTATGTCATCACATAATAGATGAGTCAGATAAGACTCTGAAAATTGAAATGACCTGCCCAGGGTCACACAGTAAGTTAGAAATAGGACCAGAATTAGTCTTTTGATTCCCAGTGCAGTGTTATTATTAACCATTGTGGGGACAGAGCCAGGAGTGCAGTTTCCAGGCTCTGGCCCTCGTGGAAAGGTGCTGGCTCAGGTAGTAAATGGCCATCGACTGTGATTGGATGGCCATCAGCTGTGGCTAGTTGGCCGTCAGCTGTAACCAGTGAGCCATTGGCCACTAATATAACTATTGTGGCTACGCTAGCAGAAAATGGGGGCTAGCAAGAAGATGGGGGCTGAGCTAGTAGGCGGCGGAGTGTGGATTGCTGATCGTGTGGCCCCCGTCTCCTATGTCTCCAACCCAGCCGCCAGTGAGACTATAGCGGTATGGCTCCCTTACCTATGGCTCATTGGGTGTTCCTTTTCGGCCTAGCCACATCCTGCGTTCTTATGTAGGGAGCGGGAGCTGAGACCCCACACGCCGCCCCGTATGACAACCATGTTGTTTTCTTACCAACAACTTAACACAGTTTTAATTTTAATTTATTCAAGGATGCCAGCATGTCTTAGCACTATATGCACAGCACAACAGGGGAGAAGCACAAAGCACAGTTGCTGCCTGTGGGGACTGAGTCGCAAAGAGTAGTTTCTAGGCTCTCGGCCTCACGTGGAAAGGTGCTAGCTCGGTTATTAAATGGGCATCAGCTGTAATCAGATGGCCATCTGCTGTGGCTGGGTGGCCATCAGCTGTTACCAGTTAGCCATTAGCCACTAATATAACTGCCGTGGAGGTAGGGGGTTGGTTGTTTCTCAGAGAAGCTGAGGGCGGATTGTGGATGGTGTTGCTTCCTCCTGTGTCTCAGCCGGCCGCCAGCGAGACTAGGGTGCAGGAAGACCCCTTGTTGGGGTACTGGCGGATGTTTGCTTTTGCCTGGACCAGCCGTCATCTAGAATATAGTAATGTGACTTCTCTATCTATGGCTCCGTTGTTGTTCCTTTTTGGCCTCACCATATCCTGCGTTCTTATGTGGGGAGCGGGAGCTGAGACCCTGCAGGACACTGCCCTTGACAAGTATATCATCTATTGCTGCTGTGGAAACGTGATATTTTTTTCTTTATTAAGTAAATGTAATATCATGGGGGGATGGGGTGAACTAAACCAAAGTAATAAACAAGCCCAGCCCAGCTAGATATTTCTCAAAAAACTTGGGTTCATTAAGACATCCAATTTATAGTGATGGAGTTTAGCTCTTTATCAAACTGATTATGTCAATTAAACTTGACATCTTTTCTGTGTTCCCACTTCAGAGATGAGAATAACAGTTAAAATGAAAACAACAACAACCAAAAGAAGTCTTACATTTACCCTACCATAGCAGATTTTTAAAAAATTCTCTTTTTTCTTCTTTCTCTCTTTAGACATACAACTAAAAGTATCCAGATATTACTTTTCCCGTGTTAAAAATTAGGTCCATAGGGAAGAATTGAATTCCTTAGTCATTGGGCGATGTTATTATTCTTTCCTGTTTAAAAATATTGACTGTGTAACTACCACCTTAAAAAAATGGATAAAAGGTGAGACCTGTTGCTTGCTCAGATACTGACTTAATTAATCATAAAAGGTACACACGTATAGGCTATAATAAAGTTAAAATTAAAGCATTAAGAGTATAGAGACCTCTTTAGGGATTATGGGAAATGTCATAGAGCAGGTGTTGTTCAAATTAGGCTTTGATATTTAAGATTCTGACAGGTGGAGACGGAGAGGGCATTTCAAACATTTACAAGGTCTATCCAGGGAATAGAGAATAACAGGGAATGGCTGGAGCTTTGGGGGTATCAGGTGTAGTGGGATCCATATTGATAAAACAAGATGGCTGGAGCTGATTGATACGGGCCTTGAACACCTGGTGAGGAACTTGATTTGTCCCGTTCTTCCTTACTTGGCTCTTAGTTTTCGGCATAATTGGAAAATTGAATCTCTATTTCAGTCATCGATCTCCACCTCTCCATTAGTCATCAGTTTTAGTACATAGGTCCACTTACATAAGGTATGGCTTAACTGATTTGTCATAATCCCCTAAAATCGCATGGCTAAGGGATGATGTTTGATGTATTCAGGTTTTCCTGCCTCACTCCAGGAATGGACTTGTTAACATGTCTAGAAAGAACTGTGTTTTCCATTTATCTCCCCTGAGGTCATTGGGGAAGTCTATGGGTTGGCTGAATTGCAAAGTGAATAGTGCTGATTGTTGTTAGTTAGCTTTACTCTGAATGGAGAAATCCCTGTTGAGTTGTTTTTAAGTTCTAAGTGAGTCAGATTACCTCGGGCAGGTAAGACGTGCTTCCTTCACTTTCCATTTTCTACTGAAACAGCATAATTTTGATGCACTCATCTTCAGTGACTATAATCCTGACCTATTTTCTAGTCTCACGGATATATATACATATATATATGTATATATATGTATATATATCCTGCCAGTTATTTGTTGAAACTATAAATTGGAAAGGAAAGGAGCCTCCTTTTACTCAAACTCTAGATCATATTGGGACCCATTCTGGAGGACCCAGAGAAATCAGTTTAATTACGCACAATGGTCCTCAACTTTGCTTGCAGATTAGAATCACCTGGGAAGTATTTAAAAATCCTTGTACCACAGACAAATTCAAGTCAGAATCTCTTAGGGCAGGTGTGGAGAGGGCAGGACCCAAGTATTAGTCGTTTTTAAAATTCCCCAGCTGATGCTTCTGTGCAGCTAAGGTGAAACAGATCCAAAACAGGTATACCTTACATCACTTCTATTCCAGAAGACTAGTTTTTAGAGTGTGATCCCCAGAATAACACCATCAGCATTGCCTGGGAACTCACTATAAATGCAAATCCTCAAGCCCTACTCCTGACCTAGTGAGTCAGAAGCTCTCACGGTGGGACCCACCAAGCTCTTATGGTGGGACCCAGCAATCTTTAGCCCTTCAGGTAATTCTGATGCATACCAAAGTTAGAAAACCAATCTAGAGCAGTAGAAAAAGATTAAAGGGAGGGGGGATGGTTCAAATAATCTTATTTGTGTTATTGTCACAATAACCAATGTTCTAAGTTGATTTTCTGAGTTTGGTACCCATACAATCTATATTAGAATCATCTAGTTAAAAATGCATATATCTTAAGGATCCACTTAAAATTTATGAATCATGGCTGTGGCAAGGCCCAGAATCTGCCTTTTCCATAAGCCCTTTAGGTAATTTTTTGGCAAACTAGCATTTGAGAACCAGTTTTAAATGGATGACACCTTTTGGGAATCTTTTATAGGCTTCATTAAAATATATGGTTCAGGTCTTTGCCCAGACTAGTCGAAATTTCTGTAATGATTCAGTTGATTAGTTTGTAGAATTAATTATAGTCAAGTATCCCATCAAAACCTTACCTTATAAAAGGTAAGTTCTCATATTCAGTTCTCTTTACTGAATATGACCACAAAATGTGCATTTTTCACTTAGTGAAAAATGGTTAACACCATTGTAATACAAATAATATTTCCATTATACCATGGAGAATCGTAAAATTGTATATTGTTGACTCACTTTGTTTCCTATGTTAAGATGCTCTTTATACTAATTGATAAAAGTAAGACTTACTGGTAATAGACAATGTATCATTTACTACTAGTATACCAGGAACTTAATGGAAGGAAAAAATGATTTTCAGAGGGCTCTGTAATCACTTCTTGCAGAACTGTATTTTATAAGAATAGATTTGGGGAGTCCTTGGGTTAGAATGAAAAGCAGAATGCTATATATATTAGCAAGAATAAGATAATACTGTTTTCAGCATGTTCACATCATTACTTTTTAAATTTTTCTCTATGATTTTCACTTGAGAGGTAGATATAGCCAATTTTGAAGACTGTTCAACAAAATCTATCATGTTTGGTTATACTAAAAAAAAATCACAAAATATTTTCACTTATTAATATGAATTAATCAAGCATTTTGATTTGTGGGGATTGAGTATTGTGCTCACAATTACTTCTAATGGTCGTGGTAACATCTACAGGCCATTGCTGTTTTCATAAGCAAAGAAAAAGAATCATGAATCTAGTTCAAGTGATTTGAATATGGTGTTTAAGTGGCTTTTACATATAAACATTCATTTAAACAAATAACTGGTTTTGCCATTTTATAATCACTATGGTTAGTGACTATAAGTTGTATTATTTTGTACAAATTTCTATTACTTCATATAAAATTGCATGCATGGTAATTTGAAATAATAATAATGTCATCTATACTAGTTCTTGTTTATTGAGTATTTCCTATGTGCCAGATATTGTTTTGTGTGTTTTACATGAAGTTTTTTTCAGTTAATCTTCAAAAAAACCTTATGAAACAGATTTAACAGAGGAGGAAACAAAGGCAAGGAGTGATAAAATGTGTGCCCAAGTCACATAGTAAATGGCAAAGCTGGACCTTAAATCCAGAGCCCTTGTTCTTAACTAATATGAATATTACAATACTGTGTTAATTAAAATAATAGCTTAATTATTCATCTTGCTCTAGAGTTCATTTTGGATTTTATATGATTTATAGGTTGTAAGTGTTCAACTAAGTTTTTCCCAATAACTTTTCTTTTTTCAGGAAACTGCTTCTTCATTTTATTGTGCTATGTGTGACATGGGGTGCTGTTCACGCACAAGAACAAGGTAAGAATGTTACCTTGATACTTATTTGCTTATATACAAGCTCTGCTTTCAGACAGTAAAAGTATATGACTTGAAAGTCATCATAACCTTAAGTTCAACATTAAATAATAAAAATGTCTACCCACTACAATGAGAGTGTAAGGGTGAAGGAACCAATTTTTTGGGGAAATATGACCTTTAAGAAGTTACTCAGATCTTCCACCTGTGAAATTGCTTACATTTTTAAGCAATCTCTCTATAAAAGGGAAGTTTTGTACAGTAAAAAGGCTTCGCTTGTGACTTCACTTGAAGTGGGAGTTCTTGAGGGTGGCAAACTGTGACTGAATTACCTTTGTACTTCTTGAAAGAACACAAGCATACGCTAACTGTTCCTTCTAGATTTACATCATTAAGAAACAAAATAAAATTTGCATAGCAGTAGGTTTGGGATTTTATTTAATTCAAATGGAGAGGTTTGGAAAATAGTTCAATGTTTTGTTTTGTTTTTTTGCTTGCTAGCTAGTTGCTCTGGTAGTGTGCTGATAGAGTTTAAGGAATCTATGTATACCCTAATTTATTCATTTATTGAACAGTGTTTCTAAAGTAGCTTCTATTTGCCACATGAAATTCTAATTGCCAGTAATTGAAATACAAATAAGATAATGTCTCTGGTCTCAAAGTGGAAGCAAGTGCCTTTGTCAAAGGTTAAAAAAAACACCACCACCAAAAAAACCTTAAGTCAAAGAGAAAAACCCTGAAACTGTACTGGATCTGCTGACAATATCACCATGGCTTCCATTTTCTCTCTTCTGCCTTTTATCAGCAGGTCTGCCAAGTTATTCATTCTGACAGGTCAACTTTTCACTTCAGTGAGCCACCTGTTAATTTGATCAATCTACAAAAATAACAGTAAGAAAAAGACAAGTAACCAAAGAGAAATAAATGAAATATATGTAGGTAGAGAGAAGACAGAAAGCAAAGAGTGGTACTCTATCTGATTGACCAAATTGACAAGTGGACATAGATAAATATTCTGTCAAATAACATGTAGGTTAATTAAATATATATCTTGGAAGGCAGTTTCTAATTCTTTTTTATGGGGAAATGATTAAATGAGCTCACACATTACATGTAACTTCATGCAATGCTTTTCTTGACCAAGTCATTTCTGTTCTTTATTTTGCTTTAAGCAATCATAAAAAAGAGAAACTGTATCTCTTAATTTCTTGTTATTATTACTATTACAGTTTCTGAAAATTTATTATGTACCAGTCACTGTGGTAGTAGAATACATATTTTCTCTACCATGGCATCATTACAGGGTTTTTATAATTAAGCCCACAATAGGATTGCTGAAACCAAGATTAAGAATAACTAACTTCCCCAAGGGTTACAGACTCATAAAGGGAAGAACCAAGATTTGAAATCAGGTATTTTGACTACAAAGTCTATAAATTCTTTAAAAATGAAACGTCTTGGACCATGGGGAAGAAAAGAAAGAGAAGAATTGCCATTATTAAGTCAGTATCGATTTAGTGTCTAGTCCTTTGCTGGTACTTTACATATTATTCTAATCTTCATCATGAACCTTCAGGGTAGGTATTATAGATGAAGAAACTGAGACTCAAAGAAGGGGCTTGCCCAGACTCATACAGCTAGGACTTGAATCTACGTATGCCCTCGCTTCACAATTTGCATGAGCTGGTGTTCTGAGTTTAGTAATTTACAAAATGTGTCAGTATCAAAATATTAAAAACCCAGGCAAAGAAAGATATAAGAAAACTGAATATTGATGAATAGATTTTTTTTTTAAAATTCAGAAACTACGAAAGGAGTAAATGAAAGAAATAGTATCTTTCAACCTTAAGATTTCATTTATATTAATAGAATACAAAACGTGCTCTTTTATTACAGGGTGAACCTCATAATTTTTAGTTTTCCTATAACCATAAACTTGTATTGTGAATTCTTAACAAAAAGGAAAATCTTTTAAAAACTTCTTTGAGTTTAGAAATTTGCATACTCTGAGCACAAAAAGAAATGAAAATAGTAGTACAAGTATGTTATCAAAAACTTAGAAGTACTTTTTTCCTAAAATAAATTTTTTTTTGTTGACTTGTCATGATATAATAATGTAACATTTAATCAGGAGATTAGAAAATAATTTGCAAAGAAATTGTGATTTTATAATTATCACAAATATCATTTGCAATCTTAATTTAATACTGCTATATATGTCTATTTGAGCTAGAGATTACCCCAAACTAGACTTCTCAAAAATAAATGTTTATTTATGCTTATGAGAGTTTTCAAAACTAAGAAAAGTATAAAAGTAAGACAAGTATGTAATTTAAAAGTCAAATTGTACTACAAAACAGTATCCCTTGACCTTACCCACACCTGCAACTGTCTGCTCAAATTCTTTTTTAACTCCATCTTTTGGTTTTAACCTCCATATTTCTTAATAATATGGTTATATATTGTATTGACTTCTAATTTTTGATGCTGAGGTTTTAACATTTTTATACTATCATATGCTCTCTCTTCCCATTCTTCTATCCTTTCAATCAATATAGCTTTATAAAAAATTTTGGTTACATTAATATTTATGATTTACCTTATGCCCATGTACGTACTTTTTTTAAACCACTGAGCCATGTACATTTATATTTTCTTTCCTCTACAATATAAGGTTGTCTCCTTTTTTGGCTTGCTTTCTTTTCCTTGTCACTATCACTAATTCTCAGATACTCCAAAAGAATTCTAGAATGTCTTTGAAAAATATTTTCTAAAAAAATACACCAAATACTCTAACCATTTTATTGTTCTCTTGGAGTTGTCCCTTCTAGAATGTCTGTTTACTGTGAATTGGTAGTCCTCTAAGCTTCCCATAGAGTTGATGTCTCTCACCTGTGTTAGTTAGATCCAGTGACTTGGAACTCTTATTTTTCTTTTTCATCATCTATTTTCTTATTTGAGTGGAGCATTATAACCAGTAGCGTCCTGACAACTTGAACTTAGGTGGTACACTCTTTGTAACATTACATTTCTGAGAATGTGTTTACTTCACTCATATGCTTGAGAGTAGTTTGGTTGGGTATAGAATTTTAGGCTGTAAATAGCTTTCTCTCAGAATTTTAAAAGTTTTCATCTATTGTTTTCTGGCTTTTAGTTAAGAAATCTGATATTTATTCTTGTTGCTTTATATGTGACTTTCTTATTTTACTCTTTAAACCCTTAAGATCTCTGTTTATCCTGGCTATTTTGAAATTTCACAATGATGTGCCTTGGTACTGGTCTTTTTTTTTTTTTTTTTTCCAATTTATTGTGCTGGGCACTCAGTAGGTCCTTTCAATGTGGAAACATCTTTCATTTTCTGCAATTTTTCCTGTGTTCTTTCTCTATGATACATATTTTTCCTCTTTGTAGAAATCCTGTTGGTCTGATATTGGATCCTGTTTTCTAATCTTTGTTTTTTATTCTATTTTAGATTAGATTTTCACGAGTCACTATTTCAAACATTTACATTATTTCTGCTGTATTTAAATTTTTAAGAGCTTTCTCAGATAGTCCCTTTAAAAAAAATAGCATCTTGTTCTTTTTTTCTTTGATGCAATATATACTCTTACCTTTCTAAAGATGAAAATAGTTTTTTTGAACTTCTTTTCTGCTCCCTACATTGTCTTTGTTCCTTACAAATTTTTGTTTGTTTTGGTCTTTTAAGTTAAAAAAGTTCTTCAGCAGTCTGTAGTACCTGTGTTATTATTTAAAAGTAAGGCACTAGAAATGTGCTTGAGAACTTTGCATGGGTAGACTTGATAACTGGTATACTTTACATAGATGGTCTAAAGTACATGAGGTAGGTATTAACTGACCATCATGTTGTTGGACTGCAAATGTCAAAGGCTATCCAGTTTCTTTAGAGAAGAATCCTCTAGTATCTTATTTGTAGAGTATAATCCTGTTTGTCACTGTTACTGAAGTTACATGATATAAAGAGGTTCTTGCGGGGGGCCAAGAGGGGTTTGTCTCACCATTTAGTGTGTAGATTTTAACTGAATCTCCTCGTTCTCATTATAGTCCTTCTCTTCCATCTTCTGCTATGATTGATTCAATGTTTCTACTTCAGTAAGCTTGAATCTTCTGTTAGGTTCTCAAAGCTTCTTACACAGACTTTCAAACCCTCCCTCTCCACCCCATTTGAAGCCCTTTGCCTCTCTCCTGAATACAGTGATTTGGTGCCTTCAATTCTTGAGCCTTTGCAGGATTTTGTGATACGAATTGTCTCGCCTGTTATTAGCACCTGCCTGTGCAAGCCCTTAGTGTACAGTTTTTTCAGCTATGCTAATTCCTTCATGTGTTTTTCCATCTTTAAAAAATGTTTTGATATCTCTTATCTGCTGTTGTCTCTTCTACCCATTCACTTTACCCATGTAGTTTTAAACAACATATGCTTATTCTCATTTTAGTGAGATTTTGAGATTGAGCAGAGATATTTGTTATTTGCCATGTTTTCAGTTATTCCTTTAAGTTTTAGCACTACTAAAAAAAACACATTTAAATTATCCTATTAATAAATATTAATTTTGTATTTGTTTTATAATGAAGTTTTAGGTATAACCTAAATAATAAATGATTTTACTTCAAGAAAAAATTAATAATTTAAGGCTGAGTTTCCTGAATATTTGACAGATATTGGTCCCTATTCTTATCTGACACAGTCTACTTTCCTTCTTACTCTGTCACTGTTGGTGGGCTGGGCGCCAGTGAGATTGGCATAGCTTTAACACCTCTGCATGATAACTGTATCATGAGAGATGTGTACCTAGTTTTGAACATATACAGCATTCTAGGGCTCATCATCCATAGGTGTGAAAACCACATGTATAGAAATCCTTATGTGTAGAATAGTCATCTCCAAGAAGAGTATTTCCTCTGGAAATTAATCCAAAAATGTGTTTATTGTTAACACAGAAGCAGCTCATTCTAGTTATAGTAACTCCATGTATGTTCTGTCAAAACCCCTGATGGACATTAAGTAAAAATTTTACATGTAGTAAGTTAAGGCTTCATTTCTCATTTCATAAATAAGTTTGCATTTATCTCTTTATCCAGAATAGATGTATTATTTACATTAAGATTACTTTAAAGTCTCAATTGCCACTTTTCACATACCCAGTGTGACAGTGGTGCTAAAAGCCAGAAGCTTGGGTTCATGTCCAGGTTCCAATGCTTACTAGCTGTGTGTGACCTTGAGCAAGTTCCTTAAATACTCTGTGCCTCATTTTCAGCAATTCTAAAGTGAAGATAATAATAATTCTTACTAGTAGGGTTGTTGTGTGGATCAAATGAAATAATACATGTAAAGTGCTTAGTGCATGTCTGTTATATGGTGAACATACAATAAATTTAGAGAAAGAATACTTCAAATCTTTTTTTCTCATATGCTCATAAAGTTAAAAAAAAAAAAAGTTGGTCTTAAACAATTTCCTTTTGTTCCTTAACTCAGTGAGCTGACAGCCAGGAAGCCTCTATTTGAGTCTTTATTCTGGTACTGACTGTTTGGCTGAAACTGCACAGAACAATAGAAAGTGGATATTGGGCAATTATCTAGATAATTTAGTCAATGGGTAAATATGTAAGGAAAAGAAAAGGATATTGAAACCTGTATAATCTTTCTTGTTGACAACTTTGGTAATTTTATTTTAAACTATCATTTTATTTTTTCATCCTTGCAAACTAGAAAGAATATAGCTTTGGGGACTTAACTGATCCAGGTATATGAAAATTTTAAACAGTGAGAAATCATTAAAATTAAGTGCTATATTATATTAGTTCTTTAATAATGAATTAGCACTGCGATTTATTATACTCTGTCAAGTGATATTGTTCTGTACTTTTAATATAAAATTTGAGAACTTTTAAAAAAGTCTTTTAAGCTACCAATTACAAAGAAATGTGAGAAACCTTGCATTTTGAGGGCTGAACAGAGTACTACCCTTGTGCCTCCAGTTTGTGATAGAATATTGTTGGTATTGACAGGTAAAATGGTTCTTTGGTTCTCTGTACTTGTAAAACAAGTGTAACCATCAGCTCTCCCATGTCTATTTCTTTAGACATATACTGTACTCCACCAGAGCCAACCATATAGCCACTGGATTTAGAGTCAAATAGTTGGGTATGAGTTTTAGTTTTTTTATCTGCTGAGACTCTATTTCACCTTTTTTCCTTCCTCTTTCTTCTTCCCTCCTCCCCCATTTCCTTCCTCTCCCCATCTTTTGTCTCTCTCCTTCTACCTTCCTTTCTTCTTCCCTCTTCCCTTCTTTTCTCTGACTAGTGATAATATTACCAGTGTTGCAAGTTTTAAATGAAAAGCAAGCAAGGTTGGAGTGTCTGTGCCTGTATCAGCATCAACTCTGCAGGCTTAGAGAGGTGATTTTATTAGCATACTGAGAGAGGAACTATTTGTCATTAGTGTGTAACAAAACAACAACAAACAAAAGTTGCACTGAAGGCTTAAAGAGGAGGTAACTTGAACTGTGTCTTAGACAAGATGAATAAACTTGGCATAAAGGGATATACTTAACAGGACTCTAAAAGAATGGGATTTTAAAATAACACACAAATAAGCTTTGATATGGTAAGAAATTCAAGGAAAATTAATAAAAAAATATCAAGAGTGGAGAATGTCCTGGAGCGAGCAGATATATCATCAAAGAAAAAAAATGTGTAAGGGTTAGTGTAAATTAGGGGGCACTCCCTAAGACCATGCTTACGTCTGATACTAACTGCAAGTTTGAAGGTCCCAAGACTACCTTCAGACTCAGTAATGCCCTAGAAGGACTCATGGAACTCAGTGAAATCTGTTATACTCACAGTTATGGTTTTTATAGAAAAGGATACAGATTGAAATCAGTCCAAGGGAGAAACACGTCGGACAGGGTCTAGGAAAGTCCCACATGGAGCTTCCAGTGGAGTCATAGTGCCAACTTCCAGCTCCTCTTTTAGTGAGTCATGGTCAGTGTCAACTTTCCCAGCAATGATATGCATGGAGTATTGCCAGCCCTTAAAGCTTGCCTGAGCTCTCAAGTCCAGAGTCTTTGTTGAGGCTCCTTCAAGTAGACTTGGTTAACTGCTCATGTAGCTAACCTCAGTCTCCAGTCCCTCTGCAGGTTAGGCTGATACCACATGATCCAAAGTCCTCACCATAAATCACATTGTTAAACTATCTGGTGTGGCCTAAGGCCCCAGATAAACAAAGATATTTTTACCAGGCAAGGCATTCAAGGGCTTATAGATTACTTCCGGGGAGCTGGGGACAAAGACAAGACTGTTCTTTGGGCAAGTTTAAATTCTTTACTACACAAGTAGCATGTGGGATTGGGTAACATAGTGGAAAGGGTGGGGAAAAAAAGGTTTGAAAAAGTGGAATCAAGATAAGGCCTCCAATGATTCACTTGCATTACTTGACAGTTTTGCAATAAGACCACCATACCACTCACAATTGTAAGGATCTTCTTAATTGTGCTAGTCTGCTCAGCCTTGTAAACTATATCATAGGCACACACAGTTCTAGTCAAAAATCAATGCAAAAATTATTTTAGTATGAAGTCATAGTCTCTTCATGAGGAGTGGTAAACATATTTTTTAAAACAGGACATCCACAGGCTGAGAGAGCATGGATACTTCACTCCGTTTAATGATTCCTTCTTATTTCTAGTATGAACTCTCTTGCTGAAAGGAATCTTTTTATTCCCACTTTCTAAATCCTCCTGTTCTGATCTTTGAGTTTTTATCACCTTTGACATTTAGCATAAATTTAAAAGAAGAAAAGTTTAGGAGGATGTGAGACTAGATATGTAGGCAGGGATTATATCATTAAGGGCCTGAGGGCCAACATAAGAAATTGGAGTTTTACATTAAAAGCTGTGAGAACTACTGATGTGTTATAGGAAGGAGTGTCATGAATTAAACATTCATTCTGTTCTGTATTTAGAAAGGTTTCTCAAGCAGCAGTATGGGTGATGGATTGGACAAGAGTGTCTTACAAAAGGGAGAGAAATCTATCAGGAAGCTAATGTTATAATCTGACAGTAAAGAGAGCCCAACGAAGGCTTCTGTTAGACTTGGTGACTGAAAAGACATGGAGAATGGGTGGGAAGGAAGTACCAAAGATGATTCCTAGGTTTCTGGATTAGATGATATTAATTCATTTATTCAAGCAATATTTATTGTAGGTCTACTTTGTCTTAGTCATTCTACGTGTCAGACTATAACAGTAAAACACGATGAAGTCTTACCGTGTGTGTGTGTGTGTGTCGCGCGCATATATGTGTGTGTATCTATCTATATATTTATTTACATATATATGTGTATATATATAGATATATACGTACACACATATACCGTGTTTCCCTGAAAATAAGACCGGGTCTTATATTAATTTTTTCTCCAAAAGACACATTAGGGCTTATGTTCAGGGGATGTCATCCTGAAAAATCATGCTAGAGCTTATTTTCCAGTTAGATCTTATTTTCAGGGAAACGTGGTATGTATCTGTCTAACAAACAGTGAGGTTCAGCTGTATATATACGTGTATGTGTGTGTGAGTGTGTATGTATAATTTTTTCCCTAAATTTTCAGTGTTATGAAGAAAAGATGAAGCACAGTAAACGTTAGATATTGGGGCAAGGATGACTATTTTATATTTTAAATAATGTATTTAGGGAAGGCCTCTCTCAGAAGGTCACATTTGAGCCTAGGTCTGAATGAACTAAGGGTTTAGAACATGCTAAGCAGAGAGAACAATAAATGCAAATACCGTGAGTTAAAAGTGAGTTTAGTGGTTTCAAGGAGAAAGGAAAGACTAATTTAGGTGGAGCAAAGTAAGGTAGGATGAAATGAAAGGAGATGAGATCCAAGAGGTAAGCAAGGGAGCTGATGACATATGTTTAATACACCATGTGAAGAGTTTGAATGTATTTTTAGTGTAATGGGACATCATTGGAGGAGTTTGTTCAGGAGAATAACATGATACAATTTACATTATAAAAAATTACTCTGGCAGCTGGTGTGGAGTGGAGCTCTTCACTGAGAGAGACACTAAAGTAAAAGGGACAAATTTTGGGGAAATTGTGTTGAGTTAGAAGTGCGTATGGGACATCTAATCTCTACTGGATAAATTCAATAGGCAATTGGATATGCAAGCCCAGAAGAGAGCTTTTGTGAGTCAGCATGTGTGGTTATCAAAACCATGGTTTGGATGAAGTCATTAGACCTGGAGTTTATAGTAAAAAAGAGCAAGGCGTTGTCTTGGTAACAGCACTATTTATTCTCCATTTAAGAAGCAAATAGGTGAAGGAGATGCAATCAGTTCTGCTGTTCCGTAACATTTACATTCCTAAAAGGTGTCATGCTAAGAGATTGGCTCTAGAGGACTGCCTGCATTCAAATTCTGCCTCTGCACATCCTAGTTTGTTGACCTTGGGGAAATTGTGTAAATTCTCTGTGACTTACTTTTCATAACTGTCAGATCGGGTTAACAATAGTACCTTGCAGGGTTGTTGTGAGAATTATGTGGCTTTAATACAGTAAAGTTCTTAGACCAATGCATGGCACATAGAAAGAATTTAATAAATGCTGCTATTATTCTCTAAAAAATGCATGCACTGAATTAAGCGCCTGGTTGGGAATCAATATTATTTAAATAGTAACTGATTTCCTTAGTGACACATACTAGATAGATTTTGTGGTTAGGGACATTCATGAAACAAGTAACTTACTGTAGACAGCTAAGTTTTTTCTTGCTGTATTCGCTGGTATCAAATATCAGAATTTAACCCCAAATTGCAATTTGGTGATATTCAGGGTCAGGCTTAAATACATGTTAAAGAATCTTTCCTCTGATAGAAGTCTTTTCTTTTTTTCTCCTTTTCTCCCCACCCCTCTCATCTGTGCCTTCTCGCCTTAATAGTTCTGTATTCTCTCTTCTGTCAACATCTGCTCAAAGCATTCACTAAACATGTTCACATATAAAAAGCTTAAAACTAGAATCACAATTAGATTTCACCTCCAGTACCAACTCTTGTGGCTAACTAGAGAGTATTCCCCACTGTGAGATTTCTGTGGGGGGGAAATAGGCCTGCCATGGTTAATTAGTGAAGTTTGGTAAGGGAGGTGTGAGGTGGTGTGGAGAATACAGTGGTTGTGAGGCAGTATGGCAGGACAAAGATTGTAGCCTTTGAAGTCAGACTGATTGGGCTCAAATCCATTTCTACCATTTATTAGCTGTGTGACGTTGACCAAGTTATGTAATCTCTGGGCCTTAGAGTATTCATCTGTAAAATGGGTATAGATTTTAAGTATAAACTTGAAACCATGAAATATTATCTTCCCATATCTGTTTACGGATATCATACCAAAGAAACAAGGAGAATGAAATAATAAACCTGTAAACTCCATTTTCAGAAAAACTAGGGGACTGATATAATCTGCAAACTCCCAAAATATGCTGAGAAAAACAGATGCCATATGGAGTAAAGTCAATAGTAAGATTTCAGAAAGAACCAACAAAACCAAGCTTCCTAAAGGTGACAGTACACCCCGAAGTACTTCACCTTTAGCCTTTGTGCAAAACAAGTGCTACAGGATCTGGGGAGTATAGAAGCTGCCCAGAAGGAAGGACAAGAAAAAAGCACAGGTAACGGCTAAGTGGCTTGGTGGGGACAGATTTTGGAACATGCACAACTCTATTTCCTGGGGTGAAGGATTCATTCTGAAGCAACAGGAATAGTTACCAGAAGGAGAGTGAGGAGTTGTGAGCTGGGCTGGCATACAAGTCTTTCTGGACTCAGAAGGTGAGGATATATCAAGGAGCCGTTTGAGAAGAAAACTGGTTAACACTGAAACACAACCTTTGGGTTTTGAGATTTGGAAGACATGGCCCTCCGTCTTCTCCCCCAGCAGCCTTCTATAAATTGCTGGAGTACGAAATAATAAGTAACTACAAACAAGCAGTTGGCACAGAATAAACAGAAAGCGACAATAAGGTCAAATGTAGGTAAAAGCAGCAAAAATAAGAATGCACACATAAAAACACCTCTATGAAGGGAGATCATACACACAAACACAAGAACACAGAAAAAGGAAGAGATGGCAAGACATGAAGAGGATATGAATTGTGACCTTATAGAACTCAAAAAATAAGTCACAGGAAAAATACCTTTTTATAAAGCAAAATGAAATTAGAAGAAGCACAAAGAGAAATTAGACACTGTAGGAAACACAAGAAAGATAGAAATGAGAGAAATCAAACAAACAGACTGAAGATAAAGAGCATACTTCAAAAGATTACTGAAAAATTATAGAAGACAGCAGTGGAGATTCAACATACTCATAATAAGAACTTTTGAAGAAAAAACCAAAACTATAAAATAGAACAAATGTTCAACGGTCATAATTCATGAAAACTTTGCGGCAGTGAAAAAATAAATAAATAAACTTGAATCTGTGCAACCAATGGGCATACTATATACCTGGAAACATTTATCCAGAATGGTCAAAATGAAGGCATATCCTAATATTTCACTGCACTTCAAAGATAAAGAACAATTCTTTTGGGCATAGTGGTAAAAAAAA